>NW_027526203.1:250910508-251368009 GCF_048455015.1 Haemaphysalis longicornis
TTATCGGGACGTCGGTTGTTACCAACCGACTTGCCTCTATTATTCTACTTATTTGCCCTACCCTTAACTAACCTAACGGGTTAGCCCCCTCCACCCCGGTTTTAAACTCCCATTGCTTCTCCCCCTTCCCCCCTTCTGTTATCAATTCTAATTCGGTATGTTACTCTTCCTACGTCCCACTCTCTTCCCTACTTTTCTTCCAGCGGTATTGCAGTGCCGTCTATGAAAGTGGGCGATGAACAAGATAATCAAACGGGCACCTGTGAGATGGGAGTATCCCCGGTCAGAAGACTATATTTATAATTTTAAGGCCCTGCGCTTAAGACGTCATTGTCAACGTCACGAGAACACATGATTTAGCGGGATAATTGAAATTTTGACTTACAATATTTAATTTATTAGTGAAGAAAGCTTCGTTTGCTGCCGAACAAGCGCTTAGGGCCCTATAAAAGAAGAAGAAGAAGAAGAAGTAGAAGAAGAAGAAGAAGAAGAAGAAGAAGAAGAAGAAGAAGAAGAAGAAGAAGAAGAAGAAGAAGAAGTAGTAGTAGAAGACGTTATTTTTCAGCAGACGTTGTTACAATACAAAAAACTAAATTTTTCGAATAAAACAAACTTGCATTTTGTCCGCATGGCCCCTTTAGGTCTTTGAAGTGGATTTATAGGATCAAGAACAATCCAGCGAGCATCCAAGTTGCCGGAGTCAGATAAGAGATGTTGGATGCGTGTGCGCTAACATTCACTTTTTAAAGAACTGGGGCAGTTGCCGACACCACCTTAGGCTTTACAGGTCACTGACATGTCCAATGAGCCAAAGCCTACGAATGGTGATTGTGAGCCCAGGGATCAGACGCATTCTATGCCAAAGTCAAGAGAAGCTTTGCTAACCAATACAGCAGCACGGGATTACCTGAATGGCTAGCGGCCCCGTGAACACAGCAGATACTTTTTTAAGTTATAATAATCTTAACACGTCGGAAGCAACGTGGGTTCCAACCTGGACGCACCGGAAGAAAGCAAGTAACCGGAAGCAACGGTGAAATTTAAAAAAATTCTCTAGGTTGAACTGGCCTGAACGTTAGCGTTTCACAAGGAATTGCGGTGCTATGTTTAAGCCAGGAGCCATTTGCTGCATGATGTTCTTTGGATCTTCTGTGGCCGGGAGTATGTTGAGAATTGTAGAACAGGGAGCTCCTGGCACATACCGGTACACTATCATCATCATTGTACATTTTATGAGTCATCACCATTAAAAGGGTTCGATCGGGGCTCTCACGGATCCGTTCCCTGGCGGCTCAACTGCAGCAAGGTGGTCGCTCCGCGGCACCAGGATTGCTACTCGGCGCTAGAGGAGGGTGTCCAGGGGACGAAAGAGAGGGCAGGCGAAAAGGAGGTGATAGGAAGCTAGGAACGGGGACGCGTACAAACATTTGTCCCTTTGTGGGCACTATAGTCTTTCATCTAAACCTGTGTCCATGAAACACTGAGGGGCTTTTGTTGCCTCCTGCAAAGTCAATGGCAGGGGTCTATGCCCTAAAATGGTCTCTACTGTGGACGGTTGATTGTTCAATCGGCTGAGCTCGGCGGCCAACACGCCTCTTTCCGGTGAAAACTGGGGACAACGACAAAGCACATGCTCAATTGTCTCTTCAACCTCGCAGACGTCGCAGCGGGCGATACTGGCCATCCCGATGAGGAAGAGTGGCCAGATGATGCGCTGGGGAGGGTAGTCGGTATTCTTCCAAGTATGCTGGTTGCACCTATATACTGGGCCACTCTGCTATGTGGGGATGTTATTTTTTCCGGACCAGGCTGCTCCAATGCATTGGATTGGTATGTACAATCCGTCCGTGGTGTACCCCGCTACGTCTTTTTTATTATTGTGTGCGAAGGTGTGCACGCAGCCACACTGCTATGGCCAAGGAGCAAGCGGTGTCTTTTGCGCGGCGTTAGGAGTCAAAAGTACCACCAGAGTCCTTGGACTCTGGTAATACTTTGTGTGCACGTTGCCTTGTTTGGACAGGCAGGGAGGTGGTTGTTCTGTTTCATGAAAACCAGTATCTTTGATGTTCTTTGCTTATGAAGCAGGAAAAATTAAATCCATGTGCGAGGATGGGTTATACAACGCAGTGTTCATTGCAGCTACCCGTGAAAATGCACTTTACGCAAACATACTAAAGTTGGTTACTTATCTCCGTGAAACGGGAGTTCACTTATACCTGTAATGTAGACTTTGCGCCTTAAGGCATAATTTCGCAATAAAAAAAGAATAATAAAGGACCAAATGAAGAACCATGCTTCTTGAAATGCACATGCCGACATCGGAGTGGTCTAGAAGCCAGAATTCAATACACCGCTTCTTTCTATAGACGTTCGTCTCTGTAATGATGCTTGTAATAAAAATTCATGCTCAGGTATGTGCATAGTACCACCAAGGTTCTGAATTTCGGCATGAATGCTTTGCAGAATCAGCACGCTTTACTGCTTTCTTTAGCAAGCAAAATTGTTTTCATTAAAGTTTTTCTTCAACATGTGTTATTGCTGGTTTTCCTGCGAAGAAATGCGATGTCAAAGCCTTGGACAGATAGTGGCAACATCCGGGGCCTATTAGTCTAGTAAAACCTGCTGCAGTGAAACGTAGCCAAAACGGTGGCGTTCAGCAGGATGGCGTTGCACGAGTTCTGCGACATTAATTTTGTAATGTTCGGATAATAAGTATTTGCATTAGACAGGTCACCCTCGGCCGTGAAATGTGCAATACTTTATTTCTTTAGTGCATGAAAAAAAAAAAACGAGAAACTGCTGGTTGTCGTTTGAGGTCATTGCGTGTGCGTCTTTCAAGGGCGTAGCCGCCAGTAGGAAGGCCAGTGGGCCACGTATGGCCGGCCGGTCTTCGTCTCCTTAGTGCTTGTGCTCCTCAGCATCGGGGTCACAGGCGGTGGCCGCGTTGTGGATCTCATTGATCTGCTCCGGCTGCGAATATGCGTGTAGAGAACATTAGGAAAAGCCTCAAACAGTGGAAGGCGCCTATCCCGCCGTCATCGTGCTATCGTATACCACATAAGAGGCAAACTTCACTTATAGAAATGTCTTCGTTTGGTAACAGGTGCTGTGCAGAATGTTTTAAACAGCTCCGAAGAAAGTAAGGTCCTTAGCAGCTTTCCCCTTGCGAGGTGCCAAAGTTGCTTCTAACAAGCCACATTTACAATTTGCGGTATGTTGGCTGGCCCCACCCTTGGAACATATTTCTCCTGGATAGTGAGTATCTTCGGTTGTGGGCGATAGCTAAAGAATTTGACAGTGACCTCATACACCCCGCAAAAAAGTTGTCTGGTATGACATTATTAAGCGCATACTCTGGATATTTCATATCAGAAATTTTCAGATACGCATAGGGCGCGTCCGCACGGTTCTAAAAGAAGTCAGATTCACGTATTAGGGCACCGGAGTTGCACTTGGGATATGTGGCGCCACAGTCGAAGGTTACAGGATATTTCGATTACCTGGTTGTTTACATTATGCACAAATTACAGCACGTTGTCCTCGTAAATATGTCTATACACGCAATTCATAACAAGATATAGCAAGAAGGGGGTGTCGATTATGTCGGCAACGACTACCGTAAAAATATAACAAGTGTAGGCGTTGCTGCGTCAACGGTAGTAGCAACTGCAGTCGATATAACGTTGGCTGAAAACCTGTAGGCATTCCGGTGTTCCTTCCGGACCACTCCCACCCTTCCTGTTTACAAACATGCTGTCCACTGATCCTGAGGGGGACGCATCTTTTTGTGCCTCTTGGCATTTGTTACACGGCCGCACTTGCACCTGGTGGGAGCTCGTACAGGGCAAATGAAGCAAAGCTTAAAATCCCCTACACTCTTATGACCCAATCAATTTGGGTAAATAAAGAATTAGGAAGTCCGCAATTACACCGCTTGAAGGAGCTAGTACTCACCGTGAAGTACTTGGCCATTGCACCCTCCTGTTTGGAGAAGAAATACAAAAGAGGTGATTAGCAATCTTTACCAGCACACATATTCTTCCTGATAAGATTTTGCGCCCCGGAAACCGATCTCTCGTAAAATTTGTTTAATGCAACATTTTCGTTAACCCCACTGTGAGAAACTGCATATCGCAGGCAAGCCATACGGAGGAATCAGTGACCCGAGCAAACAAGTAATTTAAATTCTATGAGCGAAAAATTGCGTTGTGGCTTTTTTTACCGGCTCAATAATATCTACTAGAAAATCTACTTACGCTATTCACCCAATACAGAAAAACAAAAATTAACGAAAAACTGAGAAAGTGGGGAATCAATAATGCAGTTATAAAGTATGCCGGACTGATACGCAATTAACACGATGTCCGGACTTTTCACAATAAAACAACATCAACGCTGTTACTAAGGTTGAAATTTAACCTACGGCCCATAAAGATCCATTTATATTTGTTATAAATGGCTATATTTGGGACCAGAGGGGTACACTCTTAAAGGGATCATGAAAAGAAACTACAATATTGTTCCTTAAGAAGACTGCATTGGCCCAGTAACCATAGTTTCAATTTTAACGCAAACTTTCCGTAACTTCGCAGATATTACGGAAAACAGATGAAGCAGTGGCCACTCACAAGCTGCTTTTTATCGAGGTCTTAACGTCACACGGATATGTTTGTGCCACTGGCGCGAGCAGGCTTAAGCCCCGCTAATGTACATTGCTTGAATTCCATCGTGCAGTTAACACGCTAGTAACCAACTGTTTTAGTAATTTCTCTTTTAAGTCACGGCTGACGTAGTGTAGCGCGAAATTTAAAATTTCAAAAGTTCGTATCCTTTTTAAGGTAAAAAATATATGTTTCGGGGTGGAATCGAGCCGAGTTAATTGCCAAAGGCTGTGTATTTCAAACAAAGACGTATTCTGTCTTCATGGCCCCTTTCAAACTTCCTGCGAGTCTGATTCACAAAAACACGCCTGATTGTCCTATCATGGCGATCAGTCAAGCAACGTACGCTATCAACGTTGCGCTGCACAAGATTTGAGCAGAAAAAATGTGGTCTGTGCAGATGGCGTTGTACATTTCGCCATGACGTAGCGCAGATAAAATTTGATAAACCATATCTCTCGTCCTGCCTTGCTATTTATGAAATTTTATTCTTTGGACCCCATGTATAGACATTCAGGTGCATCGTGGGACTTGCGGTGCAGCAGACCATCGGTAGCTATTTGGAGTGTACAGCCCCAGTATACGCAACATCTGAGCCCTGACACCGTTACTCCATTGGTACCATCTATTTATTTTTTTTTCTATGCGCTGTTGGCGCAGTCGTGCCTTTCGCGTTTCTTCCTGGCAGAACCGCGAAATTACTCAGCGCAAGCGGCCTCCAGGGCCTCATAAATTACGCGCAACACGGTTCGGTTTTCCCTACAAAACTTAATGAAGTACTGGTTATGCTTTACCCAAGTTTAATTCAGGAAACTAAACAGTATCGCATGCTAATGATACAAGGTTCCGAATGGTTATAGCGCAACATGAATGTCCCCGCGAAAAATGAAAGAAAACTGCTGCATTTTGTTTACCTAATTGTTTCAGCTATTTCAAGTAATCGCACTGCCGTGAAAATAAAACGTTCATTTTAAATCTCGGGCGTTTTTCAAAGCCCAAAATTTGCGAATACATGGGATAAAAATAACTACGCGATAGTTCTGTTGCACCCCATAAACTCTTGACACCCCCTCTCTTCCCCCACTGTATATACGTAAAGTCAGCGCCCTTAACGACCAATCATTGCTATTGAAGTGGTAAAAGTAGACCAATGACCAGGTCCAGCGTATGGTTCGACTGGAAAAAATAGAATCTGTTCTCTGCCATCAGACATTCCGGGCGCGGCATTTTTGCATCGCGCGATATGCCCCAACCCAGAATTGCATTTTTCAGTAAGGTATCATGTCGGCGCTCGTTATTTCTCAATCTGCATCCGTAGGCTCTATGATTAGTCCTTAAGGCATGTAGGGGGGAAGCGCACTCAATGGCGTCTCTTAGGCTATTTTTTGAGTGCAAGCACTGGTCGCTTTTGCAGTTTTTGTGTGTGTGTGTGTGCGCAATCGCTGTGGTTTCATTCCAATAGTCGTACTTCCTTTATAACATGCCATTACTTCAGAGAAACAAGAGAAAATTACCGTGCTCTACTTTCGCACAGTATTTTTAGAACCTACTACTGCGCTGCGGAAGCCGTTCATCTACAAAGGAGTAACACTACTCCCCCCCCAAAAAATGTATCAAGAAGGACAACACCAGGAACACTTACCAGGTCGTTTCCAGCGCAGAGCTTCTTGATAGCGCACGGCCTGTCGGTGCAGTTCAGCTGTTTCACGGCCGCTTCAAAAGCTGCGTTCGTCTGCAAACAAGAGGAGGTCCGTAACAATTCAGCGGCACTATTACACGACGTCGTGTTTGGAAGCGGCAGGGCAGGTGTGTAAAGGAAAGAGGTTACCTGCCCTATACGAAGGGCTGAAAGCCTTATCGGGCCTCCGTACTAGATAAGTACGCTTAAAGACCAAGAAGCCACTTCGTAGCCACAGCATATATTTATTCAAATATCTGTTCATTCAAATATTTATTCAAATATATGTTCAAACATCTTTCTCGCGTATCGGGGGCTTGATATCCTCGACGTGTCATGAAACCGACTAGATGCATCTCCTTCTATCGGCCCCCGAATCGATAAGAGTAAAAAGTATGATTCATATTTTACATAATAAAGAAACTCGGTGCCACACCAACAAAAGTAGAAAGCGTGCTGCTGGTCGCTAGTATTGAGGTTGGCGGGGAAATTCACCGGGATATGAGCTGCGTTGTCTTGACGGATAGTTGAAGGCAAGGCGGGGGGGGGGGGGGAGATGGAGGGAGGGGGCGCGCCAAGCAATCTACGAGCTGGGCTAATTTAACAGTCTGCATCTTTTCTGCGTTCTTGGAAGCACTACGGAAGGTATAGTCACCACTAGCACAGTCCATCGGTCTGGGATTTAATCGCCGCCGATGATAAAGTTTTTAATGTAGCAGTGGCTGATTTTCAGATTGAGGCCAAAAGAAAAACGCTCGTGTGTCGAGATTTCAGCGCATGTTTAAGATCCCCAGGGGGTCAAAACTAATCCAGAGCCCTCCACTACGGCGCGCCTCGTATCCCAGCTTTGGTGCATTAAACATCAAAATTTGAAAATACTGTTTTCAGTCTTTTTTGTTGAACTTTTCCCTAATGTAGTAACCGAATCGCGTCCATTGGCCGACTTCAATTGCAGCAATAAAGGTGAAACTGAAATCGGTGAATGCCCCCCAAAAGTTCGCTGTTTCGTCGCGTAGGAGCAGGAAGAACGCCTGGGCTTGAAGAACGCGGGGAGTTCCGCAGCTGGTGCATGTCGACTATTGTTTTTTTTTTTTCTGCTTTCAGTTCATATCTCGACTATGAGAAAAAAAAAATGCCGTTATCAGGCTGCGTATATTATTCCCGCCCCTGTCAGCGATTAAGCAGCACAAGATTAAGATAGTGGTAAAAGGGGGGCTTTCAAAGCGAAGCTATCTTTTCTCGTATTCGCTGCAATGCATATATCCTTCTGCCTTTTGGAGTTCAAAATAAACTGCGTGAGGACACTGCATGACAGTATGGGATAAAGGCAGCCAATTATAAGATATCAACGACAAACACACTTTGCTACATTCCCCTTTTGAGCGATTTTAAGTACTACGGCCTACGGAGCAGTTATTGCAAAATCAGAAATCCCAACATGACCTTCGATTATTAACTCAGCTTGAGAAATATTATGGCGCCTCCAGAAAATGAGCCGAACTCACCTGTTCAGAAAGAATCCCCTTAATGCAGTCCAACTCCTTGACCAGCTCCGCGTCGCTCTTCTCTGAAAACACGTAAAATAAAGAAATACTTAGAGGTGGCATGTTCAACCCAGCCCCGATAATGATTCCACGCGCCCCTTATCCTCGTTGTCTTACCCCGACCACGATAATGGCTAGAAAGGCCTTATTTCGGCCTTAACCTAGCGATGTTAGTTTTTTTTTTAATTGAGGGGGGGGGGGGGGGGGAAGGGGTCGATTTAATCTTGTCATCTACCATAAGTAAGGTTGTATCCAACTGACAACGTAGCATCACAGCTTTCTCCTAATGTGCAAAGGGTTGCCGAATTCTATAACTGCTTCTTGACTCCTTATTCAAAACAAAACAAACCATTATTCACATAATACGATGCCTCCGATTGTAGGTGATAACCAAAGGGGATCCAATTTGTATGAGTCTGTACCTGTGCTCGCAGCAAGTCCCCTCCTAAGTTCAGGATTTCTTGTCGTTTAATGTATTGCATATGCCTGCTTATGGAAGGTAAGAGAGGGAGATGGGGCAGAGAGGCCTCCTCGTGTTGTCTGCAGATTGCCGCCTGCCGTCTGGTTCCGTTTTACTGAAAGGCGATTTATTTTTCGGAGACCCCAAAGGCACTCCTTGTAGTTTCAAACCAAGGGTCTAAAGTGTTTACTATAAAAGATAATTTGAGAATTAAAGCTAATTAGGTCCAGTTACTTTATAATGTTTTTGTTTTGGGTGGCAGATGAGTATACCATCAACGTGTTTTGCCTGGAATCTAAAAAAAAAATTAACCCGACTTTTTCGTATTTTTTGACAAGTTCATAAATAAAACGACTCGTAACTTGTATACTAGAGCTAATCGGTAAAAGAACTGGCTTGTATATGCGCTGAAAAATCATCGAGTTCATCATTATTAACTTTTCGTTTTCTGGTTCGATCTATGGTGAGTTGTGTAGGCAACTTTACATCACTCGGTTTTAACACAGTTTACCGGGACTATTAAACCTTACGCGATCGATTTTGTTCGGCATTGAGCTAAACTTCTACGCCCTGACTCGTTTGGTTCAGTCAAGTTGAAGGCCTATTCGCACTTGGCTGGAGGACTACTCACTGAAGAAGAAAGTATATTTGGCCCCTTTGTGCGATCTCATTTTGGGCTGCCAAGTTTGTTCACGGGCCTCAGACTCGTCATTTTCTGGGCTCTTTTCAACAGGAGCCAGTTATTTTAAAGAAGAGAAAATGTATTTCAAGTCTGCGGGACGCTCCAGATGGGCCTTGTGTCATACAGCGACAGAACTGCTCAATATCTGAATTGTGTGCATGCGACAAGTAATTAGAGGAGTTTCATTGCCAAACTATATCCAGGCGCGCAACTTCTTGAGCTAACATAGACGACGGCGCGGTAGATTAATTTATTGTGTAGATTTATTAGTTTCCGATCGAAACTTTGAGGCGCAAAGTATACCTCGCCATACACTGAAGTGAACGGCTCTTTCGGCGAAAATTATTTGGCCACCACACTTTCATTCGAATACTGCCGGCGTGAGGAAGCAGTTACTGTGCGAAGGCTTGTACGTGTTCAAATCGGTACAGGATGTACCTTCCTGGCTTGCTGCCTATTTTCGCACATTTGAAGGTTCTACAGTGAAACCTGGATATAACGAACTTGATTAAAATTGCCGATTTTTCGATACATGCGGGTTTTCGTTACATGCAGGTTTCGAGATCAGGCTCGCGGGAATAAAGCAGAAACAAAACCAAAATGCTGGGCACCAGTGAAGGTGAACTCACCGTTCAAGAATTCATTTCACTGTGAAAAACTGAGCTTAGGCCCTATACAGCGCTGCAGAGAAGCTAGGTCACTAAACCGCCTTAGTCACAAACGTTCTGCATTCTGACACTTTTCGGTGTCTTAACGAGTTTCGAGAACCAAACTTGTGCTGAGAGGGCGCCTTTTCCGCGAACTTGGTGTTCTTTTCCGCGCTCAAAATTGTTGAGAGGGTGCTGGCTGGGATACCGTACCGGACGGCGACGCTCCTCGCTCTCAGCGGCGGAGACGGAATTTAAAATTTGCGAGGGTGACTTTAAGGGACGAAACTTTTCGTTTTATGGCAGTAGAACTCATCACCGATGAACCGAAACCAGAGGTAGCAGTGGAGACGCGCGACTAAACGCCGACAGGCAGGCCTAGCACCTCAAAATTATCGAACAGACACGTTACTCACACGTGGAAATGTACGGTATTTTGCCGTGCGGGCGAAATTCGCTAAATTCGTGCATTTCGTTAGCCGGTTTTTCAGAAAAAGTGCAAAAAACAAAGGCCCACCAGCGTAGCGAATTCGTTACATAACGGTTAACGTCACAATGCCTTCGTTACATAGAGGTCGCAAACACATGGATTTCAATGGGGCTGGAAATGGGGAATTGCGAAATTTCGTTAAATCCAGGAATTCGTAACATAGACGTTCGTTGCATCCAGGTTTAACTGTATTGCGAATATATGGACACAGTCTACGACCCATTTCACTGAAACGTGTTGTACTCCCTCACTGCCGCAGCTCAAAACGTGGTCGGAGATATATGTTCCCCGCAAATCCCTAACGATGGCGATCATACGTATGTAAGTATTTCGCGCTGGTTTTGCACCAATTGGTGGCGCGGTATCGCATTTTTGGAGCTGAGCAGCAAGTTTAGGTAACTGAGACTGCTACACACTTGGCATTAAGCATATTTGATTTTTTAGTTGGCCAAGAAAATTATTTTAAAATTTCTAAGGGGTGGAAAAGGGGAAGGGAAACAACAGGAGATTTTTCTTCAATAGCATACAATGGGGGGTGCACGTGTCCAACTTATGAAGAGCTCTAGGCTATTGCCCCATTTTTTTCTGCTGTCCCTCTATACAGCCCAGGAGGTTGATGATCGCCGTATCGAAACTTACTGCAGAGTTCCAGATGATGGGCCGAAGCCACAACCACGAGGGAGACCACCAGGAGTGAGGAGGCAACGACAGCGTTCATGGTGACCGTCTAGTCGAAATACTTGGTGGCTCTAGAAGAAGGTGTAGGGCTGAAGACGTACTTGCTAGCAACAACCCAGGTGCTTATATACACGTTCAGGCGCCCACGGGGTTCGAAAAATAACGGAAACCCGCGCTCCTTCTCATTGGCTGAGGATGACGATGGGCTCCATCACGGCTCCCCATTGGTCCCCCTGACCAGCCGCACACAGACCGTCCAACCACAAAGCCCGCACGCTGCTTGCGCGTGCTGTCGCGAGTCCCGCTTAGTCAGCGCTCAACCTGCTTCCGATGTACGATTCAAGGACGGCTCCGCGCGCTCATCGGCACGCTGTGCGCCAAATAAAGCAGGAAGCAGAAATAAAACGTCGCCGTTGCGCCAAGCGCAGCAATTCGGGGGAGAGGACCCGCGGGGTTGCTTGCTTCTCGCTTCCCTTGCAACGTCAGTCATAGCGTTGCAAAGCAAGAGCCGTGGCGCCACAAGGAAGTGCGAGCGGCGACGACTCGGCCGCTCGGGATTTTCTGGGGGGGGGGGGAGTCGAGAAATCGCCGTTTATTGTTCCCCGCTCGCCGTTGCTCCTCGTGCTCGTGTACGTGTTTTCTGTTTTAACGGAGGCGGTCGGCATAGGAGCGTGTTTGAGGCGCTATAACGAGGTGGCACCGCAGGGATAGCGCGCCGACGAAGCGGTGGTCGATAAGCGGACGACCGGAAACGCTCTCACCGTCGTCGAGCACAAAAGCTCGTCTCGACGGCCCTCGCACTTCCCGAGTAAAACGATGTGCTTTGACGTTGCTGCAACCACAATCGGTGAATGTTATGACGGGGACGGCTGTTGTGGTCGATTGAGTAATAGCGGTGTTTTGATCTCCGTCCTAATGGGAGACGCGCATCTGGCGTCATGCGTCCGTCTCGGTTCCGGCTGCACCAAAAGTGGAAAACTCTTGAGAGGACTTAGAAGTTCTTATTGGTGAAGGTTCTTATTGGTGATAGAATCAGTAATAATAAGGCTTTGGGAATATAGCACATCCCCCACCACATTTGCTCAATGAGGTTAAAGTTTTCAGCCCCTGCGAGCTCCGTCGCGGGTCCGGTTCTCGGACCTGTAAGCGCTCGATTCCTGCATCCCGCCAGCAACTCTTGTAATCTAGATGCAGAGTGTTCTAATCCGGGCCGGTCATCAAGAGAAGGTATGTGGAGGCCTCACGACCGGCCCGCACGATACCCTGGGACCCACAGCACAGACCGCCACTTTCGCCCACTTCGGGCGGACTTTGCTGCAGCTCGTTCATGTATCAGTCGCAGTCATTGAGTTGTTCTGACAAGATTGACGGTGATACAGCGAGATATTTGAATACCTGCGACCATTCGATGTTGAGGTGATATATAATACCCAGAACGGAGTTCGTACCTTCAATGTACGGAATTTCTTCTTAGGGGAATAGACAAGGTAGACTAGCCCATCAGACGGACATTCGCGCCTACACTCGAAGTCCTCGTAGGGCGTCTTCACCACAATGCTTCAGAATGGCCCAGTGCGCATATCAGACGAATGACGTGGCCGAGCATTCAATTTCAGTGAAAAAGGTAATCTGCTAAGGGACATTGCGCAATGCAAAACGCCATTCACGCCTTGCGTGTTGTTGCTGCGCACATGCCCCTTTTTTTAGTCAAATAATACGTTGAGCTTTGTTATTCGCTGAATTTGCACACGTGGCCTCTTCCCTGGACCTTTTGGAGTGCTGTGGTGAAGACGACCTACGGGAATTTCTTGGTGTGTATGGTTTGGGTAGGCGTGAACTCAGACGCTCTGCAGAGAGACATTTTGTTTGCCAAATTAAATCCCCGGAACTCTTAAAAACAATTTTACTTGGCGTTATTTCTTTTTACGTGAACGAGATATAAATCCAGAATAGAAAATAAATTTAGTATGCAGTGCAGGCTGCTGGACTGCACTTCCGACGTGGAGCAAACTGTAACAAACCTTGGAGCCCAATTTATAAGTCATGCAGTTTCCCGTGCATATACAGAACATATACTTGTGCGAGCAAATATTTTCACCAATGAATGGCATAAAGTTAGAATAATAAAATAATAATAATGGCCACTTTTTTTTCAGTCTACTCAGTCGAACTAATAAAAATGCAATCAGCTACGTTAAATTGCACATAATTCTGCGCAGTGGTGTAGCGCCATTTAAAAAACTGCAGTAATGTGTGCCTGCAGTTTAAATAGGAGTTCTTTCCTTTCAGCTATTCCGATTTTTCGATGATCTGGGGCGCGGAGAAAATTGTTATTCTAGACCTTTGGGCTGTCTGTTACCCATTTTGCACCAAAACTGCAGAACTGCAGCTCGATTGTGAAGATGAAATACCATCTTCCCTATTCTAATTTTTCTTATTTTCTCCTCGGTGTTCTGTATAGTATACGTCAAAATATCGGTGGGTTCAATTTGTGTCGTCGTAAGTGGTCTCATTTTTCGGTAGTGCAGGGTGACATAATCCACCAAATACGAAAGTTGAAAACCTAGGAAACAGGTCGTGCACCTTATCGCACCTGTTAAGGCGAGACCCTTAAAGTGCCACATTCTGCGAAAAACCGTCGTTGTAAAGAGTAAATAAATAAAAACGACACATGTTTGATCACATGAGATGTGAACCCGCGTCCCCACAGTTGCACCACTGTGCTATCTCCGTCCGTTGACAGCTGTGAAACAAAAATTGTCGTTTTTTGTTGCTCCTTCCTTCGCGGCACATACCCTCTTGGGGGACTGGCAAGAAACCGGTAGCCTTGAGGGGCTAATTTGCCCGCTTCACAAAATTCGAACAACTGCGAATTGGAAACGTAAAAGTTGTCGAATAGTGCGTGCCACGTGACACCTGAACGTGACCGCACGTGAGTAGAAGTGGTGCACACCACCCGCGCAGAAGCTTGATTCTAGGGAATCTGTGGCGTGTGACACTCTGCTTGCTGGCGTGATTCGCGCGTTGTAAGACAAGAGAGAGAGAGAGAGAGAGAGAGAGTAATTTTTTTTATTCTTCGAGCAGAGACGGATGCTGTGGGCCTCACCCCGTGAACTACACCTCTTGTCTGGGAACCCCTGAATTCATACATCTATCTTAAACTTAAGCAGGGAGCGTACTTCAAGAAGTCCGCTCCAAGACAGCAGGCGGCTTGAACGGGTCTAAGACGACCTTCGCGTTTCATAGACGTTGGAGCGATCTTGCTTCATCAAGTCAGATGGCGACTTGAGCGGGAAGTCGACGGTCGCGGCTGGGATCGAGAGTAACAGGGAAATATTTCTTTTAACATGCAAATCAAGGTCATAAAACAGTCCCTTTAACTAAAAACTACCCACAGTAGTTGTTAAAAATGGTCTGCTTATACAAATAGCAATCCCCAATCATCTAAATTCAAAGCATAACGCGTGTTTCAGACATTAGTGAATGTAATCTGGCAGCCCGGGCGCTCGCAATCTAGCCGTATCGGCGTTCTTGACAGCGTTCCGTTTGTTTCATGTTCGTTTCTTCGTATTTTTGTGCGTGCGCAGCAAAAGGATCCAAGAAATGCGCAGAAAAGTTGCCCCAAGGTTCACAGAAGGTGCAAAAAGGCTCTTCTTGTGATAGTTTCAAAGATGCGGCGAAGCAAATTATAGCGCAAGGACGACGTATCTTCCGTTGCAGCGAAAGCTGCCCAGTGGCGAGAAGTTGCTACGAAATTTTAACTCCGTCTTTGGTGTCACGAAACGAGACGCGGCACGACTGAACAGTGCTGGAACAACATGAAGCCGAAGTGGAACGAGGATAGTTTCCGCGGAAAGCGAGAGGAATTGAAGGCCGGTAAGTAACGTGTTCGCAATTTCGTTGAAAGACCCTAGCATGCGCTACCGATAGATGTTACTGCCGTCACGCCTTATGTTCGAAAACTTCGTGTTTCTTTCACGCGCCCTGCTGCGATTTTTTTCCTGTGCTCAAAAAACGTTGCCGGTTCTTAAGGGCCGCGGATGTTATGTCACCCCTGTTTCGTTCTTGGATATAATAATCTGTTTCAACGTAGCCGAATATTTTTTAATTTCAAGCCTTTCAAAATAAAAAACCTCGCCTCAATAAGGGTATATAGGCTTCTGAACCCTGGCAAATATTCTGTCCACACCCAAGCACTGAGAGCTTATCGGCAGTACTGTGAAACCCCAGCATACCGCAGTACATGGAGGCCTGCCCCAGCTACAGCACAGCAGCTTTAAAGTGAAGCTTTCATTTTCACATTTCAACTACTGTCCACTATATTTTGAAAGAGAAGTCAAAAAGTGATCACTGAAGCGCAGGTATATGTGTGTGTGCGTGTGACTATTTTCACTGGAATGCTGGTGTTAGAGTCATTTCAATGCTCACATTCACTCCTGCCTTCTTTCTTTTTTTTTCACTGACGGTGCGTTACGCATTGCTTTCTAGGGGGAGGACGACTACCTCGACCCATGTCGCCGACCATGGAGATGGTTGGCATAGTAGCAGATTACACGGCCTGAAAACAAGAATTACTCGGTCGGAACACGCCACCCGCTGCATGTGCAGAGTCCACCATTGCAGAGGCAATGGTGGACGGCACCATTGCGCTGGGTATCCGGGTCCGGGCTGGCCAGGGATGCCCTCCACTGTTCGGAGGGGTGGTTGGGAAGAGGGGGGCAAAGCGAAGAAAGAGACGCAAACGCCATGCAGCGGTAACGAAGTTGTTAACAAGTATCGCCAGGCTTTCGCCTTCAAAGCACGTACTAGTGCCCGAGGAACTTTTGTTCTTTTAGCTCTTATTTATGCTCCTGTAAGGTCCATATAGCATCTACGAGATCAGTAACTATACAAGCAGAGGCGAAACTATACAAGGCGAAACCAGAGAACGAGTCATGATGCAGGAAATCAGCAACCTATAAGCTTTAAGTGCATAACGCTGGAAGGCGAAATTAAAATTAAAGCATAAGAAAGCTTCCGCCGGGCACTGAAGTCGGCTTACGCATGCACTTTGAATGCAAAAGCATGATGGCTTCCCCACGTGCGATGTGGAGATGCGAGGGGTGTGCGCGCGTTTTTAGTTTTATTTCTCCTTTTGGCACCCTTTCCTTCATATTTAAACCATCTTGAAAACCGCCTTTCATGTGGCATAGGCGAAAAATATGGTAAAGTCGCTTGCTTTCCAACACGCGTCCCTGGGTTCAATGCCGTCGCTGCCATGTTTTTCTTTTTTTTTGCTTAGATTACGGCGCGTGGGTTTTCCGTACCATCCATCCGCTGAAGGTTTTTCGTCTCACGGGGCACGCAATGCTTTCACATCAGTAATTATTTAACACCAACTCGTTGCCGCGTAGTAAACGTAAATCAGCAAGAACTATACGGGTAGGCTTTCCTGTTTTTCTTTTTCATGCAAAAGTGTCTTAGAGCACTGCTGACGGAAAAATGGTGTTAACATTAGTTGTGAGCCAAATCGGCCGTTCATTCAAATAAAAAAAAAAGCGTTAGTCAGTACTGGGAGCTCAATCCCCGCCCCAGAATTTCAGTATTTGCAGCAACGTAGCAGTCGGTACCCCTTATTTATAGAACGGCTTCCTCTATAGAAGTCACGACTGCGGCGTTTTATGGGCTCTTTATCATGTCTAGGAGGCGAAATGACAATTCGCCGTGATTTCTCGGTTTTGGCAAAACCAGAGCAGAACAGGGCTTTGGAATGCAGGTCTGGAGTGTATTCAAGCAAGGAAACTGCCCCAGGTCCGTGAACACAGACCCGCATATTGCACGGGTGTACAAACACGCGGGCTATTGCCAGGAATGAATAAGGGACGCACACCCCGTGTTAATAGCGGCAACGTGTTTGCTTGCTGTTGGCTCCTTTCGGAGCCCACCAGTTAGAAAGCGTGATGCCTCCAGCGTTCTGCGGCGATTTTATTCTAGGTTGGAAAAAACGCCTAAATGGACGTCCTTTCCTTTCTCTTTTCTTTTCGCGCCAGACATTTGAGCACTGCATAAGCGCGCGTGCCCGTCCAAGGGCAAATGCATGGCGGCGGACGCAGTAGGAAACTTTTCTTACATTACAAAACAGCTGCCGGCAGTCAACCGATCTATTGCTTCATGACGTCGCCCGCTGGCGATGACACGTCCGTCTGAAATGGCCCTAAATCGCAATGAAAAAACGATCGTATACTTCAATATCTCCCACCAGTTCCGTCATAAGGCTGTGGATTTTCTTTTTTTTTTTTTCGCTTTGCGTTCATGGTCTGCGTCTTGGTGTAGCAATCAGTGCGTGCAATAAAGACCCAAGTCTCTCAAGTCTAGCCTGCATGGGGAATGTCAGCCTCTTTTGCTGTAGTTTAGGCGAGTTAAATCACAGAATACAGTTTCAACGCCAATTCAGTGGGTCGGAAAGCCGATCAGTTATTCCCGCAGAAAGGGAACGTGCGCCCTGCGCTCGTCGGCAACGAAGAGAGCAGGCTGAATGCTGAACGCAAGTGCCATTCGTTTCGTAGCTTTTTGTTCTCTGCGTCGAGGCTAACAGCCTTTACCGCGTTTCATCACTTTCCCATGCGACACAAAAATTCGCGGTCTTTCTGTCCTACTTAACAAGATCTGCTATTCACAGTTCGCTTGACGAATAATTACTTAATGTTACCGGGTAATCACAAACCAGCATTTACTCAGGGTTTTTTGTAGGTAAGATTAAAATTAGCTGAAAAAAAAGATTTATCGAAGCGACAATCGGGCTTAAGAACCGAGGGTAATTGAGAACGTCGGATCCAATGAGGCCGCCTGATATTATCGATCCGAATTTCCACGCCGTACGAACGGCGTGTTAATATTTGTGCTCAATTAGAAATAAAATCACCGCAATGGAACTGAGTCTGTGAGTCTGTGATACCTTAACAACTGCACTCCGCCGAGGCACGTGTTGAACCTTTTGCCGGCCACATTAGGCTGTATTTCAGAGGGTTTGATGCCCGTCGTGTACTCGTTGGAGTTCGAAGTCCGTCAAAGTCGCCTGTAATTATTTTATTGGTTTTAGGCTTACGTTTTAGGTATTTAGGCTAGGTTTGGGAAAGGGTATTCAACAATGGTCCACATCCATGTCGTCAATCAAGTAATAGAAAAACCCACGGTATTTAGTAAGCCCCTTTAGGCATTTATATAATACGAAAAAGCGTTTGATTCAGAAAACACCGTGCTTGAAGCATTGAGCGTCCCGGAAATAGAGGAGACCTACATAAAACTCCTAGATTACATATATAAGGGATGTACGGGTAGGATAACCATTCACAAGCAAAGCGACAAATTCCCGATCCGAAAGGGTGGACGACAGGGACATACCATCTTGCCAAAACTGTTCACAACGTGTCTAGAGTGTATATTTAAGAAGCTTGACTGAGAAAACGCAGAATTACGAATAAGTGGAGAATACTTGAGCCATTTGAGGTTTACAGGCGACACAGTCTTGCTCAGTGAGTCGGCAGAGCGACCGAAAAAAAAAAAATGCTTGAGGAGCTACAATCAGAAAGCTTGGCCGTGTGGCAACAAATAAATATGAATCAATCTGAAGTAATGATAAATAAATATTCCGAAAGCGCCCTCTTCAGATTTGGAAACGGAACACTACAACAAGTAAAAGAATATAACTGCCTCAGACAAGTTGTCAGTGCGGACCCAAACCACGTGAAGGAAATCCGGCGCAGAATAGATATGGACTGGGGTGCACTCGGCAAACACTCCCAAATAGTGAAAAGTGAGCTACCTCTATTATTCAAACGAAGCATATACAACCATTGCGTCCTGCCGGTGATGAGTCACTGGGCGCTTTGCTACAAAACTGAAAAGCAAACTTAGGTCGGCCCAAAGGGCCATGGAACGAATAATGATAGGAATAACAGTTACGGACAGGAAGTGAGCTTCCTGGATTAGGGAACAGACTCGAGGAGATCATATCATGGTCGATATATAAAGAAAAAGAAATGGCCTTGGTCTGGTCATGTAGTTAGACGAAATGACAACCGATGGACTACCAGGGTAACAGAGTGGATAGCCAGAGACGGGACTCGAAGGTGAAGGACAATAACTCGATGGTGGGACGAAATAAGAAAGTTCGGGGATCAAGAATGGACTCGAGCAGCGCAGGACAAGAGTGGTTGGAGGTCAATGGGAAATGCCCTTGCCCTGCTGTGGACCTATATAGGCTGTTGTTGTTGATGGTTATGATGATGATGATGATGATCACTATTAGTTCTATTATCGTTATCTTTAGGGAAGGTAAAGCTTGGGTTAGCAGTGTCTCTTACGAGAGAGAGAGAGAGAGAGAGAGAGAGAGAGAGAGAGAGAGAGAGAGAGAGAGAGAGAGAGAGAGAGAGAGAGAGAGAGAGAGAGAGAGAGAGAGAGAGAGAGAGAGAGCGGCACAATATCTCTCCTACAGTTGCTTGTTGGCCGCGGTTCATTGCACCCTTTGTGTGTCCTCCTGGCGCAACGGCGGCTCGTGCCAAAGCACAACCGAAAGTCACTCTCCCAGCGTTGCGCCGAGGCGAGCAGGGCGTCGCCGCCACGTGCGGGCGCGGCGCCAGGGCAGGCCTCGTCACTAGCCTCGACGTGACACTGCAGCAAATCTCGAAACAAACTTCTTTTTCTTCTTTGTGTCCGCAACAACTGCTACTCGGTGCTCTGCCACGTTTGTATTGAGCTACGTGTGGCTCTACATGCATCAAAAGACGGTTTAGTCTTTTGGCCTTTGCCCGACAGCTTTCTGCCACAGTCTACACACGGGAACAAATTCTGCATGTTTATTTAGAACGTATTTAGTGGCTCTACTGTGGTTCCCTGAATGACCAATCCAACGGCGCCATTTCGACGAATACCGATGGTGGACATGCGATATGACTCAACAACAGGGTCTTTATTCAGACCCCCTGCAGTGCAGAACGTCTGCATTTCGTAACGTAACCGCGCAGAGCACATTTTTCGGGTAAAGTGAGGTGCTGGTAATCGCCATTTCCCTGTTTTGTTCCTTTGTTCGTAGGCGAGGTTATTCGTGTGCGATGTGGGAAGTCCAGACACGGGATATTTTTAGATGCGAAGCATCTCATGGTCGGGGCTATGTCCCTCCCTTGTTGTTGCGCCGTCCACACCCCCACTGCACATGCTCGGCTTGCTGTCTGGAGCGACAGTGTTGCCGGTGTCTTCCTGGGCCGGCACAAGACGAGCACACTTTGCGCGCCTTCGACGTTTCATCGTCGTCGGCAGCGGCGTGCGTCAGCGAGTCTCGGCGGGCCGTGATTACAAGCAGCCCACAACCATCCGGGGAACGTGTATCGACCTCATCTTCAGCAACTTTAGGGTTCATTCACTAGAACAGCCCTTGACTTTACATTTCACAAACCATAAGGCGGTCATAATCAAAGCGGAACGGTAGCTACGTACCTCAACCTAACGGAAACGACGAACTGAAAACTAATGGGCACTTGAATCGACCCCATGGCTGCTTCGCATACTACTCAGGGTTCCCCTACGGGAAGATGGTGTAATTCTTAAAACGAACCGAGCTCAGGGAAGTGGGGTATGGGATACTGGAATTGGCTGTACCGTACACGCTTTTAAGTTCCAAGTTTCAAGTTTCAAGTTTTATTATTTCCAAAAAGAGGTTGTTACAAAGTCCAGGGTATACAGACGAGGGTTCCAGAGCGAAAAAATTTAGTGGGACCCTCGGTTCGTAGATAAAAAATGACGGTAAAATTTATACACAGCGACCGAAACATTATTGCAAAATACGGACATGCAAATACACTTTTAGATCGCAAATGAAGCCAAAAACGCTCAACATGGTATCAAGAGAATCGAAGAACAAACAAGACAGACAGTTATCAGATAACAAGTACAGTTAATCTAGAAAATTATTTTTTAGAGGCGTTTTGAACAAGGGAAATGAGGTGCAGGACTTTATACTTGAAGGTAACTCATTTTAAAAGGAAATCGCACTGAGTGCGGAAGTTTTTGTCTTGTAATTGGTATGAGCGGGGAATACCAGGAAATTTTTATTACCCGCAAATCTGGTGACATTATTATTCTGCAAAATGTCAGATGCAGTAAACGGGAATGCCAGGTGATTATGAAGCAATTAGTGGAATAAGGTGACGAGATTCAATTGTAACAAAACATTTACGGGCAAGATATTGTAAGTGCGGAGTAATGTGTAGGTGTTCGACTGCGAAGAACTAGAAGTGACAATGCGTATTGACTGATTTTGAATGTGCTGTATTGATGATGAGTTGCAAGCATATGTGTTGCCCTATGAGACTATACCGTAAGTAATATGACTATAAATGAAAGCAAAATACAACGCCAGCAGTGCTGCGCGGGAAAAGAAAGGGCGAGCTTTGACGAATGCACGGATACCAAACGCCGTCTTCTGCTTAAGATGGTTAAAGGGACTGCGAAAGATAAGGCTTGGGTCCAGATGTATACCAAGAAAGACGACATAAGTACATGCAGAAATGGAATGAATACCAAGTTGTATTACGGCAATAATAGATAATGGCCTCTGAGCACTTTTAAAAACCATAAATTTGGTTTTTGTGGGGTTAATTACTATTGCGCCAATTCATGACGACACTTAATGCGAGATTTAACTTTGAAATAAGCGCACCAATGGTTTTATCAGATGAAGATGTGGTTGTGTCATCTGCGTATAAAACATAGTGACCACAGTTATGAGACCTAAGAACATCCGGAAGATTAATGATACATAAAATAAAAAGCAATGGACCTAATACTGAGCCCTGCGTTACTCCTTGGTTAACATATTTTATTGCAGAGAAGCCATTTGCCGCGTGTACTGTGTACTGTCAATCAAGTAGGTAATTTCTTAAGAATATCAGCACAGGTCCAGTTATGCCGTAAGACTGAAGTTTATGAAACAAGACTTGGTGATTTACTGTGCCGAAGGCTTTAGTGTAAATTTCCCGAATCCATACATTTCTTTATGTAATCAGTTAGAGACAGCACAGCAAGATTAGTAGACCTACCTGGGCGTAAACCAAATTTGCTGTCTTTAAGCAACTTGAATTTGGATAAATAGCCATTCAGACGTTTAACAAACTATTTTTCGACTAGTTTGCTAAGACAGGAAAGAATTGACATTGGACGGTAGTTGGTAACTGTTTGTTTGTCGCCTTTTTAAAAACTGGAATTACTTTATCTGTTTTTAAGATGGAAGGAAATAAACCCTGTTCAAGCATAAGGTTGATAATATGACAGAGCTTGTCGGAAACTAAATGTGCAACCAGTTTTAAATGCCTTACACAAATGTCATCTAATCTAGGCCCTGTATTTTTAAGATTATCAATCGTGAAAAAGACTTCATGAGGTGTTGTTGGGTAAAGAAAGAATGACTGCGTGGTACGTCCCAGAGAAGTATACGACTGCGCATGGTGGTGGTGGATAGTGTAAACGGAAGAAAATTATTCCGAGAAAGCATTGGCAATTTCTTTGGGCTCGGAAAGGGTGGATCCATTGTAGTCGATTTTGGTTAGAGGGACTACTGCCTACTGAGACTACCGCCTAAACACAACCTGTAAGTGAGGCGCTCGCATTTTGTGTGCTGATATCCGTGAACTATTCACCCCCTCAACATTGAAAAACATATATTTGTTCTCCGTCATTTTGTTTTTCTTTTGCGCACGAAAACCTCAACTATAGGAGCCTCCGTCTCTTCTGAGTTTCGTGCTGGATATAGGTGGATGTAATAAAGTCTTAGAAGAACTCAGAGGTTGGTGAAAAACTATATGTTCGCATTTTATTTTAGTTTGTTTCGATTTCTGTCTATTAAACTATTTACGTCAATATAAGTTTGGGGCGAAGTTTAGGTTCGGCTGATTGGCCGGGTCATTTAAAGTCATATGTCCGCAATCATCAGTTTTAAGTTGTGTTCATTTTCTCGCACTTCCCCCTTCGTATAGTCTCGGCGCGGCTAAGCGTTACGATACAAAGCACGGATTATGTTCCAAGCCGTTTCTCTGCTAGAAACAAAGAAAGAAAGCGCCCTTGTTCCCGACATTATTGCGTACGTTAAATGTCCCCAGGGTGCCTAAATAATCCAATGCCCTCCACTACGACGCTCCGACGAGATCGCGAGTAGTTCCTGTAGAACCGCAAATCGATCGAATCATTTAATGCAGAGCATTCTAATGCCGTCTGGCCGATGTGGTCTCGTAACATGAGGAGATAAACCACCGTCATGCGAACACCCTCAGAGCGGCAGTAGGTAGTGCTTCTAGTGCTTCACATTCGCACCCTCTTCCAACATCCGATCGGCTGCGGCTCACGGAGCTGAACAGGCAGTACGCACTACCTCACATTCGCACCCGGGCTATGAAGCATGGACTTAAAAACCGATTTCAACGTAATGCGCTGCAGTCGCGCCGACGTCCATGGTCACGTCGCAAGCCGTTTATAAAGGCCGTTTGCATCGATATCACCCATGAACGAGAGTGCACGAATAACGTGTGCACTCAAAGTGTTTACTTGCAATTTATAAGAAAAATAACATTGTGAGCGACCCTTCCATAGCGACTGAAGGCAACGTCGAGGCTCTGGGTGAATAAAGTTTGCTCAGTACTACCAAGGACTCTGGTACTACAAAAAAGCTCGGAGTGACCTCAGAAATAATGCTCTAGCGTGTCGTTGGCAGAGCCACCGTTGTGGCTACTGCAACATTTGTTTCCTGCGTAACAAGTAGAGAAGGCACCAGCATACGTTGGGGAGGGGGGGGGGGGGGGGCTCTGTTATATGAGAAATTTTTAAATTCCACGGGGCACTAAAGTCTGTAGTGGGCTTTAAAGGCGAAAGCGAGGCGCCACTTATCAAATAATTCTTTACTGCTACATGGTATTTGCATCTCTTTCTTCGCCACCGTTTCTTCGTTTTTCAACGCGAATTACTTCGACCGGCTTCTTTTCTACTACACCGTTTTGTTCTCATTCTTCGTCGGCGCTTCTTGGTCTTTTGGCGCGAAATAGTTGAACGACTGATTGGAAACGCATGGAACAGTTTGCCCATAATCCGTGTTCTCAGCGGCTGGGGCGCCCCTGTCCTATTCACGTGTGCTCAAGTTCACGTGTGACGCAACACGCACTATTGTAACTTTCGTTCCGGCGCTGGCAACAGGCGGAGATAGCGCAGTGCAAAGCACTGGTTTCCTATTCAAGGGAGTGGGGTTCAAAATCCATAGGAACTCAGATGTGTTTGTTTGACTTACTCACCGCCGCACAGGCATTTTTCTGTACTGGACAGCTACAACGGCGACGGTTTTTCGCTGGATGGGGCACTTATGGCTCTCTCCTTAAAATGTGTTTTTAACAGCGGAGCAATTTAGGCCGTCGCGCCGGAAAAACCTCAAAGTGTGAGGAGAAGTTGCGAGGATCAAGTAGACCACGAGCAGGTGTTGGGAGGGCACGCCTAAAAAATGCGGTTACGGAGGTCCCGGGGATCGAACCCGGGACCTTTACGCTGTGAAACCGGTAACCTAGCCACTGGGACACTATAAAAGTCCGAGGGGTGAGGGTTTATCAGCGGCGGAGGACGATAACATGTGCAGCAAATTGGAACGCAAAAGAAAGGTTGTGTTGGCACGCAGTGCGCAATACCTACAAACAAAAAAAGGCCAGATAGGCATTCTCACAACCAAAGGGGTTAGTTTTCAAGAGGAATAAATAAATAAACCTGACAACGACTTTACGCGTCCACATATATATATATATATATATATATATATATATATATATATATATATATATATATATATATATATATATATATATATATATATATATATATATATATATATATATATATATATATATATATATATAAATATATATATATATATATATATATATATATATATATATATATATATATATATATATATATATATATATATAGCAGTAGAATAAACTTCTCGAGGAGCCAGACGAAATAGTTGAGAAAATGGGAAAATGGTTGACTCACGACTAAAAACAAAAACTGGTTCACTGATGTTTCGACTGGAGGACCAGTCTTCATCTCAGTAACACACAACCTAGAAGCACGCACGCTTATCTAGGTGCAGAAAGTGTGCTCCTGTTCCCTCGCCCCAAGCCGCCCATGTTCTTAACAAGGGTGCCCATATATATATATATATATATATATATATATATATATATATATATATATAGGGAGTAGTAGAACTTTGAAGATGGTAGAGAACACAAGAGAAGAAAAACTTCGAACAAGGTAAACGCACGATTGTGACCTACGTTTCAGCAAAGAGAACTTGCTTTCCTCAGGGCCCTGAGGAAGCAAGTTCTTTTTGCTGAAACGTAGGCCACAATCGTGCGTTTACCTTGTTGGAAGTTTTTCTTCTCTTGTATATATATATATATATATATATATATAGAGAGAGAGAGAGAGAGAGAGAGAGAGAAATAAGGGTGGGCAGTCAAGAAAACCTCGGAAAGCAAAGCGGAGAATGCGGTAGGTCTTAGAAACAGATGAATTTTTTGAGACAGAAAGAAAGTGGTGTCGTGGGTTCGGATCGCACCCGGGGGGGGGGGGGGGGGGGGGGGGCATTTTTTCATCACTTGCTTTCTGTCTCAAAAAATTCTTCATGTTTCTATGACCTACCGCAATCTACCCTTTGCTTTCCGAGGTTTTCTTGACTGCCAACGCTTATGTCTGTCTTAATTCAACGAGCCCCTCATTTCCCATTCTGATTCCCTACACACACACACACACACACACACACACACACATATATATATATATATATAGCGAATCAGAATGGGAATGAGGAAATGAGGGGCTCGTTGAATTAAGAGAAATAAGGGTTGCCAGCCAAGTAACCCTCGGAACGCAAAGGGGAGAATGCGGTAGGTCATTGATACAGATAAGGAATTTGGAAAGACAGAGAGAAAGCGGAGAAAAAATGCCCGCCTGGTGGGACCCGCACCCACGACCTCCAGAATACGCGTCTGGTGCGATGGCCACTACGCTACCGGCGGGGCTGTTTTTTCCTCCTCTTTCTGGGGTATTGATGTTAAAGTATTTTTGTTTCCTGTCCCTTGGAGGTGGGAGCCAGCGCCACTCGGACTACGCGACTGGCAACCCTTATTTCTCTTATAATATATATATATATATATATAGCGGGCAAAAACCACTCCAGCTTGCCTTCCCAGGCCGCCTCATTACTAGACGTGAAGGCAAACGTAGAACACGTGTTTGGGAGGTTGGAAATTAATAATAAAGGAGCGACAAAAGCCACAATCTAACCCCCAAAATAAAGCACAACAGAAAACAAGTAAAATACCGCCGCCGCATGAAACAAAAACAGACGAACCAGGCGAGAAAGATTTCCGTGGTCGGAATATAACCACCATGGGTCCCTCGCGTTATGCAACCGCCTTCGATGCTATTGCGTTCGTGGCGTGATCTCTCGCGTACTGTTCTCCTCGTCAGTTCACGTGCGTTTGCGCTTGAAGTGGGGAGCACAAACGACGAGTTGCGCTACAGACGCCGAGTTCGCTAAGCCGGTTGCCGTGAGGTCTAGAGCGTACTAACGCGGTCCAAGTTGGGAGAGATGTGAAAGGCCGCGGACAACACTATACGGGCTTGCCCAGTCATGGAGAACTTTCAGCGGCAAGTTCGGAAATGCATGTGCAGTGCAAGAGCCGGGTGTCTGACGAAGGGAGAGGGGCCGCCAGATGTGCTGTTTGTCCAGCTCTGCCCCACTAGTGCAAGCTGCGCCAATTTTTTTTATTTACTCCTTGCTGCAGCGGCTATTTCTTGTACCGGACTAAAACAGTGAGGTTTTTCGCAGACTCAGGCACTTAAGGCCTTAATAAACAGTGCCGGTAATTACCTTGCTGACAAAAGCTTTACTTTAAGGTGATCCCCTGGATCAGCTTCACAAAAATGCACTCTGTTGACCGATCCAAGCAGCCAACGATTATATTTCGGCGAATGACGACGTCGAGCTACGATTTTACTCGCAAGTTCAGTCTGCGCTTTGGCATTGTGCAGTGGCTACAGCGGAGGCCGAACTTCTGGAGCGAATGGTATGCACGCTTCTGCCATTCGCCGAATTCACATCGTTGGCGGCGTTGATTTTGCCCTTAAATACATTGAAATGAAGATGAACTGAAACGGAATAACTGCATAACAGTTTTTTTTTTGTTTTAATTTAAAAAAAGATGTGATGTATTTGAACAGCCTTGTAAACGCATAAAATTTACTGACTGTCGCCCACTCGGCCTCCGCAGCTGTGACCATGAAGGAGATACCTTGTAAAGGTGACCACGTACGCGCACGTCACGTGCACGTCACTTTTAAAACTTTAAGAGCCGCATTCCGCGATAAGAATGGTCTTAGCTCTTGTTCTGACACAGATACACTAAAGCATGTCTCCTTACAGCTTGCCACTGGAAACGTTCTCTAAGCACTAAAAGTTATGCATACTACGTGTAAATTCGTACCGGTCACAGAGGCTCCCCGGACTTGCTTATGCAGGCGATTGGGGCTACTGAGTTTTGGGGATATCATGTACGTCTGGCCATACCTTAGCGAAGTGTCTGATTAGAAAATAGTAAGCTACCATCTCTCAGAGGTGGGACTACTTATCTGAGTGGGCCAATATATCCATTTACGTTCTAGAGACATCTCTTTAAAATTCTGCCAACGTTGGTGAAGTTATCTTTTATAGCATAATTAATTCGTGAAATGCAGAGCTTTGAGCCACTCTTACTTTATCCAAAAAAGCATCAAATCGGCGCTGTGCACGCTGAGGCTACAGCTCGCTTATGAGACGGCAATTTGTGGAGGGCTATGCGAATTAACTCCGACCACCTTGGCTTCCTAACGTACGAAGAAGCCCTGCACGATCCGTTTTGTTTTTCGACCGAACCTCAAAAGCTGCGGTTGCCGGGAATCGAACACGGCATACCGCGGGCTTTCTGAGCCCCTGCGCCGTCCAGCACAGTAACTCGCACGGTCAGACGTGGTGTCCTGGGGTTCTTACTCCTTGTTCTCAGAATTTAAGTATGAAGCCAGGTAATACACGCTGATTCTAGAACGCGGCATTGAGACCCACCGTACAGTGGACACAGAAGACCTCGGGGTTAAAATTTTAACTACTTGGAAACAGGCAGAACGCGCATCGAAAGCTCAACGCTCGGGCATATCTGTGCGCGCCACCCCGTCAGAACACGCCTATCCCCCCTTCCCCCCAACTCCCACCATACAGAAAAATATTTATTGATTGATAGGCTTTAATGATAAAGCGGCAAGACTCCCTGGTGGGTAAATGTGGGAAATGGGGAATAAAAGGTGGTGTGGAAACGAAGATATCGATTACTGGAGTGTCATATTCCGTTCTTGTGTACTGCGCTTGAGTTCATAAAAACAACTCAGGGTCGCTATAACTGTTGTCCAGTTTGTGTCCATTCCCTTAAAATACACTGAGGGGCACTATAACCATTGTGCAGTATGTGCACATTCACTTAAGACAAACTGAAGAAGGAGTCGCCGTTCACGTATAAAACAGCCTCAAAGAGGCCATTTTCCAGATAAAAGCGAATTTGTCAGTGCAAACTCTTTGTAAGTGTTCTTGCGCATTATTCGGGAGGGAGTGGAAAGCGCGCAGTGGACCTCCACCACGGGAAATGTGAGGGCATGTCCGTATTGGATGGTAAAGGTTAGGGTCAGGGTGCGACTGACAAAAAGGATTCTCCAGTAACGTCCACACAGCGGATGGAGGAATTATTCACTGGGCCGTCACGGGGGGCATCGTTCCTGTTGGCCCTGATAGCGCTAACACACGTGCTTTCGTGTGCGTCGTTGTCTGGTTTTTCTAGCTTAACAATAAAGATAGCAGCGACAGCACACGTTTCCTCTCCAGCTGCGTGTTTGCGCATTTCGACCAAAAGGCTTATGAAGAACTCGTAAAACGTGTGTACCAGACATCCCCGCGTTTCCTCACTGAGCGGTTTTCTGCGTACTGCGCTAGCATGCCTGGTTATTTATAACCATTTCTGTTTGCTTCCGTTACACCCGAAGAGATCTGCCTGTTCGCCTGATACATATCCTGCATAACGGGAAAACATATATATGTATATATATATAATTTACAACTTCCTGATAGATACAATTTTTCTCCCACTTTACAGTTATACAGAAAAAAAACAAAATATTTTTTACGAGTATTTCAGTAAAAAAGCCACCGGAAATGGGAGAATTCCGAGAAAAACAAGAAAACGTGAATGTCAGTGGCAGATACAAATCACACATACTGACAGAGCATTCCCCCAGGGCTACTTTTACTTGCCAACAAATGTACCTGCCCTGAAATAATTCAATAACCCTTTTTTAGCACAATAACAGTGCTTTTGTGGGATCTTCTACAATTACGAAAGGATTTTGTCGCTCGTAGAAAATTTTCAGGCTGTCTTAACTAAAAACGCAGCCTTCCATTACAATTCGTTCAAAGCTTCGCTGTGGAGAGTAGGCGCGTGAACCCCTAATCTAACTTCGAACAATTACAACAGTACATTGCGCTTCTCACAGTTCGGAAAACTGTCGCGTTCCTTGTTGGGGGCGTTTTGGACAGAAACCGCTCGAAAAGCGATGATCAAGTGTGTTTTCTTAAAGGCTATACAGATCATTCGAGTCAGTGAAATAAATTTTTTATGGCTTCTCACTCGAAGGACACAACAAATAAATACGTAGTTGCATAGTCGAAGCGAATACATGAGAATGACCAACTCTTAGAAATTAAATTAATGCTACCGGTCGAAATTGGAGGAATTAATCATTTCTTATAATTTGTATTTCTGCCACCCCCTTTGCAATAGCCAGAGAAATGACCGTGGCTTTCTGGTTCCGGGCACTTCATCGAACGCCGTTTCATCAAACGCTGTTTCATAGAAGCCAGTTCATCGAACACGTTTCATAGAATGTCGTGTCATCTATTATTTAATTACAATGGAGATCACGCTAAAGCACACAGCGTTCGAGCACGCTTGCTACCGGTGGCGTCGAAACTATTTAGAGACATAGTTGATGCAAAAATAATGTACAGTCATGGACAAATGAAACGCGAACACGATCATATGAACCACCACACCCAAACACGCGGTGCCTTTCCGTACAAGTGAAATTGTCGCGTGGCTTTGTTACATTAACAAAGATTGAAAATGTCTTTCCAAATATAGCACCCGAGAGCCATTATTTTATCTCCACTATCCATATTATTTCATTTTGCGTGTTCTGGTTCATATTTCCGCGCTATAATTTCATTTGTTCGTGGCTGTACCATGTTCGCATGCGCGCTGTCTGTTAATTATGTGCGCACGCCCGTGGTGAAAATCTTATACTTGTATTCGATGTTGGGGCGTTTCTCTGACGCCTTGTGACAATTTCCACCTGATTGGCGGTATATAAATAGCGTGTCCTTGACCCCGAAGCATTGGCATAAGCGCAATGGAATATCCATTTGAAAACCGAAGCTCTGCGTTCGCGCCAACTCTTGCAACAAGAATGTTCTGCCCAACTTTTGTAGAGAGTGCAAGCATTACGGACTTTGATGGGGACAGCATCGTAACTTTATTATGTGTGGAACCAGGATCGCACGATTTCACAGCATTTATTTTAAGAACACAACCATCCCCCAGAGCACATTGAAGTTGAAGTGGTGCTGGAAAACAAGAAATCAAATGGCAGCAACTCCAGGTGGCGCTCCATCGCAAAAAGTCCTTGTGAGACTTCTTATGCTACAACCAGCCGTATGCCTTGCGTTATATGTTTCGCCACGAGCCTTGTGCATCACCAACTTGTGCATTGCCGTGAAACATTGTCCTTATCAGGAATCATTACAATAACATCGTTACACGTCAACCGCTCTCACTGTAGGTTAAAAAACGGTGTAGAGCGCGATAACTGCACAAAAATACAAGCTGTCTCACGTCATGCATGTGAGCGTGACCATTAACTGCATTCGGTTGGTTCTGGGCGCTTAAACCTGGTTAAGACCACCCAGTTGAAGTTGAAGTGCACATTAAAATAGACAGGAGCTGCCGCGCGCTGCCCACCTGAACCGCGCAGCTGGCGTTCTGTCCACGTGGCCCATGCCACTCCACCCAATGATTACATCACACCATTCAGAGTCTGATAACCTACTTCCGGTGATAACCTACTTCTACTAGCCCGCGAAGCCTCGTTCGCTCGGCCTTATTGTTGGTGTTGAGGCTCGTGGAAAATGACTCCTAGAGCCATATAAGACAGACTGGTTCTATGAAATGAGACTAGCAATAACTTACGGAGAGTATATTTACACGATTTCTTCTCAACTCCAAAGCAAGCCTCGGACGGATCTCCGCTAACTTTTTGTTAACGATGTCTGTACACTGAAACCTATATATAAGGTATGGTTTTCTGCAAAAAAACAAAATCAAAAAAGAAAGTTCTTTCTGTACACTCAAGCACGGGTTAAATGCTGACTTCGTAGATTGGACGCCGGAGAGCAGCTGTCATTATCGTGTTTGTCTAGCGCACGACCATATTTGTGCTCGGTAAATGCTGATGCGCATCCTCTAAGAGAAAGCCTTGAGAAAAATGAAAACGACGAGTGATTTTCGCTGCTGGCGTAGTTAACTGAGTAAGTGGATCGTTTCTTCGTTAAACTTTGACGTATCTGGGCAAATCCAACTCACGCATTAAAGACAGACGCTGACTATAGACCGTTTCACGAGATGTCGCTCCTTGGACGCAGAAACTTTCCTTGGGCTTTCCTTACACCAGCCCCAAAACAACTTCAACATTCAGTACCCGCAGTACCAGCATCCGTCCATTGCCGAGCCGCAGTGTTTACGCTACCACAAAATGACCGACAGCGGAGACAGAACAAAAGCAAAGAAAATAAAATTAGGTGGACTGGGATTCGAGCCCTACTCCTACAGAAATCGAGTCCAACACGCATCCCCTGAACCAAAGATGAGCTTTAAGCAAACTACAGGAAGACCTAACGAATTCGTTGTTTTTTTCGACTTAGAAACATCGGTTAGCGACATGCATTGAGTCCCCAGGACGTTATAGAACAGCAAAGCATGAAAGCAAACTTCTATGCCTCCTAGACAGTTTTTTTTAATAACGAGTTTCTATTTCTCTCGAAACGCACCAAGAATTTGCTTCCTTGGAGCCACGCCTTCATCTGATAAAACTAAAACCGTTTCCAAACCATTATACATCGTATACCCTTATCTTCTACTGCTGTAACCAGGAACGCATTATTCACCCCCCCCCCCCCCACCCACTCATCTATCACTCAGCATATATACAGGACCGCAGAACCTGGCGCCGCATTCAAGCACATGCTTACTACAGCATAAGAATTTTACACCACATCTCCCCCACCACCTATAACTTCGCAACTTGTACCTTGTTACCTATCACCTCGTGTTGGTGTGCGTTAAACATGAAAACCCACTCCCATCTCGAACCTTGGAGTAGTGAAAGTGTAGTGGGACCACCTACCAGTTTGGGGATCAGGAATACATCTTTCGGGGTCGGCTGCTTTGATGCTTGAAGGCGGCCTGTACTGAGGCCACCAGCCAATATTCTTCACCTTCTTTCTCCGATTAGTGAAAATAAATGTTCACTCCTAACTAAGCTGTTTGCCTCCCTCCATGTAACCGTACGTTTCACCAGAGACCTAATATGGCCTACCAAACAACGCTTTCTACTCATCGCCGTTTAGCGACCAAAGAACTACAGCCACTCGGCTCACCACGAATACGACTTCATAAAAACACAGCATCACAAACAAACTCCGACAGCAAGAAACCTGCTGACTTGTTCAAGCGGTCCTTACCAGTCGCATAATGTATCAGGCACCGCACGTCCATCTGAAACCAAAAGAACACTCCAAACTTCACAAAAGATGTAAAGCTGCTCTAGGATTCCCTACATTTACTGCTACTATGTACCTACTCATACTCGGCCTCCACAATTCACTGTATGAACTCCTACACACTAAACGTCTTTACACCCTTATTTCCGAAAAGGGTGTAAAAACTTGTCTCATGGCACACACCTGCCTTCAAAAGGTGTTTTGACTAAAAAAGGGTAGGCTCGTGAACACCCTAAAATGAGGGTGTGAGGCTGCTAAACACCATAAATTAATCATGTGGGAAGAACAGCTAGTAGTGGCAGTGTGGATCGGCTGAGCGCGCAGCACGACATACAGATACATTAAACACGCACAAGTAACACCTGGACCAAAAGTGAATTGAGCAAGAAAGCCAACGATATGCGCAGAGAGAGCGAGTATACACTTACCTACCTTACAAGTACATCTGCTTTTCTTGCTTGTGTAGCCAGGAGAGGAAAGTCTTTGTTAGAGTCGGTAAGCAAAAACCAAATATTTTAGGGCTGTTTTTAGAATTATGCGTTGTATATAATTTCCGCATATGCAAGACAGCATGCGGATTTGGAAAAACTTTTTAATCGTAAGGTGGAGGGGGAAGAGTGCTGTAGCTATTGTGTTCAGTAAGTCATGAAATTTTATTTACTACCAAGCACCTACTCCACACCCTTTCGACACCCTCCGAGAAGGGTGTTCACTATTTCAACACCCTTTTTGCCACATGAGTGTAAAGCTACATACTAGGGTGTTGAAACCTAAGAGGGTATAATGACCTCCCAACAACCTTATTACACCTATACTAAACCCTTTTTTAGACGATAAGGATAGAAAATGTTTAGTGTGCAGAGGTGTATAACTGCGGTGAGGGTTCTGCCACTCCAAGATTTGTGCAGTCCACCCAGTTGCGAAGATGAGGGCGTTACTGTCCTCTCGGGAGAAAGGAAGGTGGGTCGTGTTGCGCAGCAAGTAACCTGCGGTGGCCGCTGCGTCGGATCTAATTGCTTCAAGGTACTCATTTTTCAATATCCTTCAAAAAAATTCTACTTTTTTAATACAAGGAAACCATTATTAGACTGTTCTATTATCGTGTTATTTTACTTGATTTATAATTTTTAGTCTCGTCAGTACTAACAAGAAAATAATGTTCAAGCGACTAACACTGATTGGTGCGTTGTTTAATTAGCGCGCAGCAACTGTTAATAGAATAAATATAGAGCCGCCGCGGTGGCTCAGTGGCTAAGGCATTGCGTTGCCGAGCACGAGAACGCGGGTTCGATTCCCGGCCGTGGCGGCCACTTTTCTGGTGGAGGCGAAAAGCAAAAACGCCCGTGTGTACTAGATTTCGGCGCACGTTAAAGATCCCCAGGTGGTCAAAATTAATCCGGAGCCCTTCACTACAGTGCGCCTTATCGCCTGCGTTGCGTCGGCGCGTTAAACCCTACAATCAATCAATAGAATAATTATAATATTATCCAGATATGTAGGGAGTCGAAATGAGGGTCTACGGGATGGACTTGAAGATTTTGTCCTAGCAGGCAGATGTATTGTGCCTCACGGTGTTTAAAACAATATGAATGGGCATTATTTATTTACAACTGAACACTCATGTCACATCCTTTCAGCAATCACGAAAAGTTTAGGTGTTAATTTGGTGTATTTACACCATAACTAAAATAAGGGTGGTGGACCACAAAAATGGCAGCATCTCCATTCCGTGGATAATGGCGAGGGTGCAGAGTACGGGTACTCGAAATGACATCGAAGTTGCGCCCCGAGTGACATTCGTTTTGCGCCCCGACCGTCATTCGATTTGAGCCGTGAGTTGCACCTCGATTATTACCTAAATGAAACTGCACTTACGGCTCAAATCGAGTTTCGATTGATTTTCGCTTGATTGTGGTGTGCGCACGGATGGATGCGGACGGACAATGGGAGGTCCTAAGGTACTCCGCACCGTTACAGGCGAGGGAGTAAGCCGTTTGACTCTCGGGTATTAACTCACGTTATGGTCGTAACCTAATGGGTAAGACAACTGACGCTAACACTGTCTAGTGTACCAGACACAGGGTCGAATACTGCCGGTGCCTGCGTGATTTTTTTTTGCGATTGCAAATGCTATGCGCACGGACGCGGACGGACATTGTGCGGTCCTAAGGTGCTCCGCACCTAAAAAAGGCGGGTTTTAAATACCTCCCACTCCCACTACCCTAATCACACCTATACATTACCTGTTTAGAGCACTATGGTGTACCCAGCGAATGTGCAAAAGTGCGTTGAAACAACAACAAAAAAATAGTGTAGCCACCTTTGAACATTTTTCCCGACTTTTGGAGAGGATTAGAGGACACAAAGAGTTTAAAGTACGCATTCAGGTCATTTTTCTGTACCTTTCAAACGAAACTAATTCGTATTAATAAGAGCAAAATATTATACAATTCTGCTTGACTCATGACGCAACCTTAAGTTCCATAAGTAGTAACGGGAATAGAATTTTCAGAGACTACCACTGATTAGTGGGCTGTATAAACATTGCGTAACAAGTGTTAATTCCATAAAAATAATTTTATCCAAATATGAAGGGGGCCGTAGAGCTCCTAAAGGAGAAGCTACGGCGGGGGACTTGAACATATTCCACCATTGGTGAGGTGGGAGTGTTTAAAACTAAGAATATGACATTATTAATCATCGCTGGTGTTGCAGTCGATCAACAAATTTTTTTGCCACATAACATGTGTGCAAAGCTACAAATTAGGGTGTTGTAACTAAGAGAAAGGGTGTAATGACCTCCCAACTTCCTTATTACACCTACAAGATAAGTGTGTAAAAAAAGTTTAGTGTGTAGAAGCACGGCAAGTCTGCCAGCTCGCTTGCCTCTCCCTCGCCGACACGGGCCAAATCGTTTTGACACATCTGGGACGCTCCGTTCCCACTTCATGGGACGCACCACAGCGTCCCCACTCGAAATCCTCACGCACATCAATGTCTTACCCATTCCGCTGCATATGCACCGTACCTACAACCTCGGTCGGAGACAAGCACCAGTTCGTCTCCCACAGAAACTTCACTCGAACAACCCCGACATCCGACACGGACGTCGCAACCACTCGCAACGACGAGCCCACGCAATGCTTGCCCTCAATACCTAGGGCTTCATCATGACATCTGTCACCATCACGTGCATCAACACCACTACCACCTAAGAGACAGCCACAGACAACCCTCGTCTCCTTTCCAGTCCCTACCGGCTATGTAACCATCCTGACCGACTCGAAGCAAGCTTGCCGGAACTTTCTGACAGGCTGCATTTCACCCCCCCCCCCCCCGTCCTCAAGCTTCTCCTAGCGTTCAAGACCTTGCCTCAAATTTAAATCGTGTGGACCGCAGGTCATGCTTCAATCCCAGGAAATTAAATGAGGCGACTCCAGCCGCTGCCGCGATATCCTGCTCCGGGCATTCCTGTCAGAGACGGGCGACTTGGCAGCCCTTCCTGATGATGATGATGATGATGATGATTGCTATTGGTTTCCCCTTTGTAGCGGGGGGGGGGGGTGACGTGTCATGTTACCAAAAACGACTAATATGCTTATGCTTTATACTATTGGTTTAATACTACCGCTGCTTAGGGCAGGCACAAAAAGCTTATTAGTCACAAAATACTTTTTTTGCGGTTACCGGTGGTAATTGTCCTAGGCAATACTCCCGTCTCTGCTTTTCGTCCACCAGCATTCTAATCTTTTCGTCTCCTCGACAGCCTTGAAGTTAACTTCCTCTGTGCTGCCCTTAAATCCTAGGGCTTCTGGATGTAGATTTGGATGAATACCCTCGCATGCTAACACTATGTGCCACATAGTTTCTGTTTCTTTTCCGCAGACCACGCATACCCCATCATTTTGTGAATACTTCCCCACAAAGCTCTTTGTTCGCAAGCAACCTGCTCTAGCCTCAAAAAGCAACGCACTGCCCTGGGAATTATCGTAGAAATTTTCCGTTCTGATGTCCAATTTCTCAGCCCTGTACATCTCTAACAACGTTTTAGCTTCCATTTTTTCTCTTCATTTATTCGTTTCTATCTGCCTTGCCTCTTTTTTGGTTACCTTGGGTGTTTTGGATTCTCCACTGTTCTTTCCGTATTTAATCGTTAGCCTTCTAGTCTTGCTTAACCACTGCGTGTCCACGCTTTTCAAGTATAGGTACCTAAAAACCTTAGCTGCCCACCTTCGTTGGTCCATTGCTCTCAACCGCATCTCAAAACATATTTTACTCTGTGCTTCTCGAACTCCAAACGACACCCAGCCCATATCTCCCTGCACTGCTTCGTTAGTTATTTTTCCGTGCGCGCCTAAGGCCAAACGGCCTACCGTTCTCTGGTTCACTTCAAGGCCTGATAGAACGTCTGATATTAAGCAGAGTACAGCATTCGCAAATGTGAGACCCGGAACCATTACTTCTTTCCACATTCCTCTCACTACTTAATATTTTTTATACCCCCACAGAGCTCTATGCTTCATTATAGCTGCGTTTCGCTTTCCCTTAACCGTAATTTGCTCCTCGTGAATTCTTAATTAGTTATCCCCTTCGTTTATCCATACTCCCAAATATTTATATTCCTTCAGTCTGGGTAATTCGCCATACTGGATAGACACTGCGTCAGTGGTACTGTCATTGAAAACCATTATTCCCGATTTTTATGTGCTAAATTTTAATCCGAGGTCGGTGGCTTCCTGGCCGCTAATATTTATGAGCCGCTGCATATCGGTCTGGTTATCAGCTAAAACAACAATGTCGCCTGCGTATAACATTCCCCCGGAACACGCTGTTTTACCACTTCGCATTGCAGCATATGCGTTAGGTTGAACCCTACTGGGCTTTCTTCAAGTTTCTTTTCTAACCCTGTCATGTAACGCATAAACAGTATTGGGCGCAAAGGGCATCCCTATTTCAGTCCCCTATGGGTGTTGACCTGCTGGGCGCATTTCTGTCCTTCCCATGTAAGGTGCTCTCTATTATCTTTATAGATTGCTATAAGGAACTGTATTAACTCGTCATCTAATCCCTGGAGTTAGATTGTATCCCCCACCCTTTTTGCACATAGCCTCCAAAGGTCTGGCCACCCCCCCTTCCCCCTTCCCTCCAAATCTGCCCATTCCCAGTCGCTATACCGATGTCCTCCGCCACTACCGTCAGAGCCGCCTCTATATTATCCACCACCTCACCCGTCCCTCAACACTTGCGACGCCTGACTATAAGGCAGACTCAGACTCAAACATACTTCAAGACCCCTATTCTTTATTACGTGTTTTCCACTACATACCTTTACAACTTCCAAATAAATTATCCGAACAAGCGAATAAATTTTTGCCAATTGACTTTCATCCCTTCCTTTGTGAACCATTTTAAGTTAGGTTGCACGACGTCCTCTCCATCATCCTTTATGTTGACGTAAGGACTACATAGCTCAGCTGTAGACGATGTAGCTGGGATCAAAGCAGGTTAAGACGGGTATATTTTTTAGTGGAGGCTACAAACAAACAAAAAAAAAAGGTCGTGAGCACAACATGTTGTGTACATTAGAGAACCCTGGGTAATCGACTTAATCAGGAGACTTCAGCGCAACTTATACATTCCGGGCGTACGCTGTGTACGTCGAACTCCAAGTTTTGGTGGCCATGCCACGAAATCTGTCCACGCAGGGTAATATCCATTTCTTTTCTCTCCCGATGTTTTTTTCTTCGGGCCTTTCTGTTTGTATTTCTAATTCTTCTTCGGTCTTTTCTTCGCAGCATGTGCATGTGCTCGGGGGTTTGCCTAATGTGGATGAAACTACCCAGATTTCCTCGTGCAATTCGTTCTGTGTGCGTAATAACCGCCTCATTACGGCGTAACCATTCGGAGACTAAACATAGACTAGGTTGTGTTCATAGTGCTTCGTCCTTAACCTCTGGGTGCCCAGCATGCTGCTACGGGAAGCAGCGAGGCCAAGCATTCAAGGTTCACCGTCTCGGTGGGTGCCTCGAATATTGTTACCTGTGCAAAGCTACGACCACTGAGCGCGGTTAAATCGGCAATTATTCACGGCGCGGTGTGCGCGGGCCAGCAGCGACTCATGGAATGAGTAAATTTGCGCTCAACATTTCCTGGAAGGAAGTCACGTAGATCTGAAAAGCTGAAATTACCCTATTAAATATCACGCGTGCAGTTTGGCTTATAAACTGGCGGTAATCATTGTCGGTAATGACTCTATAATGACCGGCTCACCAATGTCCGTAATGGCTGTATTAATAGATTTAAACTCAGTCAGTGCTACAATTGCTGCGATCAAATGAAAATGTTTGTACTTGTTGCTATATACACACAATCATAAGAGCTCCAGGCGCAGCATTTACCCTTCACTGTTATGCTACAGTGATCTTTAAGGCCTTTCTTTTTTAGTCATGGTACTTTTGACTCAAGCATAGGCTTACCTTGTTCATGGAGCCGAAAGCTAATTTCTCCCTGTCTTGCTACGAATGTAGTGTCTAGTGTAAACTTGATGAAATTACTTTTGCGGTGAGTGCAGCTGACTGGACTGACCTTTGCTACTACTCGGTCTTATAAGGGGGCAGCCGACACTACAGCAGTAATGTTGTTTGTTCGTGCTCCTAGTCCCCTGGGAAGCCCCAACTGCACCAAAAAGGGACATCATAAGCCAAGGCGTAGAAGTAAACATCGCCGATGGTTTCTAGCTGGGTGGCAAGACCCTTGGAGGCTACATTGAAAAGGGTGGGGGATAGAATTGAGCCTTATACATACTGCCTTGCTTGATTTCAAGATATATTATGCGGCAGTATACAGAACCTCCATGGTTAAGTCGCTTACATATTTCGTTTGTAATTACACATTCATCCACTGCATCGGATACTTTATAGTTTTTCAAGACGCCTGTATGGCTCCTGTGATCGATTTCCTTGTAGACATCTAGCCCTGTAGTTGTTCTTAGTTGTTAGGTGCTTCGGGAGTCGTAAACACCATGTTTGGTGCGTAGCATGCAGTCTTGAGTACTTTTGTTTGGGTTCAAGCCCGTCATATCGAAATGGAGCACTTCCTTAAAGTTTATCATCCCCATGAAGCGCTCTAGAATTATCGTCTCCGTGACTTGGCCGCAGGATGACGTGAATAATACAGGTTTTAAAGACGGTCAGGCATTTTCCCTGCTTTGCGTATAGGCGTGAGGATTTCGTCTTTCCATTCTTGTTGGTATGTATGCTGGATGGCGTGGTTCGTTTATTTATTTATTTATTTATTTATTTATTTATTTATTTATTTATTTATTTATTTATTTATTTATTTATTTATTTAAAGGTCCTCAAGTTCCGCGTCATCGAACCAGTTAAATGTTGACAAGAGGTTTACACACTAATGACTGTTTTATTGTTTCCTTTATTACGTCATTGCTGACTTCGTGTAGCATAAAAATTTGATTGATTGATTGGGTCTAACGCGCCGACGCAACGCAGACGATGAGGCGCGCCGTAGTGGAGGGCTCCGGATTAATTTCGACCCCCTGGGGATCTGTAACGTGCACAGAAATCTCGTACACACGGGCTTTTTCGCTTTTCGCCTCCATCAGAAAAGCGGCCACCACGGCCGGGGATCGAACCCGCGTCCGTAGCATAAAAATGTAAATATTTTTTGGTGTTTTTTAACTTTTTTTATGGTAAAATCAAGGTCCATGTCCAGTGAAACTGCAAGGGCAAACCCAGTGTGAACCGCGTTGCTTCTTGTAAAACAGACTACTTGTTTGCACCAGAACTGGAAATGTTCAAGATGTACTATTGAGTTTATCCGGTATGATAGCCATGCCCACCACGCCCGCGAAATAGCTTGCCAACTTCGGCACCACGGGAAGCCTTCTCTTTTGGCGTTGTTTCGCGTCTCGTAATTTGCGATTAGAAGCAATCAGCAACTGGGGCTATTAGTATACATCCACTCTGTAACAAGCTGTAATGGCAGCAGAATGGCGAGCTGGGCAAGTCACTAAAAGTGCAAACAAAGCGCCGCTAAAACTGACAAAACAGCAGAAGAAAGGCGTAAGGATGCATCAGCGCTGGTCGATGCAGCAGGGCTGCTTTTCTGCGTCTACTTTGGCTGTGTTTTTCCTTCAAAGACGAAATACCAATAACCTGCAAGGACAGGAATAGTTTTTTTACAAGGGGCAAAGTTCGTACCATGGCCAAATAGTTCTTGGGGGCATATCTATATCGATTGATTATGATGTCTAACGCGCCGACGCTTCGCAGGCGATGAGGCGTGCCGTACTGGAGGGCTCCAGGTTAATTTCGAAATTTATCTTTAACGTCCGCCGAAATCTCTAACACACGGGCGTTTTCGCTTTTCGCCTTCACCAGAAAATCGTCCGCCGCGGCCGGGCAGCGAACTCGCGTCCTTGGGCTCAGCTGCACAATCCTTAGCCACTGAGCTGCAGCGAGGGGCTGCCATATCTATCACTATTTAGTTAAAACGACATGAACTTGTCCCCTCTGCGCGTCCTGAAAAAACTGGCGCGGTTATACCAAGCACCACGGCGCTCGCTGCTTTAGCAGTGATGACGCGTTTGGTTGTGTGAAGGGGAGAACAAACCAGCATCCACTTTTTGTGTTGTGCTCATTCGATCGCTGATGGCAGCGGAAAAGAGAAGAAATGGCTCTTATGTAATCTTTGCATGGAATAATTTAAAACCACGGTTAGGGCCTTTCTTTTTTTCCCGCGGAAGTACACTTGGCAAAAATAGGAGCGTGATTGATGCCCCGGAATCACATTTGTGCTACTAGTTGCACCGTATTTTGGGGGGCTGCGGAATAATTTAGACCACCTGGGTCTCATTTAGAGTGTGGGCATTCGCCGGAGCGCAGTGCAGTAACATTTCGGCCTTATTTCTCCTAAACAGTCGCAGCGAGGAAAGGGCAAGTCGATGTTCCTATCGCTTGCAGGGTGCCAAAAGTATGACATTTCTTTCGCACAGCCCTGCGCTCTGCTGCCACGACCAGCAGTAACATACCATCGCAGCACTGCTGCGCATCCCTTGCCCCAGTTGTGACCACGAAAAGAGCGTTGAGAGTTGTGTGGTTGATCACCTTGTAGAATTTATACGGGTTGCTGCTCCTAACGCGCACCGCTTGAAGCTGCCAGTGGGCCAGCGGAGAAGCGCGCTGAGAGGCCAGGGCGGGCTGCAGATACAATAATTTCCGATGAGCACTTGCGCGGACGCTGGTGGCATTCGCGTGCCAGAGAAATCTCTATTACGTGCGAACTTACGAAGCTGATAGTACGTAAAGGAGAAGCCCCGAATGACATTGGCCGCCATCATTGATAGCGGATTGTTGAACCATTTTGTCCTGAACCGGTAAACATTATTCATTTCCTCGGTTCAGTCCCGGTTCGGGTTAAGCGAATTGAAAAATAACGGTTCCGGTTCGGGTTCAGTTTCGGCAAAAATACCGGTTTTGTTCCAGTTTTCGGTTTAAGTTCGGTTCTGGTTCGACACCCTGGTTTAGACGGGATAAATGAAAATGTTCTTTTATCTAACGCTACACATTAGCGGAAGTAGAGTAATTTGAGAAATATTACCTTTTGCATCGTCGGAAAATAGTGGGGATGGTATAAACGAGTATAAAGTTATCTGTAGTTGAAATCACGTGTTTTAGGAGTGTACAGTACACATGGCATTCCTGCGAGCGGTTACGTGCTTTTGTTAAATGGCCGGACCCAAGGGGAGCAAAAAACAAATGTGGGGGAGGATGACATCACTCTGAATAGAAAGTTTAAAAATGAAAATATACTGATGCAGTCAGCCCCTCTACATAATCGCCTTGTTTCCTTCATCTACTGTTCTGTAGAGGCATTGAAAAATCGCCAATCGTAACGGATCGCTTACAGAAGGATAATGGTAGATTTTTATCTGACGTATAGTCAGAGTCAGTGACCTCGCCTACTCCTAGTCTCTCTTTTGGGTCCCCAAAATACGCTGTCTGGGTCACCATGCCACTCCGCCACGGCGGTCTATGCCGATACGCCCTAAAATTTGAACGTGGGTTGGGTACTGCTAAAGCTATTCCCTACCTAAAAGACAGCTCTGACTGTTGACTGGATTGCATTGGATGTGGGCCATTCCGCTAATGTTTAAAGGCCAGAGGTAGGCAACATCATGAAGTCGACCTCAACGTCCAGTTTACATCAACCGCGTTACATGTGGCGTGGTTGGTGTGAAGTCAGAACCTGTTACGGGCTGAATGAGTGGGGTCACAGGCTTTGACCTCGATCTCAGCGTTGAGTTTGGAGCCGAACAAGGTTGTGGGTATAGCTCAGGTTAAGGTGAGGTCCAGGATGACCGCACGTTCAACTATAAATGGACATTTTCCAGTCATTCTGGGACTATTATGGTGCCTGAGAAAGCACGAACGAAGAAGCCACCAGCGCAACAGTCTGATAAAGATGTACCTAAGAAGGTTTTTACACAGATTCGCATTTCAGTGCTCCGTTCAATCATCCGTGTCCTTCCGTAACCAACTTCCCTTCGTAAAATTCGAGATGTCTTAACCCTGACACAGGCCCGGTCTTTCATTCGTGATCTGTGTCTAAACTATGTCCAGAGTGGGCATGGAATCAGCACGTCAACTATGCCTCACGCTCGCTGTTTTCATGTTATACTGGCTCTGACGCACATCGTGTCGTCATCCCTTCTGATTGACGTCGTGGAACCACTGGACGTCAATCCTTTCTTCCTGGCGGCCCAAAGTGACTGCAGCTTTCCTGGCGGATGGGAAACCAGCCGCCTTATCTTCGAGCATAGCAATTTGTTGCCGGTACCCTCGTCGCCAGGAACATCGAACTGCGCTGTCGATTTAAGCAGCAACCGTCAACCAGTCCATCTCAGTGGGCATGGAATCAGCACGTCAACTATGCCTCACGCTCGCTGTTTTCATGCTATACAGGTTGGTGAACCTCTTTCCCTGTACGCAAAGAAAACGAGTATTCGGTGTTTGCTGCTGATTCCGTGCCCACAAGTGCTCTGCTGCATGTCTCGTGAATGTGTAAATGCCCTTTGTTTATTACTGTTGTGCTCAGGCGATATTGAGAGCAATCCTGGCCCCGAAAAAAAAAACCCCAAGAACGCGCTGCTAGTTTAGTTCGCGATGACAGCACCTGGCACAATAAAGTTATGTCGACACTTGAAGAGATACGGGTGATGTGCGCAGAAACGACTGCGAAACAAAATGACCCCTTTCAAACAGTGCGAGATATAAAGGATAATCACCAGGAGTTAGCCAATAAGTTATTCGATATCGGCACGTGGCTTTCCTCCGTTGAGGCGAAAGCCTATACTATTGGTAGCCTTGAGCAGCAGATTAAAGCCAACAGTGATGATGTAAACGTCATTTTTCAGCAATTCAGTCAGCTTTCGTCGCGCATGGACGACTTAGACGACAGGGCACGAAGAAACAACCTGATTTTCAACGGCATTTCAGATTCAAATGAAACTTGGAAACAAACAGAAGATAAACTCATTGAACAACTGCACTTTGCCCTGCCATTATTGAACGAGCTCACCGTATCGGCAGCCAGTTTGTAGAACGTAAATGCCACCCTGCCGTTGTTAGGTTTGTGTTATTTAAAACAAAAGAGAGCATTCTTTCTGGGTGCTCTAAGCTGAAGGGCACCAATATAACCGTTAGGGAGGACTATTGCAAGTCTACCAGGGTCACACGGAAAAAGTTAACGGAATTTGTCAAAGCCTTGCCCGACTCGCCTGTATTTCGCCTTGGCCACGACAAACTTTTGGTCAACAGAAAGTGCTATGTGTACGATTACCGTGTTGATTTGGTTCGCGAACTTGTGTCTCAATACCACCCACAATCTACTGACAACGAAGCTACGAAAGTGTCTGGGGCTACTATTGCCGCCACAGACTTTACAACACTCCCACAAAAGACTTTTACTGATTCTTCCATTAAATGAGGTAGTAGCACTAGTACCTTGCCTCATTTACATCAGTCCGCCAGTGTAGTTGAATCATCGTAACAGTTAACTGAGGGAAGTGGTGTTTGATGTTCGTCACGTTCTTTGTCGATTATATTGACTAATATCCGGAGCATTCTTAATAAAAGGGACAGCTTGAGCAGCGTTGTAGATTCGTGTGAAGCAGATATTGTCGCCTTAACGGAAACGTGGCTGAACGCACGGATACGTGGTTCTGAGTTGTTTTCTACTTCGAATTCTTTCAGTGTGTATCGCTGCGATCGCGACGGAAGGCAAGGTGGTGGCACATTGTTGGCGGTTTCGAAACGTTTACAGTCGTTTTGCATAAATATTCCAGCCAGACTTGAGTCAGTTTGGTGTTATGTTTTGATAAATAAGAAACACGTCTTTGGCGTGTGTTACCGTCCTCCGAATGCTGATGCCAGTTTTGTTGACGACTTGTACGACACAGTTAATGATATTAAAACACGATACCCAATTTCCCCTATAGCATTGTTAGGCGACTTTAGCTACCCTTCAATCGATTGGACGTTCGAGCCACCCTGATGTAGTACCTCATATTCCTCCCAATCTCAGAAATTTCGTGAAGTCTGCGCACTGTTTAACTTAACACAAATAGTAGCTAATTCTACAAGAGTAACAACCACTTCTGCTAACATTCTTGACCTTGTTTTAACAACCAATCCTGATAATAAACCGCATGTCAGTTTTGCCAGGACTAAGTGACCATTCTGTGTTGCACTCTTTCTCGGACGCTAGCATTATCAGGGCCCCCAACAAACGTAAAATTATATTTGACTATAAAAGAGCTGATTCCGATACTTTCAACAGCAAACTTTTCGCCTTTTTAGATGAGTATCTGCCTGATTTTGAGAAGCGTTCCGTTCAAGATAATGGGGACGCTTTTTGTTCTAAAATGACGGAACTCAGACGCATATGCGTTCCAACTAAAACTATATCAGCAAATCCAAAATTGCCATGGTACAATGACTTCCTTAAGAGGCTTTCCAAAAAAAAGAATAGATTGTTTCATGCAGCCAAACAACATTCACCTGAGGACCGTCGGCAGGCTTATCAGAGTGCTGCTGATGCCTACATGCAAGCAGTGCGCAAGGCCAAAACTAAATTTTTTAGTGATACGCTTTCGTCAATGCTCACCACCAACCCTTAAAAGTTTTTAGTAATAACGACACAAATTAAGTTTCCTTGACTGATGCTGAAGGAACGGCTGTTTCACGCCACGATTGTGCTATTTTAATTAATGATGTTTTTGTAAACAACTTCTGTTCCCTGACTCATTGTAGGTTGCCATCTATTCTGTGTTCTAGCTTTCCAGCTATGTTACCTATTATTATTATAAATACTGCCGGCATAGTTAAGGTTATAGATTCCTTGAAATTGTCTTCTTCGTGTGGTACTAACAGCATTAGTGTAAGGCTCCTTAAAGAAACGAAAACGGCTTCATCAATTTTTCTCTGCAAGCTCTTTCAACAATCACTAAATGAAGGTACACTTCCAGGTGACTGGCAAGCGGCGAAGGTGGTCCTTTTCATAAATCCGGCGTGAAGCATTCACCTTTAAATTACCGCACCATTTCCCTTACTAGCGTCCCGTGCAAAATATTTGAACATGGAATATTTTCTGAGCTAGCGAACTTTCTTGACTGCCATAACTTTTTTACACTTTCCCAGCACGGTTTCGGAAAAAAATTATTCCTGCGAAACGTGACTAGTGTCTTTAGTTCATTCCTTTCATGCTATCACCGCCCGTCGATCTCAAGCCGACGGCATTTTTTTAGATTTCGCAAAGGCCTTTGACAAAATCAATCATCATCTTTTGCTAATAAAACTCCGAAGTCTAAACATTTATCAGCGTCTGTTAACGTGGATTGAACAATTCCTAAACAATCGCTCTCATTTCGTATCTGTAAATGGTGTCGAGTCCCCACTTTCCTCGGTAACGTCAGGCGTGCCCCAAGGCCCAGTCCTTGGACCTTTACTCTCTCTTTTTAATATATATTAATGACTTGCCCAGCTGTGTATCCTCTTCTGTCCACTTATTCACAGATGCTTGCGTAGTCTACCGTGAAATCTCTGACAGTGCGGACGTCTCCCAGTTACAGGTTGATCTTAACAATATCGCTGAATGGTGCTCCACGTGGAAGATGGACTTTAACGTAAATAAATGTAAAGTAATGCGCATGTCCAGTACCAACTCTACCCCAGCTGATTACCTTCTTAATATTACTAGTTTAACTTCAGTAACCACCTATAAATACCTCTGTGTGTGTATAGCATCCGATCTCAATTGGCAATATCACATTAATTACATAATTAACAATGCCAACCGCTCACTCGGCTACTTACAGTGGAACTTTTGTAAAGCCCCTCTTACTACTAAATTAATTCTGTACAAATCCTTGGTTCACTCAAAGCTAGAGTATGCATCATCCGTCTGGGACCCCGGACTTTCGAAGCTCATACATTCTCTTGAATTAGTACAAAATAACTCTGCAGGCTTCATTTGGTCAAACCCGCCGTGATGGCTCAGTGGCTAAGGTGTTGTGCTGCTGAGCACGAGGTCGCGGGTTCGATTCCCGGCCGCGGCAGCCGCTTTTCTGATGGAGGCGAAAAGCAAAAACGCCCGTGTGTACGAGATTTTGGCGCACGTTAAGGATTCCCAGGCGGTCAAAATAATCCGGAGCCCTCCACTACGGCGCGTCTCATCACCTGAGTTGCGTCGGCACGTTAAACTCCCACAATCAATCAATTCATTCTGTCAAACTATCATCGCACTAGTAGTATTACGTCAATGAAAAAATAAACGTTGTCCCTTTCTTCTTTGGTCACGCGCAGGAAAATAGCTCGGCTTTGCCTATTTAAAAAAAATTACCATCGCCAAACCTTGAGCCATCAGTTTATCAGCCACCCCTTCTACGTTTCGTCTCGCCGCGATGATTGCCACAAAGTCTACGTCACCGCATGTAATCATGATTCATTTTTTTATTCCTTTATACCAGGTACTGCTTCGGAGTGCAATTGCCTCCCTTCCGATTTGGTTTCAATAATGCATAACCTATTGTTTTATGCTGACATCACCAATTTTTTTCTTCACCAAGATCTGTGAACTGTACTTACGCTGTTTGTTCGTTGCTTTACTTGTTTTTCTCTGGGACCTGTAATCGAACCCTTATGCAGTTGTATTTCTGTTTTTGTGTGTGTGTGTTTATCCGTTCACCGTATTTCCGGCACTGACTACTTTTGTTTCACGTTATAGCATGTCACAGCAGTGTTAATTTATCTGTTCATGTTATTGTATCGTGCCTTCTTTTTGTATTTTTTGTTGCCCACTCCCCTCTGTAATGCGACTGCGCTTGAGGGCGAAATAAATGAAATGAAATGAAATATACGAACCAAAAGCTACATTACACGCCGATGTTGTAAGAAGGCGTCCGTATACTTATTACCTACTGTTACAACTGCATACACTGTAATAAGATACTGTTACTGTTTGTTAATTTATGCACTGTACATCGGATTTCGTTTCCTGAGTGCACATACATACGTTTTAGTTGTTATATTTTCTGATGTAATTTTTATTACTTCGTTCACTAAGAAAGCCACCGTACCAAGTCCCTTATTTCAAAGTTTGGAATAGTCAGCTTCTCTTTCCTTTAAAGTAACCTCTCAAATAAAAATATGTCTCGCTCTCTTGAACGTATCTTTAAATCCACCCGTAGATCCGAAACGCGGGGCTTCTAATATTTACGCATGATAATTTCGGTCGGTTCTTTTGGCTTTAAACGATGTATGTCGCATCCCCGAATAGCCTCCAACTCTCTTCTAAACCCAATATATTTTTGCCTTTATTTTCATTTATAAAAGTTTTGCGCAACTGAGTAATAGTGCCTTGGTAATGTCTTAGCACTGTCTTATTAATGTCTTAGGAATGTCAAAGTCTTGACTGAATGCTCATCATGACGTACAAAAATTTAGCAAAGTTTCGCGGTATACATTTCCCTGTTTACAGGTAATTTTAGGTGCTGAATGTGAGCGCGTAATTTTAAAATAGGTGAGGGGATTGTTTTACATGCTGAAAGTGCACAATGTTTTCAAAAAGAACTTCGAAATATATTAATGTACCCGAAGAAGTTATCTGACTTATTTGCTTGGTGTTGAGTTGAAGTAAATTTTTATGTGGAGTTGAGAATCAGCGGCAGTTGAGGCGAGGCATGTAGTCTTCAGTCGATCTTGAGCTTAGCTTACCTAAATGAACATCAACCTGAATTGTAAGGTTGCTTTTGAGAAGAGGTCAAGAAAATTGATCTGAGTTTGAGATTAGGTCAAAGCTAGTGAGTTCACTTAATTACCCAGCCCATTCAAAAACTAATTGCCGGCGCTACCTGCAAAGTCGGCTGGGGAATCTGGTAGCTGCAGTTTTTGTTCTGTCTGAGGAAAGTAGTCGCAAAGGCTGCTTTCACTACCCGAGTATCGTATCACTACATAGCTAAGAAAGATCGGGCAAGCCATTCTACGTAGCTTCCATTATCCGGAGAACAATTTTAACCGAGCTTTGTTAAATCTCAGTCTAGTGTTCGTTGCTCCTCTTCGTCGTGTTTTAAAGAATGGCCACGTTTCTTCTTCAATATTGATTTGGTTGATTCATTATGAGGTTTAAAGCACCGACGCTACACAGACGATGAGGCGGGCCGTAGTGGAGGGCTGCGGATTAATTTTGACCACCGGGGGATCCTTAACGTGCGCCGAAATCTCGAACACACGGGCGTTCTTGCTTTTCGCCTCCATCAGAAAAGCGGCCGCCGCGTCCGGGAATGGAACCCGCGTCCTTGGGCTCAGCAGTCTTTTTCTTTTTTTTTTAATATTCTGTCATACAGAGCGCTAAAACGGGCAACAATACGAAAAGCTCGCCGCACATTGAAAATTATGCAGGTTTTACATACGAACGCACGCAGTGGCAGAATAAGCACAATATTTGCTTTATTGCTGAAAATTTCGTATCAACCAATAGCGGCTACGTTTACAGGGGCCATGCGGACAAAACACAAGCTTTTATAACGTGAAAAACTAGATTTCGGTTTCTCGCTCAACTCAGTTCGACTCCCAGGAAGATGTTTTTTGATCGGGTAAAAATAAAAAATATATAAAAAAGCTTTCACATTTCGCGTAACACGACATAAACAGTGTCTATATAGGGGAATACTAAAACAGAGCTATCAGAGCTATAGCGCCGTGTCATCTTTCTTCCTTTGCCTGTGTCTTGTGAGTCCTTTCACAAAGAAGATGAATAGCTACCACCAGTGCCTTACCCACACGTTAGCGTTCAAGTGGTACGGTCAAGCGGAACTAGAGGTACCACTATAATAGCACAGCCAGGCTTCTTGGCGATGATTGATTGATTGTGGGGTTTAACGCGCCCACGCAACGCAGGCGATGAGGCGTGCCGTAGTGGAGGGCTCCGGATTAATTTTGACCACCTGGGGATCTTTATCGTGCGCCGAAATTTCGTACGCACGGGCGTTTTTGCTTTTCACCTCCACCAGAAAAGCGGCCGCCGCGGCCGGGAATCGAACCCGCGACCTCGTGCTCAGAAGCGCAACGCCTTAGCCACTGAGCCACCTCGGCGAATTTCTTGGCGATGACCTGGTCAGCGACTGCCGGCTACTCGAACGACTACTGGCGGCTTTTCAAGAGTCCAGCGAGTAAGTGGCTGGCGAGTCGGCGCTGCCTCACATTTTTTTGGCGCCTTTATAAGTGACTAACTATATTATATCACAGAGGTACTGAGGTTATTTTTATTATAATTACTGACTAATTCGTTGAACTATAACGATATCGAGAAGCAGGTTGAATGTAACGTTGCCTTCGCAGAAACGCGATAAGGAAACAGGATGTTGCTACTAAAGTTTGTGACAATCGAAACGCAAACGCTGGCAAACAACCGAGCGTGAACACGTGCCATGGTCGCAGGAAAGAACAAGGCAATACGATTTCAAAGCTCCCGGGAAGCGCGGATGTCAGAAAGAGGAATTCCGGCTATGTACTGCGACTTTATGCATAATATAAAGAAGGGCTGTTTCAAGCTTCCTATGCAACAGCTGTCCCCGTTTCCGGAACCGACCACAAACAAGGCTATCAAAGGCTGTACAAAAAAAAAAAAAAAAACGAATGAAGCGGGGAAAAAATCCGGAAGGAAAACCACGAAGCTTCTGATGCATCAGTTTTGTGTACGTCGTTTGGCGAAGGCACGCGTGAACTTCGGAAGTGCATCTGCATATCCCAATAGGGGTTGCACCATGAGAGCGAAGAACGCACGTGCGCGGAAAAGGGGTGTGCCTAGAAGACATCGTGCGGTGGGTCGACCCTTTATAGAAAAGAAAGGCTCCTCACAACATTATTGTACAACAGCTTATTGTCTTACCACTTTCGCCGAGATGACAAAATGCATCTAAACGATATGAAGTTACGACCGATCGAATGAAGGGGAAAACTGGGACTAAGAGAACACGTGCATGCTTTCCCGCACCTATAGAAGGCGTTCGCTTGTTGGGCGTTCGCCAAAGCGAACTCTTTTGTCTGGAATTCTCAAAACGTCACGCATTTTCAGAAAGCAATAACTTTAGTCATTTGTTGAAAAATTGGTCTTTCCTGTCTATTTAACCGTTTTTGTCCAAATAAAGCGCAACATGAGCACCAAAGATTGGTTACTTTTGCATAAACTTCAAGGTCACACAATTAGCAGCTTTTTCGGCTTTTGTTCCACGACCAGCAAGGCCTTGTTTAATCAGAAATAAGTAGTGAACGTTTGCATTTCTCATTCCCCTTTCCCCGTTACCATTTCATATTTTTTTGACGTAAAAGAGGGTGTCACAAGAGCCAGCCCAGAGCCCACCTGCGAGAAAACCGAACCAGTGTGATGCTGCCACGTGGGAGAACGTGTTGAAAATACCCCCTCAAGCTGCCAGCACGGCGGTGAGTAAACTTGACTGCGGAAACGGTTGCACTGAAAAAAAAAAAAAAACTGTACACCACGAGGGAACAGGACGGAAGAACTCAGAACAAGCGCTTGTCCTGCGTTCTTCTTCCATCCTGTTCCCTCGTGCGCATAACAATAATGTTCCGCAACTGTAACCAACTAGCCCACATCGACGCTCTGACGTTCAACAAATTTTCTTTCTCTCTTGCTCTCTCTTACTTTTTGCGTATTATGTTACGCATGAGGTATGTTATACATAGGACAAGAAACATCTAGATTACACGAACGACTACTAGGAAACAATATGATAAGCATACGCAACTGTGCACTCTTGCCGCGAGTCCCACGTAAATACGAGGGCGCTGACGGACAAATCGTGGCTTCGAGCTAGGTAACCATGATATTTTTTATATAATATGCCCTCCTGTGGAATAGCATGAAACTGAGTTCACTGTCAGATGACAGCCGTTCAAGACCATCGGAGAGTGCTCTTGTGCTGCAGTCGGCAAGCAATGGCCATAATGGTGGCAACGCCGAGAATCATGGTGGGGGTGATTATGGTGGTAAAGGGGTAGCCAAGCCTAATGATGTAAATTCTGCCGTGAAAATTACAAAGGCATAAATTCCCCCTCCTAATTTTTCCCGCTCATGTCTGATGGCAGCACGATTTCTATAATTATAGAGGAGACATGTTACTAACGAAGGAATACAATACGCTCTTTATTCATTGAAAACAAACAGGCCCAATCTCGAATCCGAAGGACTGCTGTTCGCCGCCGAAGTCGGATGGCTCGAAGTCTACAATTGGCAGTGTGGCCGGCTGCTTCGTCTTGAACACAAACACCGTCTTACCGTCTCGGTACTGGAATAAAGAAGAAAAAGACACAGAAAATGTATTGTTTTCCTCTAGTGCTGGTGTCACATGGTCACTTCATCTCGCGGCGTTTTTGTAACACAGCCAGTTGGCATAGTGTCTCCAAGCTGTATAACATTGACAAATGGCTAGGCATCCTACCTTGTGGTTTTACTGTGTCCCACACGGGAAAGTCTAAGCAAAGGAAGCTTTCCGCTTTAGCAAAGGACTAAACAAACAATGCTCGGTATGGTGCACAGCCGAGTTAAAAAGCGCCGTGAAGCCGAATGGGGAACGATGTGGGGGGTACAGGGAATTGTTGGGGAATGACATAATTTTGGCTCTTATATCGCTCCGAGTTAAACGGTTCAGTGCAGGTTCACTTCCAGAAGAAAAGAAAAATACCATTCATAACGGTTAGAATCATTACACTCGTGCGCAAAGCAAAATTATTCATAAAATTCTAGAAATGCCTTCTTTAATTCTCATGAAATTCTACAAGAACAAAAAACAGCTGCAACGATTAGTAAAAATGCAGTCCGACGAGCGTGGGAACTTACGGGGATATTCCCTGCATATATTGTGAATTTAGGTTGTAATCGCAATGAAAATTGCTCTAGTATCTGCTGTCCTCGCTGCAAATGATGTCCAGAGATAGCGGTTATGCTGCCCTTGCTACGTAATGCCCTTCTCCTCCCTTCCATTCACCTTCTCCACCCTCCGCCATCTGTCCGCGTGCCGCTTCCCTTCTACCTCCCTCCCCCCCCCCCCTTCCGTGGCACCACCCCGTCCGCTGCACCGGCTGCACTCGTACTTCGCTCTCTCTTTCCTCCTCCCCTACCCCTCCTGTATCCCACGCTCTTTCCTATCTTTCCTCCTTACCCCTTACCTCCTCTCACCATTTACCTCCCTTATTCGTCCCAACACTTTCTACCCGTTTCCTCCTCTCCTGCTTTCCTTGTCTTTCCCTCTCCCTCCCATCGCCTCCCCGTGCCCTCTTTGTACTCAGCTCTCGCCCTGTCACCTTGGTAACGATCCATCCGTGGGAGCACGCGACTGGGTCCGTCTGTGTGTACGTCAGTGGGTACGTCACCGGAGGGTGATTGGCGGGCCAGTATTGTGGTTAACGGGTTACAGGTCGTCGACCCACCCGCTGGTCGAGTGACCCTGTGGTGACTATGGGTAGGTCACTAGTAATCCGCCATCCGCCAGTGACCCGATAATGAGTCACTCCCTGATTGGCCACCTCTGGTTCATAGCAATGACCCCCAAACGAGCAGACGCACCAGCAACATCTCAAATTCCGGTAGCAGACAGGCGGACTAAAATTTTCGCGTTCACCTAGGCAAAGAAAGAGATTATTATCCTTAAAAGGACCATGAAAATAATGTACAACCTGAAAGAAATCGCTCATCATTTTATTAAAATTTCATTTTATTTTGGAAGATAATTTCAAATAACTAACCTTTGGAAACTAAACTCTATTTTAGTTGTTTTTACTAAACAAACATAAGAAATCAAAACTTTCGACTATTGAGCTACAGGTAGTTAGCATTGACTTCGATTAATATTGTTCAATGTAGAGTTTTTAGTACGTTAACTCCGGATCACAGCCAAAATTATCAGACGGAAACAATAATACCACCACGATCGTACAGCCGCATCTTTTGGAGGTGCCTTTTCGGTAGCCGCCAATTGCACAATCAAGTTCCTGTGACGTCATAAGAACTGGGCGAGAAAGTGATTGGCGAGTCTCCCCGTTTTCTCAATATACTGATTGACCGATGCAAAGTTCCTATTAAAATTGTTGTCATTGTTATTGGGAGAAAGTAGTCTTTAACGAAACTTGTATTTTGTCTTTATGGTTTATATAAAACAATGGTGCAAATCGATATGGCGATTGAAAAGTGTATGAATAATATGAGCATAACCAAAAAGCGCCTTGTGCAAGATGAGCTCGGTAGCGTACGAGACGTTCAGCCTCATAAGTTTAACTTGAGCGCTATAACACTCGTTCTACGCTGGGCTTTGTTTTCACTGATGTTCTTCAAAAACAGCGGTTTTTTATAACGCTTCGGTTGCGACTGGGTTCGCTCAGAAATAGCTTTTTCGTTCTAGTTATCGTTCCAGTAACATTAGAGCACGGTTGACACGTTGTAAGTACTTTATCAAAAGAAGCGAGATAGCGAACTCCCTGGTGCACACTCTTTTCATCGCGCTCAAATTTGCACTCGGTACACGAAAAGCGATCACGCTTCTGATGCCCCTTTCCCTTATAGAGCGCTTGAACGTCGTTATCAACGCATCGTGCTTTCGTCGGCATTTGGAGCACAGCTCCAGAACTCCGCGTTCAGCGCGTCCACCCTACTCATGCAGGTTGACCGTCCGCGTGTACTTGAGGCAAAAAATAAAAAGTAAAAGAAAAAAAAATTCCCCCGCATTTCCCCGAGGGGGAGAATGTGAAAGTGCGAATGCACGGTTGTCGGCCCGCTTGCGGCGCTTGCGCTCGGCCCCCGCAGCCCACCGCCTCGCCGCCTTCTCTTCCATCTCTTCCATCGGGTTTGTAGTATCACGTGTACACCACGCAGTTATCAAGCCACTATAACGCCGCTGAGTCGCCAACGCACGCCGCTGACGACGTAGTTTGAATGCGTTAAAGATATAAGGCGCGTCACTAACGCTGATATCACGTCGCGTCCGTGGCTTGGTCGGTAGAGCGTCGCGCTGCGGCCGCAAAGTCCGCGGATCGAAACCTGGCGCCGGATGCTGTTTCTTTATAGAGGAGCACTGCGGACGCCGACGCCGCCGACGCCGGCGGTGGATGGTTTGGGGTCGCTTATAAAGTGCATTCGCACTTAAAAGTTTCGAAAGGCAAGTTACGCTTGTGAATACGAAGGTAAGCAACCTTGCTTCTTTGGAGCGCCGTGTAGTGCCTAAGCTTGTGCGGAAGCAGAAGGCGCGAATCACGCAGGTTTCTACTGTAAAATAAGTCCTTGTAGGGCGAGTTCACCTTCACTGATGTCTAGCATTCTGGTTTCGTACTTGCTTCATTCACGCGAGCCTTAACTCGAAACCTGCATGTAACGAGAAATTGCGAGATTTCGTCAACTTCTTTATATCCAGGTTTAACTGTACTAACGGTATTTGCTGCCTGTCGCTGTTTTCGTTGCCCACTAGTATAGCCATTTTGTGGCCTTCATTCTCATTCCAACCTATTTTTCCACCTACTCAGCTATGCGCTCCCTAAACACGCCATTTTACGGCGCGCACAAGCGCTGATGGGGCGTTCCAGACGCTATGTGACGGCCACGTCCACCACCACTTCGACTTAACGTCGCCCTAGCAACGGGGTCGGCAGCCATGCGAACGCCGCGCCCCCACAGCAAATCTCGCCGCCGGCTCAGCTGACGTCAATTCTCTCCACATGTGCTCTTTCGTTCTATATTCTTCGGTTGCCGTCTGCCCGCGGATCGAGAGCGCAAATTATACCCGGCGTGCCCCATTATTGCCGACGTGCCCCCACACAATGAAAAAAATCGCAGTACGTGCCCGCGCAAACTCACGAGTGGATGATATGCGCAAGTATTGCAGGGAGTAAGCGGCTTCTTCTAGTTCATCAGGGCCATTAAAAACGCGGAAATCAGGCTTCCACGCGTGATGGAATAAAGTTAAAGCATTCTGCGATGTCCAAACCTGCGTGGCCTCCGATACCGATGCCCGCAGCAGCAAGATATTGGTTGCCAAGCGAACTGACATATGGGGCGATACATGTGAGCAACGTATCTACCGCATCCAGAAGGAACCGCGGAAATACGAACGTGATTTGATATGATAAACACTGGTGCCTCTCGGCAGAAGAGACAAGTGCGTGTGTAAGAATTACCGACAAAGAAATAAAACAAAATAAATGAAACATTTCAATAAACAAAATTCCAGACAAGTCTACCTTCAAATACTTTTCCATACGCTAAAAAGCCAGCTCGCGCCACAGCTAGCGCTAGCGGTAGTTAGACACGCGCTGCGAACTTCTACTCTAACGATCTGAGTAAATGCTTTTGCATTTACAAATCTGGGCTGGCCGGTATGCAAACGTGAATTCATTCGATCACGAACAAAAGCTACGCCACCTCGGCGTTTACTTGCGGCGTTTTATATATCTAATGCCAAGATATGAAACATCAATTATTTGCCAGTATTCGCGAAAAAAAGAACAGTGCAAAAAAAAAAAAAAACAGAACTACCAACATATTGTTAAAAACCAACAAGAAGGGGGGGGGGGGGGGGGGCTTGATGGGGAAGCCCCAAGTTAACGTTAGTGCCCCACAAGCTTCCCTCTCAGCTGGTATTCCCACCTCAAATGTCCTCCTCTCCATTTTCTTACTTTCAACACCTCCCTTTCATCACCGCTGGCGTTTTCTAAAAAAATTGGCTCCAATTCACGCTGTGAAGGTGGTTGGAAAGCAAAGCTTTAAACGACACCCACAACAATTGCCCATGCGACGTCACTTGAATTTACGCACGGGGCTCTACAAAGAGTGAAACCAGAGATTCTGCCAGCCGTTACCTGGAATTCATGGGGGCGGCGCCCCGAACGCAGCAGCAGCGTCGGCCACGGCCGGGCTAGAGCGGCGGACGCTACCGCTGTAGCCCGGCCGTGAGTAGGGAGAAAGAAAACGGAGAGGAGCGTCTTTCGAAGGGTGAGACAGCGGAACCTAGCCATCCTGATGTGCTAGCTTGGGGCTACACCAGCGCGCGACACAAGCGCAGACACCGAAACAATTCGGCATATGAGTGTGGTGATTTCTATTTATACCGATTTAAACTAGTTAGTTTAGTAAGTTTGAGAATTGCGAGAAAGCTGAGGGAACTTTTATAATCGCTATTTAACAGAATCAGTTGCTAAGTAGCAACTAAGTAGATTGCTAGCTAGCTCGTACTTTCGCCTTTTCTAATACCTTTTAAAACACAACCGAATTGGTATTCAACAATTTAGAAAACGGAATCCCATACGTGGCAAGCCGTGCGCAAAAGGTAGCGTTTCTCTAATGGCCAGATGTTTGTATGTGATTTGTACATCTTGTTTTCCCGCCCTGCAAACCAATCGACCACTTAAGCCGTACGACCACTTAATTCCGTCGGGTGCGGGTTACCCTGGAGGTGCTGTCGAACAAGTTAATCAAGCCGTGCGAGCGCCGTGCGCAATGGACGAAAGGCTGCGTCAAAACAGGCCCAAAACAACCGCCGCTAAAGCAGACGACAAAGCCGTTCCGCCGACACCGCCGCCGGCAAGCAGGCACTTCCGCGCGGGGAACGCTGGGTAAATTCGCCGCGCCGTCTATAGTGTGCTCCGTAAGTGAACCCCCCCCCCCCCCCCCCCCCCCCCCCGCCTGTGCTCCCTGCCGCCGCCTCTGCCGCGTTGGGAGTCTGTTGTCCCGCACGCCGCGAAAGAACCCTTGGCTGGTAGAGATAGGAAGCTTTGCTTTAATACTTCCATCGCTTCTGCCAAGCCAGAGAAAAAAACTCAGCCAAACTTCTTCCGCAGCAGCGTCCAGAAAAGAAAACCGACGCAAATACTTGTCTACATGAATTGTGACCAATGTCAGTAACCAAAAATGTTTTCTTTGGAAGCAGCACGTGTAGCTGCGCAGCTGCACCCTTGTATACATCAAGGGCCTTGCCGTATGATTCGCCGTCCGAGAACGGAAATTAATCCATATGATTCCTGTCAGGAAACCAGCCTAGCTCTATGTCTACTCTATGTGCATTCATAGTACCCAGAATTACCTTTTGTGAGTCAGAACACCGGAAGAGCGCGGCTACTCATTTGACTTTTCCACTGGAAAAACATTGCCACAGGATGTGAAATCTAAAACGGAAAGCAAGTCTAAATAGGTCACAAGAGGGAACAAATCCAGCTGCATGTCATATTGGTCAACGTTTTCACGGGAAGACAGCCTTCATCAATTTATATAAGCAGGTACCGAATACGCAGCAGCACCGTCCTTATTGCCAGCGGAAAAGCAACACCATGGGGCTGCATTGACCAAGAAAAGAATTAGTTTCCACAAAACAGATGAGCGTGAAGACCACAAGGGATACAAATGTTGGCGTACCACCGGGATCTTTTCTTGGTCTATTTTTTGTTGAGTTTATAGCAGTTATCTTCCAGAATACCTGAAGTTTTCAACTTGTGTACTGTATGGCGATAGCACCGCTGCCTCATCCACTGGAAATAAATTAGAATCTCTTATAAACCTAATGTTGATGGCACGGTAATAAGTTTGAGTAGGGACAACGGGTTGGCCATAAATGCATCGAAGTCGAGCATTATAATCTGTAGATCTAAACACAAAATGATTTCGAGAAACTCTATCATTGATCTTTATGGTTATGCAATTCCTGCTTCAGACCACAGGGACCGGGCAACTAAACGGGTGGCGCCACCCCTCGGCGCTCCCCTAGTTAATGGACTGTGTCGGCGCATTGGAGTTTGCCGCCCTTTTCGTTTTTATCGTGTTTTTTTCGACACTTGTAATGTTTACTTGCTGCTGTGAACGGATATGTTCGGTGAAACGAAGTCTGCGCAGGCGTATTGTGTTGTGGCGGCACTAACACTTAGGGACACTCGTCGAACGTTTCTAACGTTGGGTACGCAAGCCACATTGGTATGGGCGGACCTCCCCTTTGCGGCCCTATACGCCTTGCTCCACCCACACTGAGTAGGAATAAAAGTATCAGAATTGGCATTCATTTTTACCAGTTTCTAATTTTGGGCATTTCATGCGGCCAAGCAACGCCTGCGCCTTGAGGCGCGCGCCGTAGTGGAGGGCTCAGGATTAATTTTGGCTACCTTTCAACTCAATTACCGCGTCATTGACCTTTGAGCTGCCGGCCATTCTTTGTTCTGTTTATGGGCCACGGGCGCCCACTTTTTGATCTACCGAGTAAACTAGTGCTTCCGCGTTAAAAACTGTAGCCGCCGGAAGCGGCATGCCATTCGTCTCAAGTTCGGTTGTGGTGGCGGATAAGCATTTCATTTGAGTTTGAGGGGAAGGGGAAGTGGTGAGCCTCCCATGTCTTGGATGTCGCCATCCCCCGTCGATTCCAGTGCTCGTGTCGCCAGGGCGAGTTGTCGCGCCGGTGCCGAGATGATACGCACTGCTCAGGGCTGTGGGAGTGAAGGGGGTTGGGTTAAGTGGGCAGGAGAAGACTATAGGCGGTAGGTGCACAGGAACGCCACACACTTGGCAGTTATGGGGTAAAAAGGATGGAGAGATGTGTGAGAGAATGGTGGGGTTATATAAAATCTCTGAATGCGGCGATAGACGTGGGGTAAGGGCTGGGCGGGGAGGAGGTCTCACGTTGGGGGACCCGCCGCGGTGGCTCACTGGCTAAGGCGGTACGCTGCTGAGCACGAGGCGCGGGTTCGATTTCCAGCCGCGGCGAAAAGGAGAAAAGCAAAAACGGCGAAAAGCAAAAACGCCCGTGCTTAAGAGATTTCGGCGCACGTTAACGATCCCAGGTGGTCAAATTATTCCGGAGTCCTCAACTACGTCTCGCCTCATCACCTGCGTTGCGTCGGCGCGTTAAACCCTACAATCAATCAAACTCACGTTGAGGACTTTTTTAACAGCGGAAACTTTTTAAGCTTGAGGTTGGTCCGATGGTGTGCACAGAAAAATAAACCAAGAAAAAAGACGCACGCGGCGCCTCCTGGCGAGGAGGGCGAGCGCGAAAGCAGCGCGCGTCAGATAAAAGTGGAGGGCACGCGCTAACCTCCCGGCCTAGCCTTCCAGCAGGGCTCAACTTCAGTCATAACCAGCTTCCAACAGCGTCGAGAGCTAGTCTCGCAGCTGGGCTCAACTCTATACCATATCGGCTGCATCGTCGACACACGGCGCCTCGTGGCTCCTCTCCGAGCCCTTCGTTTTTACTCGGCGGCGCAAAACATGGGTCGGCAGAAGAAGTGTGGAACTCCCGAGAAAGAAGAAGCCCAGCGCGAACGTTGTTGTGTCGCTGCTCGAGATCTTGTAAAATCCAGCTAAACTTGGCCTCACCCCTCAACAATCAACCTAGCCTAGCAAGAACATCGCAAAACCTAACAAAGCTTTGCAAGCCTATAGCAAAACCTAGTAAAATTTAGCAAAACCCGAAGAAGCTAGGTCGACCCCCAGCTGTGCTGTTTCTCCATCCTTGCACCACTAGTGCAAGCTGCGCCAATTTGCTTTTTCTACCCCGCACCTCCTTCCGGAACGGCGAAGTTCACCTTCGGGCTAGTACGTTCCGTGCGTATAACTCACAGAAGAAATTGGAAACAACAAACATCAGTGCACGTATACTCTATCGTTCTCTAGTGGAATCAGCCAATGATAGCCGGTGATCCATTTCTTTCACGTCATATTGGAACCCGGAAAGAATAAAATAAAGAAATTTGGGAAAGCATTAGGGCATCTCGGAACGATGAGTGTGGTAGCGTGCAAGCGGTAACTGAAGGTATAGATAAAAAAAATGGCAGCATCTCCACTCCGTGGATGATGGCGAGTGTTCGGAGTACGGGGCCTCGAAATGACACCCAAGTTGGGCCCCGAGTGACATCCGATTTGCACCGCGACCGTCATTCTATTTGAGCCGTGGGTTGCCCCTTGATTATTCCCTAAATGAAACTGCAACTCACGGCTCAAATCAAATTTTGCTTGATTTTCGCTTGAAGGTGGTGTGCGCACGGATGGACGCGGACGGACATTGAGAGGTCCTAAGGCACGCCGCACCGTTACTGGCGAGAGAGTAAGCCGTTTGACGCTCGGTTACTAACTAACGGCCGTAGCCGTGTTACAAATGCCTTGACCATAACACAGGAGTTCTGTGATGTCACGGGCAGTTCAGTTAATTACAAGAAGTGTGTCGGCCTCTGTCATGGAGATTGGCTGCAATTTCCACGAATTTTCAAGGGTGTCACGTGGTCATCAGAACCAACGTCTTATCTAGGGGTACCGCTGCAGCATTACCGTGATAACACAACTTACTGGTGTTAAAAGGCACAGGAAATACGAGAACGGAGAGGGAACTGGGGGGCGGGGGGGGGGTCGTAATCTGTCCATCTTTGCTCGTGTCACAATCTGTAATGTTTTTCTAGTGGCCAAGATTTGGTATGTTATGCAGGCTTTGTATTGTTCCCGTTTGAATATTCAGAAGTTTCACCGCATTTTTGCGGTGTTTGTTTGGAATTCAACGTTCGAGAGAACTAGTCGTAGCAACCTTTTTTTTAGAAAACTCAAAGGGAGAGGGCTAGCTTTGCCCCATCTCTTTTTAAGACGGGTTGTGTCACGTTTTTTTTTCTTTTTGCGGGACCAGTCTAACCCGTTTTTGCGAACTTTTATCCAGTTTTCTTTGGGTGATGCTTTGCCTGACTTTCTGGTTACTTTTGTGGCTCGTTACAGAGTCAGTCATTTTTTGAAGAAAGTGGTTTTTTCTTATCGGTTTCTCACGGCACGCTTTTCGCGTGATTTTCTTTCTTCTGTGACACGCAAAAAATTGATGGGGGATTTGATCGAATGTTTATTTCCCGAACCCTTGTATCGCTCTGTTTACAATGCGGGCCCAGGTCAGGATGTCTTGCAGAGAGTTAAGAAAACGCCAGTGCCGGGGGGAATTAAGACTTTCTTTTTTAAGATGCACCCAGAAACTCTTCCGGTTATGACGTGGATGGCGTCCAAGGAGCTCTTGTTGCCGTGGGGTGCGGTCTGTTTGCTCTGCAGGAAACCGGAGAGTATTGAACACATATTCCTGGACTGCTGGGACGCTGTATTTTTTTGGGATGTCCTGCAGCGCACCTTAAAAAAAGAACTGCCTTTCACGCCCCATGGAATTCGATACCTCGCTTTAGGTCCAGATGTTTTGCCCTATGACCTGTCCTTCCTCCTGGGCCTACTACATGCTATATGGAGGAGCCGTATGGATGTACGTAATGCAGATGTAAATGCTGGTTCTGTATGTTGTGATTTTGTAGAAAGCATATGTAAATTACGCGAGGTGTTCCATAGAGCAGGCTATGATGAAGAAATATTGTCGCTAATGGATGACTTGGCTGTCATAAAAGTACATTTCTTTTAACTGCTCGCTCAAAGCGATGCAGTCCCCCTTTTGCTTTTCTTTTTCTCTCTCGTTTTATCAGTCACTGTGGCTGGTATTGTTGTATATGTGTTGTTTTGTCCTTTTTGGCGATAAAGAAAAAAAAAACGGCCGTAGCCCACCGGGTAAGATGACTGACACTAACTCTCTCTGGTCTACCATACACAGGCTCGAATCCTCCCCGTGCCTATGTGATTTTTTTTTCGATTGTAAATGCTATGCGCACGGACGCAGACGGACATTGTGCGGTCCTAAGGTACTCCGCACCTAAAATAATGGCGCAAGAAGATGCTTAACTGGCCTAAATCTTTGGATTCCTCAATCAGCGCCATTCCAGGTAAACGCGAATGTTTTTGCGTATCTTGATTTTAGTGTTGACGAAATATTGTAGCCCTTGAAGGAATTAAAAAAAATGCTCCATTAGCCCCTTTACATAAACAATAACTTGGTAAAAGATGGAGATTCAAGACTGGCAAGGCAATGGTTCTAGTGCTAAGGAAACGCATCTTGTCTAAGCGTAACTTCGAACTTTGCCGCGCTAGTCAAGCATGATGGTCTACCAATCATAGCTTCATCAATGAAAAAGAACATGCTGGGAAAATAAACAGCACGTCAAGTGGCAATGACAAAGTGACACAAAATTGTTGCCGTCTTCCACGGGAACTGAAGCTTTACTGTCTCGAATGACCGGAGATGGCTTAGGCCCACTTTAGCCTCACCACACCGAGCATTCACGCGTCCCCCATCCCGTCGCCCTGCTCGAAGTAGTACGGCCTCTGAGAGCCAGTCTCGTTGAAGGCACGACGCGGAACCAGGCCTAGCATCTGCGCGAGGCTCCCGTGATTTCGGCCGGTCAGTCCGGAGTTGCCGTGCGTGGAGCTGTTGCTGTTGTCGAAGCTCCCATTGGCCATGGGCGTCCGCTTTATGTCCTCAACCGCAGGTCCGAAGTCGACAAAGAGCGGGGTACGGGGTTTCAGAGCAAAGTTAACGCCCACGATGACACAAACCAGTACCAGGAAGGTGCCGCTGAGGGCAAGCGTGATGCCGATTTCCCGAGGACTTCGAGTCAGCGGCAGCTTCAGGCGTGGTTTGTCCGGGACCAGATGCGCGCGCGACGACGACAGGCTGCTTAGCATGTTGACGGTGTTTGTCTTTCGTCGCGGCAGCGGAAAGCCTCCTCGGGCGAGCAGACCGGGAAAGCCTACGGCACGTCAGTCAAGCTGTCTCCGGGTGGCAGGCCGCAGAAACCTCGCTGGGCTGTTCTTCCATGCGTTGAGGCGCACACTTGAACGCTTAGCGAAAGACCGATGACAGCCCGAGCGTTAATGGAGGCCTTTGTTGCCGGCGCTGTCGGGCCCACACCACGAGCGGCCTCCAGGCTCGTGCAATAAAATGTTGATGATAATAACCATCACCCTTTCTTGGGCACATACCTTCTTGGGGGATGGGCAACTACTTTTAGAAAATGGACGCCAGAATGCGCTTTTTCTTTGCAGCGTCAAACTCGAAGGTTTTCGGGATATGCGTTACAGTGCTCTGATATGCGAGGGTCTGTTTTAGGTAAATACTGTACAAAGGTTCAGCCCCAGGGAAGCAGCCATTTCATTTGCACCAATGACCGCGTCCTCATGTCCCGCGTTATTAGATACATTATTACCTCGTTAACTCGAACTCGCATATCTCGAAAAATCGGCTAATCGAAATTTTCCGCTGCACCGAACCATTTCCTATAGATCCCATGTATTTTTTGCCCTTTATCTCGAAGCATTTTTGGGCCAAACTGCGGATATCTCGAAATATTGACTGAGAGGGGAACGGAAATTTCGCTCCCGCGGACCGTTTCACGAGATTCGCGTGATGCTGCCCTGCCTTAGTCCCTCGATTTTTTCTCGTTTAGCCGGAAGAAGAAGACGGAGATGTACCGCTGAGCCCCATTCGATCATCTGTCTCTGCTTTAATGGATGTTTAGTGCGATTTTTCTGTGGAAACCAAGCAACAACTGTCATCAATGTGCAGCTAAGAAGTTCGCGCATCGATAGACACCAGAATGTTCGCTGTTGACCAACGAGTGCCCAAGTACTGGCCTAAAACCCCGGACTACACCGGCTGGCGCGGTAAGCCTAACGCCGCTGCCGCTATGGCGGCCGCCGATCAATCTTCGCTCGCCAACCCGCCAGCGCCGTGTGCAAACGCAATGGATTATGGCGAAAAGAGCGGTAGGACAATCTATCATCCCGGAACATGGAAAACTCTGCTCAGGCAACGCTGCGTCGAAGCCACACCGCCCCAACTGCCGTTGCTTGCCTCCAACTCCCCTGTGCACCAAGTAAGTGAGCCACTGGCACCCCCTCGCAAGGTTTCTGCTTCCCAACTACACGAAACCGACTATAACGTCGTCTATCGACCTCGCGATGGCCTGAGACTTGCCACATAGAGCGATCGGCAACTAACCCACGGGCTTCAGCAGGATAGCAACATCCCACAAAACATCTTTTACCAGCAAGTCACGCTACAAATCCAGGCCACACAGAACCTTATGGTGGCTAGCACCCCTACGCCTGCCTCCGCGGCCGCCCTTAGCGAGATTACCAACATTCAACTCGGCATTGCTACATATGCGCTCACGCCTTACTTGAAGCCTTTCCCTGGCACTGTTCGTGGTGTAATCACTGGCCTGGACCCAGGCACAACTACTCAGCAGCTACCGGACATCATCGCCTCCCCGCGTCACAGAATCATCCATGCCCGAGTCTCGTCTACGACAGCATTACTCCCCTTACAAGGGCCACACATCCCTTTCTACGTCAATCTTTATGGTCTGCAAACCAGATGTCGGCCATACCGCCACTCTATACAGCGCTGCGCGATCTGCAGGTATGTGGGTCACCGCCGTGACGTATGCCCAAACCCTGATGTGCGCATCTGCCCCCAGTGTCACGAACGCGATCCGAGCGACAATCAGTAATGCGTTCCGAAATGCGAATTGTGTGGCCTGGAACACCCAACGGCAAGCAAGGAGTGTCGAAACTCGGGCCTCCTCCACCCCCCTTACGAGTGCGTGAACGACTTGCCAAACTACCATCCAGCGCACATATCACCCAACCGCAACCCACCCCCTCAAATACAGTCGCCGCCGCTTCGCACCCTCCACCACCACCACTAGCGAAGCCATGGAGTCATGTTGCTAGCCAGCACTTAACCCTACCAACTGACTTTCCTCCCTTGCCCCCTCTTACGCAGCCCGACCTCGACAGTCAAGCCATGATCACCGCACTTCGAGAAGAAAATGCCCAGCTCAGGCAACTATTGACAGCCCAGGCAGAACGCACCGCCAACCTTGAAAAGCGTTTAGAACTGCTGCTCAGCAAAACCGCATCCACCCCCCAAAACACCCCTCCACCAGCCGCCCTTTCTTTTACCAACGCTACGCCACCCCCAAACCCCTTCACATCGCCGGACATCGCTCGCCTTGAAAGCCTCATCCGTGATATCAGCCAAGTCCTCTCAGAACGCATAGCTGCCCTTGAAAACCAGTCAGATCTCCACGCCTTACTAGAGCCGAAACGCCGCATCCCGCGGAAGCACCAAGCACCAACAGCCAGCCCCACAGCAATGGACGAATCTGACAACGAGCACTTCTCCCCAGAACACCCACCGCAGTAAGTGCCACGCTCCCTCGCACCTTTCTCTCTGGCAATGAAACTGCAGATCATATCGCAACAAGCAGCATGTACTCAATCAATATTTTCTACCCAACCCTCCCACTCTCATTGCGCTTCAAGAAACGGACACAGAAAACCTCCGCCTGCAAGGATACTCCATATTTGTCTCCGGCTCTGCCTCTCGAACGGCCATATTAGTGCAATTGCACCAGCTTGCCCAAATTCACACCATTCCCACTGATTTAGACTATGTGCTCGTGAAACTCCTCCCGGACACTCGCCAGCTTAACACTTTTGTTCTGAACATCTACAGTCCTCCCTCTCAACTGCTCCCCACGTTACTCCCACTCATTCACATCGTGCGGCAACGCACCAAAGACCATGCACTGGTAATTGTAGGAGATTTTAATGCCCACCACACCACCTGGGCTTACCCCAAAGAAAGCAAGAAGGGCACGCATGTTTACGAAGCCATACGGCAAAACAACCTGCACCTATGTAATGCTCCCGGCACACGGCACAATCACCCGTATTGGCAACAGCGTATCTCGTGACTCTTCCGCGGACTTGACTGTGACTTATAATGCTACAGACCCAATTTGGACATGCCTCCCAGACACATTAGGGAGTGATCACCACAGCATCAGCATGCAGCTGCCTGACACAAAAGCTACAAAAGCTCGTCTGGGCACTGCACGCATAACGGATTGGACACAATTTCGTCATGACACCCTGCCCAATCTATTCATGACATCGAAGAATGGTCAGCTGCCATCCTGGACACAGCACGGAAGTGCACAAAGGAAATCCCGCTGACTCCTGACACCCCGGTGGTAGATGCCCACCTCGATCATTTTTGGGCTACCCGCCGTGGTCTAATCAAGTGATGAAAATCTCGAAGGACCAATCGGCGACTCCGCATTCGGATTGCTAAGTTGACCAAGGAGGCTGCGGATTATGCCCAGCATCTTAGCCAGCAAAATTGGGCTCAATTTTGTACAAATCTCCAAGGAACGCTAGGCATGCGACGAACTTGGCATCTCCTCAGATCTCTAATGGGCAACAACGAAACAAAAACAGCAGTGGCCCACCAACTGCGCCACCTCATACAAAACTATCCCGGCGCGGAACAAGAACTTCTAGCGGAGCTAAAGAAACCATGGGCACGACCAGACGGGGGCTCGTCCCTGCCCCATGCTCCTTACACAGGGCCCCGAAACGCTGACCTTGATGCGCCCTTCACCCTTCCAGAAATTGAGGCAGTCATGCTGAACCTCACCCGCAATACCACACCTGGTAAAGACCGCATCCAGAACAAATACTTGCGCAATCTCGATACCGCCGCCCGTAAAGCTTTATTAGAATACATAAACAAACAATGGAATGCGGGTACTCTACCACAACTCGGGCGGCACGCGGATCCCAAAGCCTAAAAAACCATTGACTCCAGGAAACCTTCGCCCCATCTCACTGACATCGTGTGCTGGGAAACTGTACGAACATTTAGTGCATAACCGCTTGGTAGCACACATCGAGGATAATGATCTGTTCCCAATGACCATGTTTGGCTTTTGACCCCATCTGTCCACGCAAGATATTTTAATTCAGCTTACGTCGGACATTACTGATCGCCTCACGTTATCCCACAAGTGCTGCATACCCACTCTGGACATCAAGGGTGCTTTCGATAACGTTTCACACTCGGCAATACTTGCAGGACTCGCATCTCTCGAATGTGGAGAGCGCATGTATGACTACGTCAAGGCCTTCTTAACGGACCGTACTGAGACAATTGGTATTGGATATCTTCGATCGTCCGCTTTCACGATTCAAGAGAAAGGTACTCCGCAAGGCTCGGTCATCTCGCTACTGTTATTAAATATCGCCATGAAGGACCTCCCACCGAAATTGCAGTCAATTCCCCACATTAAACACGCGCTATATGCAGATGACCTTCCCGTCTGGGTGCCTACTGGCTCCATTGGAGAGCAGCAAGGTGCCTTGCAGCAAGCAATTACCGCTACTTTTTACTACCTCCAGACACGAGGTCTCCAGTGCGCACCCGAAAAATCGGCTTTGCTGACGCTCCACTTCCAGCCTTCTCACAAATCTGATCGAGGTATACCTGAACCTCAACTGGCCATTGCAGCGCAGCCTGTCCACAACGTCCTGCAACTGCGGGCGTTGGGTCTTAAAATACTCCAAAACGGCTCTGGGCTGCACACAATTTCCCCTCTACATAAAATCCTGTCGCAACTGATGCACCGTCCGCAACGCATCTCCCACCGCCATCGAGGCCTTAAAGAGCACGATACCCTAAAGTTAGGGCAAGCTTTGCTTATCAGCCGCCTTACCTACGGAACCCCATACCTCGCTCTCAAAACAACAGAAAAGGCTCGACTCAATCATGATTCGGCAAGCGTACAAAACTGCGCTTGGCCTCCCCACTGCCACTGCGACCCAAAAACTACTTGCTTTGAGAGTCCACAACACGTGGGAAGAGCTGCAAGAAGCCCATCATTCAACTCAATTACGGCGCCTGCAATTGACTCCCATAGGTCGACAAGTGCTTAAAGCATTAGGACTCCGCCCGATACCCCCGAGGGAACAACAAAAACGCATCCCTCTAGCCCTGCGAGATTGCATCCGAGTGGCCCCAATCCCTCGAAATATGCACGCCAATTACCACATTGGCCACCGGGCTTCTCGGGCTCGAGCCCTTAATTTACGGCGCGATACGGGAACGACCCCAGCGCCCTGTACACCGATGCTACCCCCACCCTGCGCGCGCCGGCCATGTAGCCTGTGGCGTTACACATACTGGCCAATGCATCCATGCCGCTACTACTACAGACACCTCAATCGATGTCGCTGAAGAAATAGTCATTGCCCTGGCCGCCACTTCCCGCCCTGAACCAGTTACTATCCTAACCGATTCGCAGACAGCCTGCCGAAACTACCAGATTGGCCGCATTTCATTATCAGCCCTACTCATCCTCCAAACTGCTCGACAACCCCTGATATCTGCATCGTCTGGGCTCCTGGACACGCCGCCGTCCCCGGCAATGCAGCGGCTCATGCCGCGGCTCGCGATTTGATACACCGGGCCATTGCGACGGTGGCCAATGTCTACCCCCTCAAGATCAACCCCACCCACTGAGCGGCTACACAGAGCTTCTCTGCCATTACAAGCAAACTCGCCGCAGCCTCCCACCACGACACTGGCGCCTCTCCACAGAGGAAGTTACAACTTGGCGGCGACTCCAGACAAATACCTACCCACATCCCACCCGCCTCCACCTCATCTTCCCCACCCAACAACCTTCCCTCTGCGCTTACTGTCCCCAGCCTGGCACTCTCTACCACATCATATGGGTGTGACAATGAACTCCAGACTTGCCCCCACTTCCCAACCCCACCTTCGAGCAGTGGAGGGCTTCCCTGGCCAGCCCGGACCCGGATACCCAGCTTAAGCTGGTGACCCGAGCACGGACGGCCAGCCGAAGTCAAGGCATCCCGGACTAGGGACGCCTTCCACGGGGCGAGGCCCACGCATCAGCCTCTGCTGGATAAATAAAAATATTTTATTCTCTCTCTCTCTTGTTTAGCCGCGCCTAACACAAAGCGAATGTTTCCTCCAAACGTAAATTCTGAGCCTGGAGGCAATAGAACTTCGCCAAGCAACCCTGTGGCACGTCATGTGACGGTAGAGACATGCCCAGAGGTACAGTGTGCTGGAAGATAGAGGTGTGTCGTGCGGGGAAAAACCCAATGGAGAGCAGAGGCTCATGCAATGCGTCAAGCAGCTAGAGGACTCCTTACAAGGCCCGAGTGCGACCGCAAAGGAGACCAGCATTACGCAGTTCTAATCTGCTAAGTAAAATTGCCGTGCCAGAAAATCCAGCGTGTGAACGTCTCTTGTATGTTTTTTTTTCTCTTTCAAACCCTAATAAAAAGCAAGAGTGGAAGCTGCTGTTAAAGAGCTGGTAAAAAGTAGCGCCTTTTTTTGCAAACGCGATATTTCATGGCAATTCAAGCAACTTTGCTTATCTCGAAAATCCGCTTACCTCGAAATATTTCTCTGTTTTTACTACTTCGAGTTAACGGGGTATTACTGTATAATGATATTGCAGGCTGAGGCGCTAGCTGACTGATTGATTGGTTATGAGGTTTAACGCGCCGACGCTACACAGGCGATGAGGCGCTGATGTTTCTCTAGCCTTGCATTACTACTGCAAACTGCGCCAATTTTTTTTCTGCCCCGCACCTCCTTCCGGCCGGGCGAAGTTCTCGTTACGTTCCCATAACTGACAAAAGAAATTGGAAACAAGAAACATCAGTGCAGGTATTCTCTATCGTGCTCTAGTGGAATCAGCCACCTACCGCCGGTGATTCATTTCTTTCAGGTCATTTTGGTACCCGGAAAGAATAATATAAAGAAATTTAGCAAAGCATTAGGGCGTCTGGAACCGATGAGGACCGCAAGGTGCAAGCTGTAAGTGAAGGTATCGATAAAAATAATATGCTCCTATAATGGCACAAGAAGATGCTGCGCTGGACAAAATCTGTGGATTCCTCAACCAGCGCCACTCAAGGTAAACAAGAATGTTTTTGAGTATCTTGATTGTAGTCCTGACAAAATATTGTAGCGTTTGAAGGATTTCATTAGCCCCTTTAAATAAAGAATAACTTGGTAAAAGATCCAGATTTGAGACAGACAACGCAGTGGTTTTAGTGATTATGAAGCGCATCTTGTCTAAAGAGTAACTTCCAACTTTGCCGCGCTAGTCAAGCATGATGGTCTGTCTACCAATCATAACTTCACCATTGAAAAAGAACATGCTGGGAAAATAAACAGCACGTCCTCAGGCATAGACAAAGTGACACACAATTGTTGCGGTCTTATACGGGAAATGAAGCTTTACTGTCTCGAACGACCGGAGATGGCTCAGGCCCACTGCAGCCTCATCACACTGAGCATTCACGCGTTATCCGTCCAGTCGCCCTGCTCGAAGTAGTACGGCCTCTGAGAGCCAGTCTCGTTGAAGGCACGACGCGGAACCAGGCCCAGCATCTGCGCGATGCTCCCGTGATTTCGGCCAGTCAGTCCGGAGTTGCCATTCACAGAACGGTTGGTGTCGACGCTTGCATTGGCCAGGGGCGTCCGCTTTATGTCCTCGACCGCAGGTCCGAAGTCCAGGAGGAGCGGTGTACGGTGCTTGAGAGCGAACTTAAGGCCGACCGAGACGCAAACCAGAACCAGGAAAGTGCCGGTGAGAGTAAGTATGGTGACGATTTTGTGTGGGCTTCGAGTCAGCAGCAGGTTCAGGCGTGCTTTTCCCGGAAGCAGCTGCGCGCGCGACGACAACAGGCTGCTTGACGGTGTTCGTCTTGCGCCCCAGCAGCGGAAGGCCTCTTCGCGCGAGAAGACCGGGAATGCCTACGGGACGACAGTCAGGCTGTTTCCGGGCGGCAGGCCACAGAAACCTCGCTGGGCTTTTCTTCAATGCGTTGAGGCGCACATTTGAACGGTTAGCGGAAGACCGTTGACAGCCCGAGCGGTAATAGAGGGCTTTTGTTGCCAGCGCTGTGGGGCCACACCACGAGCGGCCTCCAGGCTCGTTCCATAAAATGTTGATGATAATAAACATTGCCTTTTTTTTTGCACATACCACTTTGGGGGATGGGCAACTAGTTTTAGGAAATGGACGCCAGAGTGCGGTTTTCCTTCGCAGTGTCAAACTCGAAGGTTTCCGGGATGTGCGTTACAGTCCTCTGATATGCTAGTCTAAGTAGCCGAAGGGCCTGTTTTAGGTTATTACCGTACAGAGGTTCAGGCCCAGGGAAGAAGTCATTTCATTTGCAGCAATGACCACGTCCGCATGTCCCGCGTTATTTGGAGGGAGCGATGTTGTTCCTTTCGCTTTGTGGCGTATACGTATAATGAAATTGCAGGCTGAGGCGCTAGCTGACTGATTTATTGGCTATGAGGTTTAACGCGCCGACGCTACAAAGGCGATGAGTCGCTGTTGTTTCTACAGCCTTGCACTACTAGTGCAAACTGCGCCAATTTTTGTTTCCTGCCCCGCACCTCCTTCTTAGCCGGCGAAGTTCACCTTCGGGCTAGCACGTTCCGTGGGTATAACTCACAGAAGAAGTTGGAAACAACAAACATCAGTTCCCGTATACTCTATCGTTCTCTAGTCGAATCAGCCACTGACCGCCGCTGATTCATTTCTTTCAGGTCATTTCAGAACCCGGAAGGAATAAAATAAAGAAATTTGGGAAAGCATTAGGGCGTCTCGGAACGATGAGTGTGGTAACGTGCAAGCGGGAAGTGAAAGTATCAATAAAACTGCGCCCTGACAACATGCGTGCCGTGATTAATGCAGCTCTGTTTTGTGAGTTCCTAGAGTGTAAAAATATAGTAAAGTACATGAAGTTCATACAGTTCAACACATGCGATCCGTATTTCGGCTTACGACACTTCGGCCGTTCACTTTGGCGACGATTCGTTTCCCGGAGTTGCAAACTGCATATTCGTGCGCGACCAGCAACGCTTGTAGAAAATATAAGCTCAGTTAAGAGCAGAAGAGGAGTTACAGAAGGTTTGTTAGGTAATAAGGAACCAATATCGATCAAAGCTATTGGCGAAAAGCCTAAATCAAAAGCACAGAGAGCACCATTCCAGCAGGGTGAAATCACAGTCGCAGGCCAAACAGTTGTGTTGCTGTACGTCAGCTATGGTGGGGGCTTCATGGAACCGTGCTGCGCAACTGTTATTCAAGAAACGGTAAGTTAACCCGCCAGGAATCCTTAAAATCCCATAGAAAACATTGATGTGACACAAAGGGTCGGTGGATCTCAATGTAGTTTAGAGGTTATTTCTGCAGCATTTCCGGTTGCGTCGTTGCGCAGAGGGACCTTGGACTAAACCCGCGTGCCCGCGTCATGGACTGAACCCTCTCGTCGAAGTCCGTGGTTCAAATCCCCACAGACTGTGCGTTTTTTAGGGGCGAAGCCCCTTAGGGGCTGGGGCTGTTGGCATCTCCAGTCGTCTTCGTCGGAATCGTGGTCTCATGTAGTCACGGCGCTAAAACACTGGGAAATACATCTACGCTTCGCGCTAGAAGGTAACGCGTACTAAAGAAGCACTGGGACACTAGTTTACGCCTCGCGCTGGAGCGCTTCGTAACGCGTACTAAATTAACACCGGTACGCTCGTTTACGTCTCGCGCTAGAGAGCTTCGTGCTTCAAAGACAAAACCCTTTTACAGCAAAGCTGTATACCTCTATCCCCCAACGGTTTCATCTCCGTTGGCATGAACGCCAAGGCGCCAAAATACACTTATACACTGCATGCTTGTCCCTCCCCAGGTTTCATTTTAGTGGAGATGGCCCGGCATTTTTTTCTATTTTCCGCCATTTTTTTTCTCCCATTGGTTGCTATAGCTCGAACATACCCGCGGTAGCATCGCTGAAAAAAGAGGGCAGAAGTCTTGCTACTCGCCTAATTGCTACCTCTGTAATTAGCATGCTCTCCATTTCAGTACATGTTTATGAACACGGTACACATGTTTTAAAGTCGAAGACTTATACGAGTTCACTAGGTCGACCATTAGTTGGCTAGAGATGCCGAGCTGTGGCGGTGTTGTGGTTGCGTGCTGATCTCGCGTTTTGGAGGCCGCTTTTTCGAAACGCACCCAGATCCAAACTTATCTCCCATTCGTTTCAACTCAATTACCGCGTTATTGTTCTTTGAGCTGTTGGGCATTCTGCGTTCTGTCTGTGGGCCAGGAGCGCCGGATTTTAGATCTACCGGTAAGCTAGTGCTTCCGCGTGAGAAACTGCAGCCGCTGTTGGGTACGGGAAGGCCCACCCGAGCCGAGCTCCGTCGCCTCCGACATACGTGTGGTAGCGGGGTTTCAAGCGAGCGGCCCGCCAGTGTTGCTGCCGTGAAGCAGTCCAGAAGCCGTAGGCAAAACGTAACTCGTTTACTTCATAGCGAGAGATGAGCCGAAGCCAAAGAACAATGCCCCAACTGGCGGGCATCGGAGGTCGGAGCTTCTGCTCGCGAGCTACAAACGATCCGATGCTTGGCGGCGGAGGCGGCGGGATTTCGTCTGCTCGTCGGGCAGCTGGCCGCGACTCAAGTTCTAGAGCGGTTGCAGGCACTCTATTTTTATTGCTTCTTATTACAATGGACGCGAAAATGCGCCGCGCACACGACATACGCACAGTCGCTGGGCGAGCGGAGGCCGCGGCCGCGAAGTGGCGCAGACCGGCGCAGGTAGCTCGAGCGATAGCTTGTTATCGCTCCCCGAGGCGCAGAGCTGCACATGCGAGGAAGGGGATAATGATGTGATGGAAAGTTGCATTAAAAATCGACATCTGCGCCACTTGCGAGAGCGGCAATCGAATATTCACCGCAGTGTTAAGCCTAACATCTGTATGCGGGCCCGTAGGCGGACCGGCCGGCTGCTCCCAGCGCGCGCATCCCCACCCACTACCTCGCGCGTCGCGCGCCGTTCTCTATCCGCGGCAGCGCCTACATCGCGTCCACGGCCAATTTTTGGGCGGCTGACAGGATCAGTTCGTAGGGGATTTAGCACAAATTGCCGCCGTAGCGGAATCGGCGGTGCTACGGCACCTCTGCTTTAGAGATAGGTGACGTCCGTCCGACAGACGCATCCTCCGTGTGAGCGAGGGAGTTAGCCGAGCGGAAGTCCGCCTGCGGTGACGTCACGACCTCCCTCGGATTTCTCCGCTGAAACGCTCCGTCGTGTGAATACCCCTTTATCTGGATGTGATAGCCCGTGCGGCATAAATGTAAGACGCGCTTCGTTTGGAACGCAGATAACACAGCCGGGCGTGGCCCGGCAGTAAAAACAAACAACAAATAAACAAACCCATACATGGTTCGCGGAATTACCCCCCCCCCCCCTCTAAGAGTGCATCGACCCGATGCTAAAATAAAAGACAGTCCGAACGAACAACAAAAAAAGTCCGTCATCTTGCGTAGTAACGCTTCAAGCGAACCACATGGACGACTTCGGGCCGCGTGCGTCGTCGTTATGTTCCGGAGTCACCATCGGGGATCACCTCGTAGGTAAATTGGCCGACACGTCGTAGAATCTGGTAGGGTCCGAAATACCGTCGCAGAAGCTTCTCACTTAGTCCGCGTCGACGGATGGGAGTCCAAACCCACGCACGATCCCCAGGGTGGTACTCGGCGTCTCGCCGTCGGAGGTTGTAGCGCCCGGCATCCACCAGCTGCTGGTCCGTTGTACGAACTCGACCCAGCTGGCGCGCCTCCTCCGCACGCTGAAGGTATCCTTGGACGTCGGCGTTGAGGTCGTCGTCTTCTACGTGCGGAAGCATGGCGTCGAGCATCGTAGTCGGCCGTCTTCCGTAGACAAGCTCGAACGGCGTCATCTGCGTAGCTTCCTGGATAGCCGTGTTGTGCGCAAAGGTGACATACGATAGCACTTCGTCCCAAGTCTTATGTTCAACGTCGACGTACATTGACAGCATATCCGCGATTGTTTTGTTCAGGCGTTCCGTTAGTCCGCTCGTTTGGGTGTGGTACGCCGTCGTTCTTCGGTGATCCGTGTTGCTGTAGCGTAATATCCCTTGCATCAGCTCCGCAGTAACGGCCGTTCCGCGGTCCGTGATTAGGACCTCCGGGGCTCCATGTCGCAGCACAACTTGGCTTATGAAGAACTTTGCGACTTCTTGTGCAGTCCCCCTCGGAAGAGCGAAGGTCTCCGCGTAGCGCGTCATGTAGTCTGTTGCTGCGACAATCCACTTGTTCTCGGATCGTGACGTAGGGAACGGGCCCAGAAGGTCCATTCCAATCTGTTGGAAGGGCCTAGATGGGACGCCGATCGGCTGCAGAAGTCCGGCGGGTCTCGTCGGTGGCGGTTTTCGTCGCTGGCAGTCACGGCAGCTCCGGACGTAGTGGGTGAGGTCGGATGCAAGGCGGGGCCAGTAGTACTTCATCTTGATTTTCCCAATTTTGCGAGCTGTGCCGAGATGTCCGGAAGATGGGTCGTCGTGGCACGCTTGCAAAATTTCGTCACGAAGATCTGCCGGGATGACAAGAAGATAATTCGCTCTCGTTCCGGGGCTGAAATTCTTCTTCACGAGGACGGAGTTTTTCAGGCTGAATGCAGGTAAGTTGCGTTTGAAGGCCCTGGGCACGGCGACGTTGCATCCTTGGAGGTAGTTGATCATGACGCGTAGATCGGGGTCGGCACGCTGCTGGGCGGCCAGGTCGCTCTCAGTCACTACTCCGAAGAACGCGCTGTCTTCATCGGAGTCTTGTGGTGGTGGGTCGACGGGGGCACGGGACAGGCAGTCGGCGTCGGAGTGTTTCCTCCCGGATTTATAGACTACTGTAACGTCGAATTCTTGCAGGCGCAAGCTCCACCTACCAAGACGGCCAGAGGGGTCCTTCAAATTGGCGAGCCAACACAGCGCTTTGTGGTCTGTCACAACCTTGAATGGTCTTCCATACACGTATGGGCGAAATTTTGAAATCGCCCATATAATCGCGAGGCACTCTTTCTCAGAGGCTGAGTAGTTTCTTTCTTCCTTGGACAGACCACGGCTGGCATAGGCGATTACTTTCTCGACCCGCTTTGCTTTTGTACGAGGACGGCACCCAAGCCTATATCACTGGCGTCCGTGTGCATTGCCATTTCGGCGTTTTCGTCGAAATGCGCGAGCACAGGCAGGCTTTGCAGGCATTGTTTCAGCTCGCAGAAGGCTGTTTCTTGGGCATTTTCCCAGATGAAAGGGGTGCTATCTTTCGTCAAGCGGGTGAGTGGCTCTGCAATGCGGGCGAAGTTTGCGACGAAGCGCCTGTAGTATGCGCATAGTCCGAGAAATCTCCGCACGCCCTTCTTATCTTTCGGTCTTGGGAAGTTCGCTATGGCGGAAGTTTTCGCCGGATCAGGCCGGACTCCCTACGGCGTTGACGACATGGCCCAAAAACTTGAGTTCCTCGTACGCGAAGCGGCACTTTTCAGGCTTCAGCGTTAACCCCAACGTACGGATGGCCTCGAGTACAGACTGCAACCTTGCAAGGTGTTTGTCGAAAGTTCGGGAGAATACCACAACATCGTCGCGGTATACGAGGCAGGTGTACTACTTCAGGCCAGCTAGCAACGTGTCCATGACTCGTTGAAACGTTGCTGGCGCCGTGCACAACCCGAACGGCATCACCTTGAACTCGTATAGGCCGTCCGGGGTTAAATGCAGTCTTCTCTCGGTCTCTCTCGTCCACTTCAATTTGCCAGTAGCCGGTCTTCAGATCCATCGATGAGAAGTACTTCGCCTGGCAGAGGTGGTCGAGGGCGTCGTCGATTCGGGGGAGGGGGTACACGTCCTTTTTGGTGATTTTGTTCAGTCGCCGGTAGTCAACGCAGAACCTTAATGTGCCGTCTTTTTTCTTCACGAGTACGACCGGCGCAGCCCAGGGGCTTTTCGATGGTTGTATAATGTCGTCGCTGAGCATGTCGTCGACTTGAGTCCGGATGGCTTCCCGCTAGTGTGAAGAGACGCGGTACGGTGACTGTCGGGTAGGTCGGGCTCCATCTTCGGTTATTATTCGGTGCTTCGCTAGAGGTGTCTGACGTAGTTTTGAGTTCGACGAAAAACACTCTCTGTAGTGATGCAGCAAATCCAATAATTTCTTCTGTTCTTCTTGCGGTAACGCCGGATTCACGTCGAAGGGATTCGGAAGCTTGAAGGTATCTTCGGGTGCGCGTTCAAAGTCGGCAACCACGATCACGTCACTTGCTTCTTGCGTTTCTTCGAGGAACGCAATTGCAGCGCCCCTGTTTAAATGCTGGTATTCCTCGCTGAAATTAGTGACCAAAACTTGGGATTGGCGTTGCGTAAAACTCGCAATGCCTCTTGCAACGGAGACACCGCGGTCGAGGAGCAACCTTTTGGTCACGCTCTACGATACGGTCGACGTCAGGAACAGCATCTTCACAGTAGACGGTGATCATCAAGCTTGCGCGGGGTGGCAGTGTGACATGATCATCGGCGATCCTTAAAGCAGCACGGTGTTCGGGGTTCGGTTCCGGCGTCATGGAGTGATCGGTGGAAAAAGTTATGGACTTGGTCTGTAGATCAATTATTGCACCGTTGTCCGTCAAAAAGTCCATTCCAGGAATTACGTCGCGGGAGCAGTTAGGCAAAATGACGAACGCCGCAGGGTACGTTGTGCCGTCTATGGTGACGCGCGATGTGCACGTTCCACTTGGCGTCACGAGGTGGCCTCCTGCTGTGCGAATGTGCGGACCGTCCCATCTGGTCATAACTTTCTTAGCTTAGACGCACTCATGACTGAGTAGTCGGCTCCCGTGTCTATGAGGGCGACTACTTGAAAGCCGTCGATGGACAGCTGAACGTCGGACGCTGCCTTCGTCGAGTTCCGGGTGCGTCTCTGGCTGGAGACCTTGCTGTCGGTGGCTAACACGAGTCGGGCTTGCTTCTCGGCTTGACGAGGGCTTAGGGTGCATGTACCCAGCACCTACACCAGATGTCACGAAGCCAAGGACGGCGCAGTTGTCTTGCAGGAGAAACAAGTTTATTGGAGCGAACAGTGCGTTGACAGGGCGGTCGTACTGCCTCGTTCGAATTTCTAGCGTCTTCTCCATCGCGGCCGCCTCAGACGCGAATACCGCCACCGTCTTCGGCGGGTTACGGACTAGACAAGCAAAAAGCTCTTGCTTCACTGCTCGCATTAGAAATCTGAGCTTCTTTTCTTTGGTCATTTCAGGGTTCACACGGCGAAAAAGTCGCTTCATCTCAACGAAGATCACGACCCCTTCGTTTGGGTGCTGCGTTCGAGTTTCAAGCAAAAGCGCAGCTCGCTCTTTTCTCGCCACGGTAGGGAAGGTCTTAAGGAACTCCCTTTTGAATTAAGTCCAGTCGGTCAAAGAGCTCTCATGGTTCTCGAACCAAGTTCGAGCAGCATCTTCTCAGTAAAAGAAGACATGCCGGAAAGTTTCTTCGTCGTCCCACCGGTTGAAGATGCGGACGCGCTCCAGCTTCTCCAACCATTCTTCGGGGTTTTCAGCGGGCGCTCCCCGGAACGATGGCGGTTCTCGGGGCTGCTGCAGGACGATTGGCGACGTTGTTTCTTTCACCATGGTGTTGGTTGCACCATTCCTTCTCTTGGGCCCTTCTGGCAGAAGACCGAATTCGGGTAGCAATCCTTGCAGTCGGCGGCTTTCTCTGGTTGGACTGGCTTGGCGGCTTCCAGTTGTCATAGATAGCGTAAAGGCTTAGTACCCAGCACCTCCACCAGATGTCACGATGCCAAGGGCGACACAGTTGTCTTGAAGGAGAAACAAGTTTATTGGAGCGAACTTGTGCTCCCCTAACAACTCAAAAGAATACAGGTGGCGAAGCAGCGGTCAACAAAGTGACTTGCACAGGCGAGTGTCGCCGAATGGAATGCCGCGGCGTCTGCTCGGCATGCTTTTATCTTTCGGCGCAACTGTTTCTGGAACCGTCGATTCACATCCAGAACATTGTAGATCACAGAAGATTATTCTGGGCTAGTGACGTTAGGGCGAAACAGTCTGCTTATCTGAATGTGATAGCCCGTGCGGCATAAAAGTAAAGAATGTAAGACGCGCTTCGTTTGGAACGCAGATAACACAGCCGGGCGTGGCCCGGCAGTAAAAACAAACAATAAATAAACAAACCCATACATGGTTCGCGGCACAACTATGTCAGGGATTTCCTTTCACATCGTACGGCTAACATAGATATAGGGGGTGCGTCCCTCAGAAACATCGAACTAGGTAACTGGGGCACGCCGCAAGGGTCGGTCCTGTCTCCCAAATTGTTTAATGTAGCCATGATAGGACAATCCGAGAGGCTCGATAAGATAGAAGACCTGAGATACACCATCTACACGGACGATCTTACTCTGTGGATAAACCGTGGTAGTGACGGGCACATTGAAGACATACTACAGCAAGCCATGAATGAAATTCAAAACTACCTAGAACCAGAGTTCTTCAATGCTTCTCTGGTCATGAAACTCCCGGCCAAGTTTCGTACGGGGACAAAGGCTACCGCGAGGGGCGCCACCGCAGATCGGAGGGCATCAGGCGGCCGCCGCTGCTCTGTAGCCACACCGGCAGACAGGAACGCAGTAGCAGCATGCCCGTTCGCACCAAATTTTTTCGCCACTCACGAAATGATAAGTCCATTTGAGCAGCCCACGACACGTAAAGCGAAAGCGCACTGCTGATAAGGCGGCGAGCGTCTGTTTTATCTTACTCCCTGCCAAACGCGCTCTGACCACGCCCCCGGCTGCCCTCCGTTCAACACCAGCGCCGCGGCGCGGCAGTGAACGAAGCTCTCCCATAGCGTGATGGTGAAGTTTCACGACCAGAAAGGCATTGAAGGACTCTGCTAGAACCTTTGAGACTCAGGTGCTCGGCCAAAAAATCCGAGGCACTGTTCCTCGTTCCCGATTAAAAGCGGAAAGCTACCAGAGAAAACTTTCGCAATTAAAAAAAAAAGAGCAGGAACAGCCACAACATAAGGCTCAAAGTAGGAGGACGGCAAATCTCCCGGAGGGAGAAGATCAGAGTACTGGGGCTTTATGTCCAGGGCACCGGCAGAAACACGGGGAATATACGTCGACTAGAAAATGCGGTGGCACATATTTGCAGGATGATGAAACGCATCCCAAACAAACATAGGGGGATGAAGGAGCCCAACCTCCTCAGACTGTTTCAGACCTTCGGAATCAGCAAGGTCTTTTCCGTAGCCCCCTACATGAGGTTCACAAAATCCGAGAATAAGTTGGACATAATAATAATAAAGGGAACCAAATGTGTGCCTAGGTCTTGCCCCGAACACGTCAACGGCCAAGATTCTTAGTTTGGATGAACTCAGAGAGGCTGCAAACGCGTCGCAACAGCCGTTTACTGTTGGGCAGTAGGAAGGGTCGAAAAATGCTCGAACGTCTGGGATACCAGACCGGTGAACTAGCCAAAGATACATGCGACATACGAAAGTCGACCAGGGAGAAAATTAAGGTAACGCGCATGCCCCGAAACGAGAATTTCCCGTTTGAACCCATTCCCATTTCATCCTTCTCGCTTGTTCCCTCCCGTTTCAACCCGGCGCAAAAGGACCTTCCCTTTTCGCCCTTTCCCATTTCGCCTGTTCCCATTTGAACCCGTTCCCGTTTGAACCTTCTCGTTTGTTCCCTGCCGCTTCAACCCGGTACAAAACGCCCTTCCCGTTTCGTATTTTCCCATTTAGCCCCTTCCCGGAATAACTAACCCAGTTTCGACTCGGGTGACTCGGACCACGGCGTGCGATTTTTGAAATTAAAGTTGCCTCCGACTGTATTTTAACCTGTTTTGAGTTACGCCCGACGCAACCGAAAGTCAAAAATTACTTGCGTCCGCCGTAACCTGCAAATTAAATTGAAGTTATGCATGCCGAACCTCTTTTCCAAAAGTGGCTACATCGAAATCACGCAATATTTGGGACTCTAGAGAAAGACACTACCTCCTGCGGATCCGCAGCTAAGTAGAAAAGAAGAGATTTACTGCAGACGGTTGCAGACGGGAGTTTTCCCAAACCCATTTCTATATAGTATCCCAGTCTTCCCAAGTGGCATCCCAAAGTTTTCGATCCAACTTGCAAGGGTCGAGCGGACCTCGTCCACCTAATGTGTACTTATCCTTCGTACAACAAGCCGCACAGAAACGTGGAATCCTGGGAGGCACTGCCCCTCAGCCGAACCTCCGAAGCCTAGCGCAATATTATTGGTCTCGCCTTATAGAAGCCTCCAAGTCCCAAGGGATACCGGCCGACTGATGGGGAGAGGGGGCACCTAACGCTCCCTCTTTGACTGGTGTATAATAAAGTTCTTACTGACTGACCGAAGGAGGTGATTTACCTGAAAATGAGAAAACCCATGTATCGGCAAAACCTCTTCCAGGGCCCCTTTATTGGCAACAGGCAGGCAATTCATCAGCACAAAAATTGGCTGCGAATCTGCTCATCGAAATGTCATCGAAATACGATTGTCTTCTGTAGCCGCAGCCACGTAACGCTCCACACGAGGCGCACGTGATCGTGCTTCTCGTGAAGAGCGCCCGGCGTCATCCAGGCTCACGCGTGGGATTGCGCCCCGTGAAGAGCGCGTAAAAATACAAAAAAAAATCACGCCATATCCACGGAATGAATGATGATAAGTGGGGCGAAGCTCGAGAGGGGGAGATCATCGGTAACCGTAACTCTCCCGTGAAAGTTCGCCCATTACATCATTAAGAAAGACGTAAGACTGTCTGCGTACATTGTGCAAATCAACTTTTATTTTCGGAGTCATTGCTCCCAGGCCCAGACCTAGTGAAAGACCCCGCGCCATCGAGGACTACCCCGCACCTCTACCACAATTTGTCACGTAGGATGGGACACAACGGTAAAGAAAGAACTTTTATTTAGGGCGAACTTGTGCCCGAACAAGACGAGAGGAAACGAGCAAAGGTCCTTGCGTCTCGTTCGATCTCCGAGAACGACTGCCTGCGTTCGTGGCGTGATCTCTTGCGTGATCTCCCCCTCGCAGTGCACGTGCGCTCGCGCCTCCGTTGGCGAACACAGACAAGCTCCCGCTCCCGGTGCCGAGTTTGCGCTGCCGGTTGCAGCCGGTTCTTGCGCGTGCAACGCGGCCCACTTTGCGACATCTCCCAAAGCATGCGGCGGTCACGTACCACGAGACACAAGGGATGGACAGACCCATGACTTAAGGAGCTTCGCCCCTAAAAAGAAAACAAGCACACGTGAGCGTGCGCCTCGTGAGGAGCGCCCGATGTCGGCCAGATCGACCTTCAGGAACACTCTGCCCAGCGTCCGGGGCGTCATCTCTCGCGTGCTATCCCACTTGCCAGTACACGTGCGTTCGCGCCTGAAGTGGGGAGCACTGACGCCGAGTTCGCGATGCCGGTTGCCGCGGGTGCTAGCGTGTGCCAACACGCTCCACTTTGGGAGAGCTGTGAATGGCTGCGGACAAAATGGTCCGGGCCTGCCAGTCATGGAGAAGTTTCTGCGGCAAGTTCGAAAATGCATGTGAGGTGCAACATCCGGGTCTCCGAAGAAGGGAGAAGGGACAGCTCTGCTGTTTCTCCAACCTTACATTACTAGTGCAAGCTGCGCCAGTTTTTTGTTTGTGGCTGAAATATTGGTCTTAACGCGTTTTTTTTTTTTTTGTGATCGCAAAAATCACACCCACGCCTATTCTTCAGTAAAGCAACAGTGCAAATATCACTTTTGTAATAATTTTGGGGTTCAAATAACCTTAATGGTTTATTTTTGCTGACCAATGTTCACAAATATGAAGAATGGTACCATATTTAGTAGCTAGGGAATATTTTGCCTATATGAAGCTCTCGTTGAAGAATTCTTGAACTTTTGGCCGAGAGGTTGAATCGCGGGACAGACAGTTGTCCAGTTGTAGAGAGTGCATATTATGTACATAAATATACCTGGCGGCGATCCTTGCAGTTCCCGTCTACAGTGAGACTTGATATGAAGTTGCAATAATAAATTATCTTTATGGTAGACAGACAGAGAGACAGACAGACACACACCGACAGGGCTAAATTTTCGCGCTTGAGTAGCCCAAGAAAAACTATTATCTTTAAAACCAGTATCAAAGAAACGCTGCGGGCACTGTTCCGCACACAACGAACATTGCAAAATCGTCTCCTTTGCCACCTCCGCCGGCCCCAAAATAAAAATAAAAACACAAAGACGAAAACTGTGGAGCGCGCGAGAAGCTGGAGAGGAAGTTACCGCCGCGAAAAAGGGAGAAAACAGCAGACAACCCGTCGTTACGCCTATTTCCGTTAAAACCCCGGGGAAAACCCACACGTGTCTGACTTTAACCACTCATTTTTCTATGCGTGTGTGTGTATGTGTGTGAGGGGGGGGGGGGGGGGGCGTCGTGGAGCGGCTATCGCTCGCAGTCGAGGGCCGCAGTACACCCAGTGGCTGCAGGTGCTTGGCTGCCATTACAGCACTGTCCAACTGCTCTGTCGCGCTTTATGTACTCAACGACAAAGTTCGCAGACGCGTTTTTCGGAGTCATGACAGCTTGCACTGACCTCACTGTACTTGCCGCGTTGGTGCGTTGGTTGCACACTGGAAATCTACAGCTCTTACCTCGAGCAGCGCTGATGAAGCTGAGAGCGATCGATCGAAAAGTGCGGTGGTGTCGTTACGTGGCAGCCACATATTTTACCAGACGTTCCCAGCGTCTGGCGTTGGCGTTCATCATATAAAAACAGCCCCTTCACGAGGCCTTCCACAGTTCCACAGTGCGAGCGTAAACTCGGCAGTAGTTGCTAGCCAGGGGTGGTCGCCCCGCCAGTATACTGCAGATGAAGGCAGGGGAAGAACAACCAGCAGAATTCACCGTCGTCATCAGCTTCCTCATTACACGGTGGCATAAACGAGAAGCGGGGCATCGCGTAGGAGACAGATCAAAGCCATTCGAAAGCAAACCGCTCCTCCAGCGGCAAGGTGCCAGAGTTCTTCGACAATGCGAGGTGATACAAGGCGTCGCACACGTTCAGCTGGCATTATGCTGACCGATGCACAACCCAGAAACGTGTCCAGGTGTACTTAGGATGTTTTATTTTCATTCGAGCGGAAAATTCCACCGCCGCGCCTGCACGGTGGTGCTATATGTTCACTTGTAAATGGCACTGCACGAGACCATAGTCCTAGCGAATCTGAGGAGTATGTTTCAAAACTGGAGCCTAATAAAACCATATGGGCGCACGTACATCAGCAAAGATTGCTTGAGTGCGCACAGCGGAATGGTGCGGACAGTTTCGGTGGCATCAACCATGCAGTTGATTTGACGCGAATAACGTAAATCAGTCGCGACTGTTTAAATGAGCGGTTCGGCTCACGAAACGTCTACACAGCGCAACGTGCGTCTATCGAAACTGCTGAAGACCGAGAAAGAGCGACTTCAGTGCGCGTAATGCACGCATTGTAAGCAGCCTCCACCACCTCTCCCCTACAACAACTTGAACGGAGCAAGCGCAACGAAGCACCCAGAGCTATTCCAGCCCACGTGTTGGTAAACCAAAATAACGGCGGCAATGAACACGTGCCGTAAGAGCAGAGCAGCTGCGGCCGCGTTGCCCGCCCGGCCGTCACCCAGTCGTTTTTTCCCTTTTCACCGCGCAACCCGTTAGCGAGCGACCGCCGAAAAACGCTAGCGCCGCCAAACAGGGGCCGGGAGAGGAGAAAGGCGCAGTTTTCGTTGTCTGATGTTACCATCCTTGAGAGTTATACGGCACAGCGGCACCGCTAAATGTATGCGACTCGTACACGTGCGTCAGGACTATAGTTCGTCAACAAAACTTGTTGGCACTACTGTACTCACGAGTGCATCTACTCACGAGTGCAAGCACTCGCAAATACATTACTCCTCATGAGTATTGTACTCATGAGTAATGTGCACTCATGAGTACTCATACTCATGAGCACTTAATTATGAGTACTGTACACATGAGTACTCCTACTCATGAGTACTGTACTCGAGTAATATACTCACGAGTACTCTACCTAGGTCTGTACTTACTCATAATCGTACTCACTCGTGAGTTTGAGTACAAATGAGTGTACTCACGAGTGAGTACGCCGACCTATGAATATTTCTAGGTGGTGAAAATTAATCCGTACCCCTCCACTAAGGCACGCCTCACAGCCGAAGTGCTGCTTTGGGGCGTGAAACTCCCCAATCAATCAGCGATGCCGCTCAAATTGCAAAACGCCCGTCACCCAATCGGCTGTGGCTTGAGAGTGGCGGTTGTATCCATGCGCATTCTTTGGTGAGTACCTCCCGAAAAGAATGACCCCATACTTTCAAAATAAGGGCATAATTCTTCAAGTTAACGTATACGATCGTTATAATAGTGCAAATGTAGGATCTTGGTACCCTTGGAACCGATCAGGAAGAATTGAAAATACAAAAATTAAAAAGGCAGAACAAAATACTCTCCTTAGGTATTTCAGAGATAAACGCATAATTGGTCAATGAATACATGTTATCGCGGGTTTGCAGGTTGATTGAGGCGGGTTCCCTTAGACAAGCACTATCGAGTGTAGGCGTCAGTCTCAATATAACATTTTATGTTAGGTTACATGCAGGTGATTGCATGACTTAAGAGGTAGTGGAAGATGAGGATGCTTCTTTAAAATATAACCTTGACCGAATTTTTATTTGGCCCCGCGAATGGCAGATGAACCTAAATTCCGAAAAAATTTAGTTACAGTAACTTCATTGTAAATAAGATTAATATTATGAAAAACTATCATCTAGACAATGTTCTAATTGAAAAAGAAAATTATGCATAATATGTGGGCGTTTTTTCTTCTCTTGTGAGGCTATGCATGGAACAAATATGTGAAGTGCTATCGCGCTCACTATGACCTACACCGCTCGTTAGTATTCCCCTCCTTGTTCAAATTTTGTCTGGTACCAGGTGTTAAAGGCCAAGTGAGCATAAGGAGCACAACGTCCTAATGAATCAAGCCTTATACTAACGTATATGCCCGTAGTCATTGTTTTGACGATATAATCGTCTGGATACTAATGAGCAGCGTAGGTCATAGTGAGCGTGGTAGTACATCGCCTTAACAGCTGTGCATGACTTAAGCGTTATAAAATTTACTTTAACACATCCCCAGATGACGTGAAATACATTATACATATTTTAACATATATTCAATACTCGAGAACGCTCGCTTGGTCTGCAGCAAGAATGCCAAAGTTCTAATGAAAACAAAAATTCGCGCAGCTTGCACAAGGGGTGCAAGGCTGGATAAACTTCAGAGCTGGGGGTCGGCCTAGCTTCTTCCCACACTTACAGCGGATCTCAGAGGAGAGGGAGCAGAAAGAGCAAGCTTATGCACGTTCCTCGTACGGCTAGCGACAACCCAAGACTGTCACCCTCGACTTCAACGACCGCCAAGACGTCGTCGCCGCCGACCGAATCAAGCCCCGCTTACGTAGCCTCCCTCCGACCCACTCAGGGCTTCCCCGTCTCAACGACCCCGCGGCAACACAACGGCCTCCGGCTCTACGGAAGGGTGGGGGGAGGTGTAACCCTGTAATTACCGGTGCGCCACGGTGCCGCTGCGCCGAAGGCGACGTCGATGAAGGCGGGAGCTCCTAACGTGGCGCAAGCAAACACGCAAGCCTGGACGGCGCCGAGCGCACCACACGAGGCGGACGCTCACGTGCTCTTGGTATTTTTTCTTCGCATTTTTTTTTTTGCGAACGCCATCGGACCAAGCTCAAGTTTAAGCAGCTCTGCTGTTAAAAACTGGAGACAATGCAAAATCTGTTCTTGTGCTTTGAGACCAACTCGTAAGGCTGTGACATCGTTTTTACACATTTAAAGTGCTCTATGTCAAGGGACACTATTAAACTTAGATGCACTGTGTCTAGCCGTTCGTTCTTAATAGACCACATGTGAGGAAGTAGCGACCTTTGATACTTCTCCCCCCTCTCCCCCCGTGTATACAGGTACGTATATAAATGAAAACAGAAAGAAAATCCAAGAATATTCATGCCGCTCATCTACAGTTGAAGCGTCATTTTTTTACGAACAATTATAAAGTGGAACGCCCTGTCTAAAATGTAGTTTCCTCGGCTTGTGAAATGTTCGTGGCCGCGCTCTGGCAGCCCGTGTGCTCACGCGGAGCATGATTGTTAAATGTGTACATCGAGCATTTTTATGCCCCTGTAATCACCTTATGCACTGTATTTTTAAGTTGTGGTTCTGCTTTGTTGCACATTTGTTCGCTCCAAGACCACAACAATGCCCCAGGGAGAATGTAGATATGTACATGAAGCATATGTTGGGAGACCATACGAGAGCACTACACTTTATGTAGCGGCGAGTGCGACCAACAAAAGAAGCAAGGGAGGATAAACATCCAAGCCACTGTTTCCTTCAACTACGCGTTCCGCTTATGACCTGCTTCGTTTACTGGTGGACCTTGCTGAGGTATCCAGTATTACAAACCGAACAAATCTAATCCAGTTACTCGATTATAGCAGCAGTTCTGTTTAAACGTCTCGTGCTAGAGGACATTCCAGCGCAGTTCGAACTAAATGTGTAAAGCGTATAAACTTAGCTACGACCCAATGCATGCACAACCCAGTGCGGCACTCGGTATTCTGTTGGATCCATTCCGCATGCGCGAGGTGGTCGTGGACGTACCTGTGCCATCGGTCAACTCATCAGCGTAAGATTCCCCACATTCTGCTGCTCTCAGTGCCTTCAGTGCAATTAAAAGGTGGGGCCGATCGCTAGTCAATAGCGGGCTCATGGCAACGCAAGTGACACAAATTCCAACGAGTTCTCGCACCTGGCAGTCATCAACTGGCACCGTGGGACTGTTGTCTTTGAAGGTCATGAGCCCCTCGTCGCGGCCCCGGAAGCGCATCGCGTGCTCGTATCCCTTGGTCCGTTGGCTGTACCACGCGTTCACGTTGTTGCATACCAAGGTGAAGTTCTGGTACGCGCCGCTACTCAGGAGCCCCAGGAAGCGCAGCTGGACGTCACCCACGGTGCTGTAGCGCACCCTGAAGCCGCCCTTCAGCTCGCTGAACCAGGACGACGCATTGATGCCGTCAGCGCCATCAGATGGGGGCTTTTCCCACCTGCGCGGCACAGAGTATTTGCTCTCTAAACAAGTGCTGCCAAGTTTCCTGGGGTTGTAGTAATTAGCCACGGAAGAATTCAATAAATTCAAGCGGGAGTTCCCAACTGACTCCGTTTGAGTCAGCGGCTTTCAATTCGACCAGTACTCCTGACGGCAGCAACGCTATACGGTGGCGTCAAGTAGAACACGTGAGATCTGCTGACGCTCTCCATTTAGCGAACGACGCTTCATGCCCGATTCCCTCCAACTACGCTATTTCTGCGAGGCGCCTGCGGGTCTTGAAGGTTAAGCACTGCCCGAAGTCGATAGTAGCGTCTCTGTGGAAAGGCGTTAATAAGAGCATTTTTAAGAAACGACACAGAAGAAATTTTGTGCCCACTTGTAAGAACCTTTATTTTCTGGTCACAAGGCGCCCTCTGGTTTCAAAGGCTCGAAACAGTCATCTTCATGGGCATCATTAAGCCTCAGCTGGCCGAGCAGAAATTAATTGTACCAGTAAGAACAAGAAACAATAAAACACCCCTTACACTCAAGCACCTTACAACATCAGCATAAAAAACGTAAAGAATAACTCCTCCGGATAGCCACTTCGTGAAGAGGGCGCATGCATTAGAAAACGACAATTCAGGTGAAGTGCGTGTGCGTGTGCGTGTGCGTGCGTGCGTGCGTGTGCGTGTGCGTGTGTGCGTGTGCGTGCGCGTGTGCGTGCGTGCGTGCGTGCGTGTGTGCGTGCGCGTGCGTGCGTGCGTGCGTGCGTGCGTGCGTGTGTGTGTGTGTGCGCGTGCGTGCGCGTGCGTGCGTGCGTGCGTGCGTGTGTGCGTGCGTGCGTGCGTGCGTGTGTGCGTGTGTGCGTGTGTGTGTGTGTGTGTGTGTGTGTGTGTGTGTGTGTGTGTGTGTGTGTGTGTGTGTGTGTGTGTGTGTGTGTGTGTGTGTGTGTGTGTGTGTGTGTGTGTGTGTGTGTGTGTGTGTGTGTGTGTGTGAGTGAGTGATATCCAAATTATCACCTACGTATAGCCATGATAAAAGCAGTTGGTGCGGCATTTGCTTTGCGGAATTAATGGACCCCTAAAACATTTCCTGAAAATGAAAAATTCACGCGACCACTCTTTGTATTAACAGGGCATGAAATATATGAGTGATCTATTCCGGCTCCACGTCCATCCAATAAATTTGGGACTTTAATTTGTTTCCTTGCCATGTTTTTTAAAACCGGCCCGGTAGTTTTTTGGTACGTTACGTGATGTCACCGTGACAGTATCGCCCTGTTGTACTGCTTCCGGTCAGTTGTAACAGTAAAATCAAAGTATAGCGCAACAAAATTAAAGCATATGTCTTGGCAAAGCAGGACGCAACAAAATTAAAGTAGAGATGTTAAAAATCTCTCTGCTGCAGTGAACACACAACGAGTACCTTTCTGGGCTAACGATAAGCACAGCAAACTTCTTAAGGCATAAAAGAAATACAGAAAGCGTAAAATCAGCCTTGCTTCGTTTAGAAAATTGCAGAAAAATCCAGAGTTGACCATGAAGAAATACGTAATGCACATCTGAAAAAAACACCTTTTCAATGACGTTGAAATTTGCAGCTTTGACTTTATAGCGTTTAGGAAGACAGCATGGCTGAGATCCTGAAGTTTAATCTACAGAGAAATAAACCTCATTTGCCAAATCACAAGCATTTTTAAGCCGAGTTAAAGTATGCACACTCCTGAGCAATTCAGAACAGAGAAATGCGATAGCATTCACTGGAAATGGGGAAGTTCTGGCAGATGCTGCCGTATGAGGGAAGAGAGGTGAGGTGGATTTTTAACAATGGGGTGAAAAGCAGGGGGCCACAGACAGAGCGACAAACACAGAAAGGCGAAATTACCATCGCGTTAGAGACTTGAAAAAGATTGGTACGATTGGAGTTGGCGTTATACAGCTGTATCACCTAAAATACATTTCGAAAACAGTGCAACATCGATTTACTGCTCTGTAAAACACCCTGGCGTGAAGAAAAAGACATCTAGGAACTACAATGGCCCGGATCTTCTTTTCGTAAAAAAACTTGTCGGCCGGAGACCCCCTGCTCTTCTCAGACCCCACAGAATGATCTAGATGTGGGCCAGCGCATAAAGTTCTGTGCCATCGGTGCCCACCTTGATATGCGCGCCGAGTCGGCGTCTCCGTCAGCAAACACGCAGGTCTCGCCGCCGTGGCGCATGGCGCAGTACACGCGCACAGCGTCGTCCGGCACGCCCAGGTTCGGGTCCACCCAGTACCAGCCGTCGGGGGAGTCCGGGTGCGCGAGCCGCAGGTCGCGGCACGAGCGCGACGGGTTCTGTCGCGAGCCTACGGGGCGCCGGATCTGCTCCATCTCGCGCCGCAAGATGTACACGTTGGCGAAGATGTGCGTGAGCGTTCGGTTGATCTTCGCGAACGCCGCTTCATCTATCGCCACGCCCGTCGTAGTCGTTGGGGCCATCGTCGTCGTGAAGTTGCCGTCATAATCGCCATAGTCACCAGTGGAAACGGCGTAATCGTCCTCGGCGCTGGCGTTGTTCTCGGCCTCCTGGAGACTGCGTCTGAACCTGTTGTGCCGGTCCCTCTGGAAAAGCATCTCGGGAGGAATCTGGGGGCCTTCACCTGGTGGACCCTGAGTGTATCGAGGAAAATATTCGTCATTTTTCTTGGCAGGTTTGTGTGCGAATAATTGATTGATCATGAGGTTTAACGAGCCGATGCTACACAGACGATGAGGCGCGCCGTAGTGAAGGGCTTCGAATTAGTTTACCATCTGGGGATCTTTAACGTGCGCCTAAATCTCGAACACGGGTGTTTTCGCTTTTCGATTCCATCAGAAAAGCGGCCGCCGCGGCCAGGAATCAAACCCATGTCCTTGGGCTCAGCAGCACAACGCCTTAGACACTGAGCCACCGCGGAGCGTTGTGCGAATTAAACAAATTGGATTTTGCACAAGCGCTTAATGATTGATGCAGTGTGTCATTTGGTCAATAAGTACGACCTGGTAGACGAAACAAAAATTCAAAATGGGAAAATCTAGCTTCGTGTCTACAGCAGGGACATATCGGTTCGAACCCTGTTTTTGTTGTTGTTTTTAACGTTCGCAACGTATTAGAACAATACAAGAACGGGAAACCACAGAAAGCCTTTTCTCGTGTCGCTAGAGCCAACACCCGGAAAACATCCAAATCGTGGTTTATGCCTAAAATGTGTGGCTTGGTCGGGTAATTCGACAGTATAGAAATTATGTGGTTGTTTACAAGAGTCGACGCGCGGATGCACATCACACACATGCACGCACACTCACATACAACATTCCGTCCTGGTATGATCGAGTTTGTTTAAATGGAAATCCTACTATCGTGCTATCTTACGAAGTAATTGAGCGCGAACAATAACTGCCAGTTCCACGTTTTTAAGCTAAAGATGCTGCATACGATGTTTTTTTTTTCTTTACGGCCCGAAAGTATAATAATTAAAGCAGCAAAAAGTTATTAAAAATTAAGTGTACTGTCTCAAAAAAATAAGAAAACAGGATGCTGGACACGCGATCATCACATGACCGCACGCTCACACGCCCGCACACACGCGCACGCTTGCTTGTAGACACACGTACACACCAACGCACGTGCGCGCGCGTGCGCGCTCTCTCTCTCTCTATCGCGTGCACACAACGTCACAACGTACACAACGCACGCACACACGCACGCGCACACACACGCACGCACACACACAGACACACACACTTATAGTGTGCGTGTGTGTGTGTGCGTGTGCGTGCGTGCGTGCGTGTGTGTGTGTGTGTGTGTGTGTGTGTGTGTGTGTGTGTGTGTGTGTGTGTGTGTGTGTGTGTGTGTGTGTGTGTGTGTGTGTGTGTGTTTAGTATACGCAGATGTAGTGCGTATACGCAGAAACAGACACAGGCATGTGCGTACGCGTGCAACATGCACACACTCATAATACAACGCATACATTTAGGGAACTTTAAGGGGATGGGAGGATTCTGCGATCACGCTCCTAGTCTTAACGTACAACCGGAAGCACGGGTGAGGGGTGCACTCCTGCCTGCTCGGTGTTTATAATTCCTGTTTTTGATTATCCTATTGCGAATTAGTTCTGTGAAACCTTATACAAAAACTGCTCACCGGTGGGCCTTGCGGTCCCTGAAATAGAAAAACGACCGATGTTTAAAATATTGCAAGCAAGCCATACTTCATTGATTAAAAGAAACGTAGAAACCTACAGGTGGTCCAGTTTCGCCTTTCATGCCAGCTGGTCCCTGAAATGAACAGACAAAGTGAAAATGTCAGATTCACCAGAGAAAAATTCAGGCTTAAACAAATTTGTGTTTTTGTTCACCTGAACGCCTTTGGGTCCTGTTATCCCCTCGGGTCCCTGTAAACAGGTTTCAAAAAGGTCAGAAGGTCAGCTGCATGAACGATTGTACATTGTGACTTGTGAGATTGAGACTAAGTAAATATTGGCTGAATTGTATTAGCTGAATTGCAGCTAAGGTTATCTTATATCAGCCCCGGAAACAAATATTCGTAGATTCATAGTACCCTACTCAACCTCGCATAGTTCGGGCGCTAATCTCGTTCGAGTCCCTAACTTCTGAGCACGCTAAGAATAAGTAGTATATATGTAAGCCAACCTATATTTTTAAGAGAGCAGATTAAGCTATGAACAAGACACTTTTTTTACGACATAAGCGTCTCAACTACCGGCACCGATCCCACAGGCAACGCACGAATTTCCTCCCCCAGCCCCTTCTGTGGAACGGACGGCAGCCTGTCCCTCCTGCTCGGCGGATGCCGCTCCCACCCCATCTTTACACCGAACATTTTCAACTCGATCTCCTCAGCTGTGGAGGCGTGTCCTGTCCAGCTCATGCCTGTACGACCAGCCTAAGGCTGGTGGAGCGGGCTGTTGTGGCCGACAAGGCATTTGGTTCTTGTACTGAGGACTCCACCATTTGAAGGCTCCATTCCAATTTCGCCAACAATAAAGATGTTTATCCCCTCTTCTCCTCACCCGCAGTGGTCTTGTTCCGGATCATTTATGCTACCTGTGGCTCCAGCAGATAATTTCCGATAAATAACGCTAGTCTTTAGCCTTGTCTGCTAGCTCCAAGAAATACTTTAGAATTTCTCTGCCCTACATTCGGTACACATAACGATTTTAACGAAGATGCAAAGGTGGCAAATATAAAATTGGAGTGTGCACGGGCTGCAGCGTGCGTTATTTTTGGCATTGGTTTCCATACAACGTAACTATTTACCCCCATGCGCAGCCTGCTGTAGTTTTCCCTAAGTGTGGAATTCGATGAATGCCCTCTTAAGAAATACAGTGGAACCTCGTTAAGCCGTACCCGCATACGCCATAGTTTCTTTCTATACGTAGTTAAGCCAAATTCCCCCCTCGGTTACTCTTTACCTTAATGCATTCGGATAAACCGTAGGGCTGGTTAGTACGTATTTTCTTGGCGTCTCCATCAGGTACGATTTAACGAGGTTTCACTGTATTCACGTTAGTGCTATGATAAGTAGTAAACTTCTTTTACAGTACCATGGGCAGGAGTGTTAAAAATCATATTTTATATATATAAAGGGCACCCGTGAGGTAAGCAACATGTAAGGAACCCTCGTAAAACTTTTACTCAGAGCCCACAGTAAACATCGTCCTTCAGCACGCTGTAAATTTCGAGTATACATTACAAGCATACCGGCTCTCCTTGTGGTCCATCCGAGCCTTTGGGACCTTCCATGCCGATGGGGCCCTGGTGGATATGGGATAAAGAAGTGTAAAGCGAACACAGACTTGCATTTTCCGAAAATCCTGCCTACGTGAAAACAGTGTTTCACCATCCCACTTGCAGGCTCTGTAAGATGTTCTACTTTCTACACACGCAATGTGTGCGATAATTAGCATGGGTAAATACGCAGGCACAACCTCAGAGCAGCCATTTTGGGCCCACCATCACAACAACGGAATAGGGTCATTTAGTTCACGGAATCTTTAGCTAGTAAAACACGGAGACTCTCCAGAATGTGTAGGGCTTCTAAGCGATTGAATCCCTAGCCCCAACTACACGGTGGGAGGTTGGGACTATGGACCAACATGCGTTTGACCAACAAAAGACGCAGCATGTCTACGGTTCTACTTGCCTTCAACAATATACGGTTCGAGGAGCAAAGTTTATTGAATACTCCTGGTGTAAAAAAGAAAGTCAAGAGGAGGAAGCGTCACGGCGTGAATAAAAAAAAGTTCTGCCGACTTTGTTGTCGGCACCACAAAACGGCCATCTACACCGAACAGCAGCCATAATGGCACTGCGAGAACCCAAAGCCAGCGCCTCGTTCACGTAGCTCACAGCGACACGCGTCTTGCTGATACGTACAGAGCTCCTTGCCGTCATCACAGCCGACGCGCCAAGCAGATGTTGCAGAGCACTCGCATTTCAGCCCAGATTGGCCACTGTCCAATAGATAACTTTAAATTCCATCCCGAAAAATAAATAAATAAATAAGTCAGTAAGACGAAAGAACCTAAATTGAGGGAAAACAACAACAGTGGGAATAGAAAGAGAAAGAAAACGAAAGAGACATTAAAAATTATAAGCTAAGAGAAGAACTAAATGCAAGGAGAGAAGAAAGGAAAAGGGAGGAAAGAATGACTGGGTATCTGCTCCTTTAGTTTCAAATGTAGACGAAAGACGATAGTCTTTCGTCAACATTTGCCAAGTAAATGCCTCCCTTCGCTTTCCCGCTCACCTCTCATCCTGTTCCTCTCCCGTCACGCTCCTCCCAAGGCAAAGACACTACAGGTTTGCGCAAGTCAATTTAAATTTACCGCGTTCCACTGCTACATGCCGGGTGCCTCGATGCCAGCGCTGCCGTACGGCCGCACAGCGTTGACGCGCGCGAATGGAGGCGCCCTACTTCAATTACTTAAAATGCCGCTAGAGTCTATACTGGCACGGGCTACAGCAGGCGACGGAGTGAATGTTTTATGCAGTCGATGCAGTATTTCATTTGCTATCGCACAAATGAAGCATCCATGAATTTGTTATAAAGAAACACTGCAAATATCACTTACTCATTGATTTTCTGCCTGATATTTGCGTAATGTTTTGTTCTTGTTTAACAATGTTGACAAGTATGATGAACATTGCCACCGGACTTAGACGTTTAGATTTGGCTGTGGGTGTATAAACCTATTGCGCACCTTCTTATTCGCTTTGGCCGGGTGACCGAATCGAGTTACACACAGAGACTCCGGTGACTGAACATTGCGACGTGGACATTAGTGTGAAAAGCCTTTGGTGCGGTGTTCCTTGTTTTTTCTTGAACTTGTGTGCGGTTCATTTTCTTTCTTCCAAAGCACGTTGCCTATATAAAGTATCCTGCCGACCCGTGTAGTAGCTAACTACAGTGGGTCCAAGCTGTTACTAGATATAATAAATTCTCTTTTCGACAGACATACATACAGACAGACCGAAATTTTCGCGTTCAAGTAGCCCAAGAAAGACTATCATCTTTTAAAAAGATGAGAAAGAGTGTACTAAGAGGGTTTTTGACAGCGGGGCTATTTAAGCTTGAGCTTGGTTCGGTGGCGTTCGACGAAAGAAATACAAAAAAAAAACAAAAAACACTGCGCCGCCTGTAAAGCGTGCACCACCGCTGATAAGGTGTTATAACGGTGAAGCCAGCTTTCGCGCCTGCTCGAGTATGAGCACACGGGGGATATGCGTATGCACACTCCTTACTGTACCATTTTAAAGGCGATGAACTCTCTTGGGATACTAAAACACACACAAAAAAATTGGCGCAGCTTGCAGTAGTGGTGCAAGGCTGGAGAAACAGCGGAGCTGAATGGCTTCTTCAACCCTGGGATCCGCTGTCAGTGTGGGGGATCGACAGGAACGGCCTTGTAAAATCCGGCCAAACCTGGCCTCATCCCTCAACACTTAGCCTAGCCTAGCAACAACATCGCAAAACTTAACAAATCTGAGAAAAACCTAGCAAAACCTAGCGAAAGCGGAAGAAGCTAGGTCGACCCTCAGCCCCGCTGTTTCTCCAGCCTTGCACCACCCGTGCAAGCTGAACCAATTTTTTACGATTAAACCTAATGTCCTTTAAAGGGGTCCTGAAAAAGGTTTTGCCGATAGATGGATGTTCGCATTTTCAGGTGAATCAATGTCCTTGTGATGACCTTCTTCAAGAACTTTGTTAAAGTGGTGTGTTAGTGGAGTTACTGCAAATCAAAACATCGCATTTTCGTCCACGCCGTGATTCTCCCTCGTTTTGTACACCTCCTCGCACCACGTGAGCGTGACTTCCCATGATGCCTGCCTTCTAGGTGACATCTGGAAGAACGCGGGCGTCGTCTGCTACTGCGATATTCTACGCCGCAGCATCGCTCTGGGAGGGGCCGTCTGAATTTCTGCGTTCCATTTGGGCTGGTTTTTTTTTTTTTTTTTTTTTTGCTTCTGAATCCTGCACGCCGCTCAAGTCTGGAAAAGCTGATGGAAGGAACTGCGCGGGACGTTTACACTTCCACACCGCACCGAAAGATCGCACGAAAAGAGAACGACCCTGTCACCGCGCGTTCTTGGCGATATGGGAGTTTAAAATACCGTAATTATCCTATTCTAACACGCACTTTTTTTCCGGAAAAATAGGTCGAAAAATCGCATGCGCGTTAGAATCGGATACGAAACCGTAACTGCCGAAACACCGGAAATTTTGTCCCACCCATCGCCATCGCCATATCAAGATGGCGCCAAAGCTTTTAGCAACGATTTTTCGGACGCAGGAAGCATAGGCGCCTAAGCTTTTCTATCGGCGTTCACACAAATCGTCAAATCGTTCCAATTGCGCGCTTGATAACAGCAATGGCAGAAGCGGCTCTCACGCGTTCAAAACGAGCGGTCGGCTGAAGCGTGCGCCTCTGGAGAAGCTCGCGGGATGGGCGTGCGAGGCGTGGGCCACTATCCCATCGACCATGGTTGAACGTTCGTTCAGAAGTCGCGAACGCGCTTGACGGCACCGAGGACAAGATGTTGTGGTCAGCGCAGAGCGACGAGGAGTGAGATGAGTGAGATTACTTCGAAAAATAAATCGCCCGTTTCTCTCGCATTCGTTTTTCTTGCTCACAAAGTTTCGTGCGCGTTACAATCGGAGCTGCATGTTTTTTTAGTTTGTTTTTTTTGCCAGGAAAATCGGGTGCGCGTTAGAATCGGGGGCGCGTTAGAATCGGGTAATTACGGTATGTGAGCGAGCGACTAAAGAATCGCCTCAAAATTTGTTAGACTGAGCACGTACAGCCGGTAAAAGGCTTGTCTATAACACAGCGTTCGTACTCTCAGCCCTATCCTGCCCCGCCGGAGCAGGATTTGAATAAAACTACTGCGGAATTCTGAAGTCTTAGCCCGTCGCTTTTGCCTCCGACATGTTTGGAACGAGTACGTTTCGGCAGTTTTCGGATGTAGCTGGTTGAAGTTGAAATCGCTGTTATAGACAAGCGTTTTACCGGCTGTACATGCGTTCAGAACCAACGACGGTTTATATACTGCTAAATTGGACGTTCATTCGCGCCAATATCGAGCTTGATCGTGTTGTGGTGCCGCCATCCACGCGCGTACACAAACAGTTGTAGTATTCCATTCAGTTATTCCTATCGGTTCTAAACATTTAAAACCGTAACAAAAAAGCAGCCTAGGGTTGCACGATAGGGCTCCTGCGCTAGAGTTTTGCGCCCCCTCGTGCCCGCCGCGTCTAGGTAGTACAAAAGCAGACGACTTTCGCCGCCCTCTAGGTGTTTTCAATTACAAGCCAGAGAAAACTTGGTTGTACTTAAATTATTCGCGTTGTGGTGCGTTTAAATGACTGTTTACTGAATAAAATAGTCCTTAATGTAGTTGCAGAGGCTCAACAAATTAATATCGGTGACAACAAGAGCGAGCTGTCGCGATTGTCGCGATTGTCGCGACGTACATCAGTATCGCCAAGTCGGGTGGTCTAACTTCCCGACGATTATTATCTTTCTTTCGTCTCCTGTACGGTCGACAAAGAAAAGTTCACAAGTAGCATAAACACACACAGAACGTTGCTCTCCTATAGCCTACGGTAACTGCAAAAGGTTGATTCAGCGGGAGCATGCCAGCGGACGCGAGAAGCGCAGCCGGCTCAGCTGACACCTCCGGCCCGGCACCGCCTTCAAAACGAGAGGAAATTTTGTTATATTTTCGCAAGCTAAAAGCCTGCAGATATATGTACTTCTATAGTTACATAACATAAAAGCCGCATACACGGTGCGCTGTCGAAATATTTACACACGATCGTCACTGACTGTGTTGGTTATCTTCTACTGCAGGGGTCGGCAATTTACGGCCCGAGGGCCGAATGTGGCCCGCGGTGCTGTATTATGCGGCCCCCAGCACGTCGTCAGAACCCCCTTCTCCCCTGTCACTAACAATCTGAACGCCGACATGCCAGTTGTGACCTCGGATGGGGTTCCAGTTGCATTGTTCCCCATCTTTACACTTAGATTATTGTCAATTATTCGCTGGATTTTCCCTTTTTGCCTTCAGGGCCCCCCTCCCCCTCCCACCCGATTTGTCGACCGGCACCGCGTCGTGTCGGCTTCCATTTGCATTTTTCGCCATCTTCACGCTTAGCCAGATTATTGTCATTTGTTGTCAAATATTCACTGATTTTTTCCTTTTTGGTTTCAAAGCCCCCCTCCCTCTCCCACCCGATCTGCCGCCCGGCCTTCCGCCGTGTCGGCTTCATGCAACTCGGCCTTAACACCTCAAAACGTTGCCGACTCCTATTCTAGTCTATTAAGTGTGAACTGTGAATATATGACGCAAGAGCGTAATTAAATAAAGCGAGAGCAAACAAGGAAACCGAACGGCCCCTTAGTTCGCCCGACCACTTTCCATTACTTTGGGAATCACAAAACATTTTTCACGCTTCTGAAGCTCGCAGCATTTTGTTACTGAGCCACGCAATAAAAAGGCAAGCTAGCGCTGCACCACGTATTGGTAACGGCGACGCAAACCAGTAATGTTTAAAGAAAGTGCACGCATGAGGGCGGAGGAGCGCAAAAGCGCGGCGCACCGCAGCAGACGAGCCTGCGGTCCGCCGGACTCGCTGACTTTTACGCCCGATCGTCGCCGATTGCTTACTCTTTTTTTGCTGTTGAAAAGTCCTTGTCACCAAGTGTATTAGTTTAAACAGGAAGTTCTCACTTCAAATTACACTTCATACGACCATCGATCGGTGAACCTGCGAGCTCATGCCGTCACCGTCCCAGCACTTTCGTCGACGCTATAAACGCATTTAGCGCCGCAAAGCTTTTTCCCCTAATGCCAAGTTGATCGCCAGAAGCGATCGAAAGCGTCGGCGATGGGCTGGGGACCAAGTCACAAAATAATAAGGAGTATCGAGCTCATTTTGCTTCTGTCAACACGGGATCCTATCGGACCCCTGCAGATTTGTACTACCCGAAAGTACTACCCGGAAGTCGGTTGTGGAGCGCCTCTGGGCAACGCAGGAGCCCTATACGGCAAAGGGACCGAGGCTTTAGTCTACTGCGCCACGAAAAACACTGGAGACTGCGCAGAAATAACCTGTGTAATACATTGCCAGCCACCCTTTGTGCCACATCAATGTTTTCTAGCTGTTTTCAAGGATTCCTTGCTGGTTCACTGAACATTTCTTGAAGAACAGTTGCGCAGTAAAGTTCCATAAAGCCCCCACCGTAGCTGATCTCCCGCAACAGCACTGTTTCGGCTGCGCCTGCGATTTCGCCCTGCGGAAAAAGTGCTCACTGTGCTTTTGTTTTACGCTTTACGCTAAAAACTGTGGTCGATATTGAGGCCTTATTACCTAATAAACCTTCCGTAACTCCTCTTCTGCTCTTAATTGAGGTTATATTTTCTACAAACGTCGCTGGTCGGACATGAATATGCAGTTTGCATCTCCGGGAAACGAAGTGTCGTCAAAGCGAACGACCGAAGCAGCGCTAATGCGATCCGATCGTAAGCCGAAATACGAATCGCATTAGCGGTATAGTGTTGAGCTGTATGAACTTCATGGACCTTACTATGTTTATTACGCTCTCATTACGGCACGAATGTTGTCGGGGTGCAGTTTTCGCTTCTCAATCGATTCCCGACGACCGTTCCGGCCGATCAGTATTATCGGCGTCTTCGATCAGCGAGCCAGTCACACCACGCGGACGTTCGATCGGCCGACGTGTTCGGGTCGCCGCCGGCGTCGTGTGACACGGTGGTCTGGTCTGCCAACGCGGAAGTCGGCGTCACCATCGTGTCGTCGTCTTGTCGGCCTAGCCAAAGCGCCTTGACGAGAAGCGTGGTAATAGAGTACAAAAAAGATAAATATATACGAACACGATAGCGTTGAGCGTGCTGAAGGAAGCGCTAATTAACCAAAGGCGACGCCGCGACCCGTCGAAGCTGAGCAGACGACGCTTCTCTTAGCCGGAAGTGAGAGAAAAAGCCGTTCAATTGCAATATTTCTGCCTCATGACGCACGTGGGAGAATCGATGACGTACATGCGGGAAAATGCTGGAGCCCGAAAACACGCAGGAAAGGGTGGGGACACGGTAACGAACTTTGGAACGAAAGTGTGAGCTTTCCGCTGCACGTAAAAATGTTATACTTGGCACAGATGACCTTGGCCGCCTAACTTAACGATTGCGCTAGTTCATTTAGTGTGCTCAAAACGCCTTTCAGAACCCCTTTAAATTTTGAAATTAGTAGCAAGGGCCCTTATCAGGGGTATTTTATCATCCCTTTGATTCATTCTACTTTTAAATCCTGCGTGCCGGTTCTTACCGAAACATTTTCAATTGTTCGATATGTTTCTTAACTTAACTTTGTTCGATATGTTTCAAAACCAGCGCGGTGGATTATTATAACAAGAACCGCAAAAAAGTAACCCCCTACTGGAGTTATTTAGTTGAAATTTGAGATAGCCCCCCACCCCCTCAAAAAAAAAAAAAAAAAAAAGCCCGCGTCTTTGTGAAGAGGAAACTTAGCCGCGTACTGAGAATCTCTTCTCGCGTACTCTAGTTCTTTTTTTGTTGTTCGAAGGTACCACCAAGAATTACTGCCTCGTTTTAGTGTAACAGCACTAATCCCAACTTCCCTGGATATCGCGGATTTGAGATAAAGCCTTGAAAAGAAAGTTACCACTGCTAAAAAGCCAGTCGAATAGCTGGGGCCGCCGCAAGGAGGTGGCACGCGAGTATACGCCGGCCTGACGTTAAGCCTAACATTACGCTTTGAGCTCTAACGTCATCAAACGGTACCCGCAGCTTGATGCACAATTGGTTTAACTGTGCTTCGCAGGTCGTTGAGCATGACGCTAGGGCTGCCAAAGGTTAACTTTAAGGATCTACCTATCAATGGTGCTAGGTCAAGGGTCTTAGTGATAGTAACGTAGGGAAGAAGGAGAATACACGAAGGGAGGAGAACTGTGAGGAGACGTTTCCACACCCACATCTTCAGCCACACAAGGGTAGATGTTGTTGGGAATGACGATCCCACCGCTGGTACCACCGTTGGGAATGAGTATCCCAGGGCGGTCGCCAAGGTTGTGACTCGCATCCAGCTCGTCACCGATGGTGGGAACCAGCCATCCCGCCGCTGTCACCGCTGTTGGGACTGGCCATCCGAGCGCAGTCAGAGGTGTAGCGACGTTGCCTTGCTCCGTCCGCTATCGACGCGGCGCAGAGCAGAGCGAAGAAGTTCTCGAGCCGTCGAAAACTTAAAGTAACATTTATATACAGTATGTACAGGGTAAGCAAAAGTTACATCATTCGCACAAAGGCGACAGCACCCTTTCACTCGGTGCTTCCGAAGAGACTGGTGCCGGAGAGAAGCCGCCGAGGAATGCCGACGATGAGAGCCTCCGGGCTTCTTTTATAGCCCGGGAGTTCGTTGTGGCCCCAAGAAGTTCGAAATGCTCCAATCAGGGCTCTCGCTGCCTGAAGTTTGAATTCCGACGAATGGTAGCGAAGCGGTGAGTCAGCTGCGCCGCCAATGGGGAAAGGGAGAGCGATGCCGCCGCCGTCTCCGTGACCTCGCCTCCGGGCGTAGCGACATGCCCTTGTTTGGGTCGTTCTCCGCTGAGAGATTCGGCCGCGCCGCAGCGTTTCGAGATGCAGGAGTCGGCCGCGCCCCAGCGTTTCGAGATGCAGGAGTCGGCCGCGCCGCAGCGTTTCGAGATGCAGGATTCGGCCGCGCCGCAGCGACAAAGGGAGAGGCGTGACTCAGCCTCGCTGTCGGCGCGTCGCCTCGTGCAACGCCTTTGGGCCAGGCGCTCTGGCACAACAGCACCCCCGCCGCCAGACAATGCGCCGTGAAGACGAGCTGCCTCCACGTGGCTCGGATGCTGGGCGCGCTCGTTCGCCAGGCTCATCCAGGTACACCTCCAGTGCCCCAGGAAAAGGGTGGCTCCACCAAGTTCCTCTCCTTGAACAGGTACCACCTGCCAGGTCCGGATCACAGGTACCTCGCCGTGCTGCCCAGGTGTCTCGACCAGCTTCGTCCGGCTCTTCCGGTCTGTCCTCAGCACCGGTTGCTCATCGTTCTGGAGCTTGCAAAGAACCGACCGACAACAGGCAACACCCAGCGCAAGCAAGCACCCTCTGTCCTCTGTCAGAACACCAGACTCTAAAGCGTGACAAACTCTCCTAGCTAAGTATCTATCCCAAATTTGGACCCTCTACACCAAGAGGCCCATGCGGGACGTAAAACTCTTAAAAGAAGAACTCACACTAAGTGTCAAACGTAACACACGAACGTAAATGATAACTAAGGTTGATTACTTGAAATCACGCGGTGTGGAAATAATCAACTGAGGCAGCAAATGAGGGCAATAATTTTGCTCCCATCTACCTGCTAAGATAAAAGCTGCTCACGAAGAGACGAAATGAAAGACACGGGGAGGATGAATGTAGCCCTACTTAGAACGCCCGGCTTAGTGCGTCTGCGTTACCGGCTACAGAGCACGCTAACTTCTGCACTGCCCACACGACGCAGCCACATTCCTTTCCGGAAGTACTGTAAGCCTCTTCCTTGCAAGTTAGCTTGCGGCTGAAGTACAAACTGGTCGTTCCCGGCCGTTAGCATCCTCTTGGCATAGTACAGCTTCCATGCCACGATCGCTCGATCGCAATGAATAACGACACCTTTCGAAAAGTCGGGGACCGTTAGGACTGGCTCCTCGCTCAGTGCTCGTTTGAGCGTTTGAAACGCGTCCTCCTTCTTGGTGTCCGATTTCACCCCCACTGGCTCCGTCGTTCTGAGAGCGTCAGTAACGGGCTAGCAAGTGTGGAGTGATTTCTCCCCTAAGTCTAGCCATATCCAGTCAAACCCTAAAAAGTCCTTATCTCAGACTTAGTCGTTGGTCGGCGATAGCTTACGACTGCGGCTACTTTACGACTGACGGTCTTCGTCGGCCGCGCTACCACCGCCACCGCCACATGCGCTAGATACCTAGATACGTCACTTCGGCGTATCCTATGTGACACTTTTGAATGTTTGACTGATAGGCCTGCTTTGAGCCTGCTCAGCACGACTCGTAAGTGCTCTACTTGCTCCTTACCATGTGCTAGAAAAGCTGGCGACATCGTCGAGGTAATGGAGCGCGTACTACGACAGGCCACGAAACACCCGATGCGTTAGTTTCGAGAAGCAATATGGCGCGCTTTTGAGACCGAAGCTCAACATAACGGAACAGACTGTTCCGAATGGGGAAACGAAGAACGCAGCGTTACAACTAGCTCTTCCCCACAGGCTAGTTTCGTTATTCGAAACGCGTTCTCTTTCCGCGGTCATATACAAGCCTCGCAAAGCTGACGCCCGTAATCTCGCGCGGAGCTGACTTCAAGGCCAACATAGCGGCCGGCACGCATGCCTCCCAATCGCGTTTCCGCTCATAGCAGAAAGCTCTGAACTTTCGCTTTCGCACTGAGCGTTTTCGCTCCACTGGCTTGAAATGCGGGTGAAAGTGCCCCACCTTGCTTTCAAGCAAGTCATCGCGAACTGGGGACAACGGAGAGTTCGCCTCGCAACGCTCGGCCACCTGGGTTTCCCTGCCGATGGGGATGACGCAACCCGCTTCGGCCGTCGGCGGCTCCACTAAGCTACTGCCAGAGCTTTCGTTCCGCTCGCCGCTCGGCCTTCGTTGCTCGCTCGTCTCTCGTGTCCTGCTCGCAGGCTTTGCCACCACATCACCGCAGTTAGAGCTCGCACCCGAAGGAACACCTGGTTCCGGGGGCTCTAGCGGCTTCGTCTGGCTAGCCTCGCTGTCCACACTTTCTCGCGAAACCTCGCTATCTCGCGCACTGTGCGCGATCCTGTTGGAAGCCGTCTCTGAGGCCTCCTCTGATTCTGAGCGTTCTGCCGAGATCGTTGATCCTGTTACCGACACATGAACGCGATCAGCGGACCCGTACGGCCCTCTGTCGGACGTCTCAGCAAGTGCTTTATCTCGCTCAGGCACCCCTTTGCTCTCGGTGACGGCGGTACGGTCTCTGTCAACGTCACTCGCGACGAGCTCACCGGATTTCTCTGTCGGCCCTGTCGGCAGCGCTTCGACCTTGAGCTCGTCTTCGCGTAACGGCTGATCGGAAAACGGTGACAACGTACTCTCCGTGTCGCCCGGCTCCGTTTCTCCACCGAAGGGTTTCACGGAACACGCCTCAGCCGCTGGCGGTTCGACTAACCTACCGCGAGAGTTTTCGTTCGGCTCGCAGTTCGAGCTACGTTGCTCGGCATCCTTTCGCGTCTCGCTCGCTGGGGAAGAGTCAACATTCTCCGAGAGCTTCCCCGCTTGCGAACTCGTAAGTGCCTTGCACTGGCCACTGCTCGCGGACTCTGCGCGCGTTTCGAAATCTTTATTTCGCAGCGGCGTCTCTGCCTCCGCGCCGTTCTCGCTCTCTTGGCTCGCTTCTCTGGCCAAGAATACGAGTGCGGTCGCTTCGCGTTTGCCCTCGGACGCTCCGTCTTCCGGCCCTGACCTCTCCACAACGAACTGCGGCCGTTGGTCCCGACATCTCGGACCGCTCGCATGAACCGTTGGAGAAGTCGCGCTAGACGCCGGCGAACCCTGCCGGAGCTCCCTCTCTAGCCTCATCAACTCGAGCTCCATTTCGGCTAGCTCTCTCTCTAATTGCCTTTCGGCTTCCTCTCTCCGTTTCTGCCTTTCGGAATCTTCGCGCTCACGGCGCTCTTTCTTTTCTGCTTCCTCGCGCTCCCGGCGCTCTTTCTTTTCGGCCTCCTCGCGCTCACGGCGCTCTTTGATATCCTCCCTGGCCTCATTGACTTCCTCAGCCGTTACGTTCTCCTTCCGCATGATCTCAAGGATCGCATGCTTCCGTTTCGCACGGCCCAAGTCAAGGCCCAGCTCCTCGCAAATTTCGATGAGTTCCTTCACTTTAAGGTCCTCCATCGTTTGCACTGGCCTCTTGCTGCTTACCCGCTTTAGAATTCCCTTGCCGTTCCTGTACTACCGAGCTACTAGTAAGGCACGCGCAAGTAATCCTCTACGCTCCTTTGTTTACCTCTCGGCACTAGCTTTGGTTTCAAAACACTTTCTCTAGGCTTGAAACACTCAAAGCTATACACAGTGCTTCACCCAGCCCTTCTCTAAACTACCATAACCTGTGCTAGAGAAGTCTGGTGAACTGAGAGAAAACGTCGAGCGCTTACCACGCTAGGTAGTAGCCGTTGCCGGTCGATCCCGCAGCTGCCATCCACTGTTGGGAATGACGATCCCACCGCTGGTACCACCGTTGGGAATGAGTATCCCAGGGCGGTCGCCAAGGTTGTGACTCGCATCCAGCTCGTCACCGATGGTGGGAACCAGCCATCCCGCCGCTGTCACCGCTGTTGGGACTGGCCATCCGAGCGCAGTCAGAGGTGTAGCGACGTTGCCTTGCTCCGTCCGCTATCGACGCGGCGCAGAGCAGAGCGAAGAAGTTCTCGAGCCGTCGAAAACTTAAAGTAACATTTATATACAGTATGTACAGGGTAAGCAAAAGTTACATCATTCGCACAAAGGCGGCAGCACCCTTTCACTCGGTGCTTCCGAAGAGACTGGTGCCGGAGAGAAGCCGCCGAGGAATGCCGACGATGAGAGCCTCCGGGCTTCTTTTATAGCCCGGGAGTTCGTTGTGGCCCCAAGAAGTTCGAAATGCTCCAATCAGGGCTCTCGCTGCCTGAAGTTTGAATTCCGACGAATGGTAGCGAAGCGGTGAGTCAGCTGCGCCGCCAATGGGGAAAGGGAGAGCGATGCCGCCGCCGTCTCCGTGACCTCGCCTCCGGGCGTAGCGACATGCCCTTGTTTGGGTCGTTCTCCGCTGAGAGATTCGGCCGCGCCGCAGCGTTTCGAGATGCAGGAGTCGGCCGCGCCCCAGCGTTTCGAGATGCAGGAGTCGGCCGCGCCGCAGCGTTTCGAGATGCAGGATTCGGCCGCGCCGCAGCGACAAAGGGAGAGGCGTGACTCAGCCTCGCTGTCGGCGCGTCGCCTCGTGCAACGCCTTTGGGCCAGGCGCTCTGGCACAACAATGTCCTGTGCAGCTTGAATCAAGCTCGCTTATAGTGGACACATAATGTGCCACGATGTGCCACCAAGTTAACCGCGTTTGATGAAACGACCAATCAACTGGGTCATTTCAGTCAGACAAATAATTCAGTCAATCGATCAATTACTTTGTGCAAGTGTTAATCGTTTGATCAGAAGAATTATCTGCGCGTACTGTGAATACCATGTACGTACTCTGAAGCCACGCAAAGTGATACATGCCCAGGGTGTAGTACGAACACGCAGCGGTGTATTGGACAGGGCGATATAAGTGGTGTTGTATACTACTTTCGCAAGATGTTATGTGGTTAGTGCATCCAAACCATATGTAACATTTTTTTTTTTTCGACCGGATCTCACTACTTACTTTCAAACGTGGTAGTCATCCTGCCGTTGACATAACTGAGTAGGAAAAAAAAATACTCGATATGCCTGCAGCATAAAGTCGTAAACGTTGGTGAGCCGTAAAGACGCGTAAACTTGTATAAGTGAAGGGCACGAGGGTGAAAGCTGTCGCTTTTGTGTTGCGTCAACAAGTTCTGCGATCAAGCCTCATTGGCGCACTTCGACCCCCACGCATCAGGGGGTTGAAAAGTCCCCTACAAACTATTTTCAATGTTAACTTAGGAACGTTTTAAAGTAGAAATGCATGGAGTCAACGCCCATATATCGGTCAACTAAACTAAATACACCAAAAACAAATCTCGAAAGCACATTTCCCTGCTCCCATTCTAGTTTTATTTTCTTGTAGTTTTCTGTCACCTATCATTTAATGTCATATATTTTATGTGGCATTCCTGTATGTTGATTCCCTTTTCAACAATGTATGTAATTTTGGTATTCTTAAGTATTTCTTTTTGTTTTTCATACTGCTGTGAGAAGGCAATGTTTAGTTTTAGATTCCCTGCATATTTGCAGTCTTTTTTGACTGCTGCTTAACAGCAATTATTGCTATTTAACTGCACTGGGAAAATTATTCCATACTTTAATAATGACACCCTCATGTATGCGCTCATGATTTCTTTTAATACCGTCGATCCTGGCAGCAGAAAAGAAGAACGGAACGTTCTGTGCTTTCAACTGCAAAACCCACGTTCTATTACACTCAGTTGAGAATGTGCGTACACAGCTCTTGAGTTAAAAAAAAACGCGCGATATTTCTTTTTAACCATGCATAGTCTAGCAAATACTGCTGCTTAACCTGCGGTCCCGGAGGTCCTGGAAGTCCGGAGTCTCCGCGCTGTCCTTTCTCTCCTTTCTCGCCGACGTCGCCTTTGGCCCCGGTACGGCCCAACAAACCGCTGTGGCCCTGCGGGGAAAAGGTTGTCGGCGTAAGAACGGCAGAAAACACTGTACATGTCGCAAACGTGGCCACCTGGTAGAAGCCCGTATATGTGTGAGGCGCATACTAATACAGAATTAATACACGAGTCCCGTTTTGATTTAAAGCATCCTTTTGATTTAAAGAATCCTTTTGATTTAAAGCAGAGAAGAGAAGCGATTCTCAGCCAATCAAATACCCCAGTTCTGCCTATTCTTCCATTAGACATACAACACACAACACTAGCACCCCTGCGTTCGAAGTTGTAGAGACACTGCAACACTTCTTGCAACGTTTTTCTGAACCCTAAATGCTTTCATACCGTATTCAGCAAACACGCCCAGTACTTAGCGTATGCGGGGTCACAAAGTACCTCAGCCAAACATTACTGCTCTATGTCCATCAGATAACTTGGAAACCTAAACTCAAATTATTTCCCGAGTCTTGGCGTTCTTTGGGCGCTCGAATTACCTCACTACAGCAATGTGCCCTGCAATAAACACATTCGATAGCCACTTTAGGAAAAAGTCACGAAGCAGAGCAGAAACAGAAGGCGGCTTGTTCTGCTGCGACGAGCAAATCACGCAGTGCCGCTCCGTGCTTGCGACAGCTGGTTTTCTTGACGTTTTCTTGCCTGATCCCTTCGAACTTTCAATTGAAGTTAACAACATGTTTAAAAACAAAGTAAACGAGCTAATTAATCGGTACGTTCCTCTCAGACGCGTATTTAATAACAAAAAGGCACCTTGGTTCAACCGAAATTTGTTACGTCTCTCTAACAAAAAGAAACGGCTTTTCCGGAAGACAAAACGTTCATGCAATGCAGCACACCGGTCAGCCTGCAAGGCAGCTGGGGCAGCCTATCCACTTGCCTTAAAAGTAGCGAAATCGACCTTTTTTTAAAACCACACTACCGATTATTCTTAAAAGAAACCCTAAGCGTTTTTGGACTATTGTTGAACGCGAAGAGACTAACAGAATTTCTTTGGCGACATTGTCTGGTGAACGTATTCCTAGAAACTCATGTTCTGAAGTGCTCAATAACACGTTTGCCCATTCATTCTCGTCTCCCATAAACACCGACTTTCGTCCCGAGCTGGAGCCTAGAAATCATTTTCAAATGGATTCAATAGCTTTTGCTTATGCTGGCCTTAAAGCAATAATTGATGATTTAAATCTAACTTCGTCTTGCGGAATTGACGGAATGAATAACAAGTTCTAGAAAAATACGAGTGAAAATTGTTCAATAATTTTACAATGGTTATTTTCTCAGTCCTATAATTCTGGTACTTTGACCAAAGAGTGGAAAACTGGAAAAATTGTACCTCTTCACAAATCCGGTGATGCTAATAACCCATAAAATTACAGGCCAATAACTTTAACCTCTGTCCCAAGCAAAATAATGGAACACGTCATTTTTTCACATCTGGTAAAATTTCTGGAAGAAAATTGTTTCTTTTGTTTAAGTCAGCACGGATTTCGAAATCTCCTGTGAGACGCAACTCCTAAAACTTACTAATGACCTACATGTTTGCCTCGACTCTGGTTATTGGGTTGATTTCATATTTCTCGATTTTGCCAAGGCTTTTGATAAGTTAACCACTCACTCCTTCTGTACAAAATGAGCGCGCTAAATATTGACCCCACACTGATTAATTGGGTACGCCACTTCCTCACATCACGCGTCCAATTCGTTACGGCAAATGACAATGACTCACCTGTTATTCCAGTTGATTCTGGCGTTCCCCAAGGATCTGCCTTGGGTCCTTTATTGTTATTAATTTACGTGAATGACCTGCCTAACAACATATCCTCTCAAATATGCCTCTTTGCTGACGACTGCGTGATATACCTTAAGGTTTCAAAAGATACCGACACCTTATCCATCCAAGCAGACCTCAACAGCATTTCCCAGTGGTGTCGCATATGGAAAATGGACCTCAATACTAACAAGTGTAAATCCATGCATGTTTCCCGTACTAACTTAGAGTGCGCAAGGCATTACCTCCACAACAATTGCCTAGAATCAGTCAATTCTTACCGTTACCTGGGCGTCCACATTACTGACGCCCTTTCATGGAAACAATGTAGAATACATAACGGCCAAGGCTAATCGCACTTTAGGTTACCTCAAAAGAACTTTTTACTTCGCTCCGTCATCATTAAAATTACTGCTTTACACCATGTACGTTCGCCCACAGTTAGGATACGCATCTGCAATATGGGATCCAGGCCATGCTACACTAACACACGCAGTCGAAGCCATACAAAACCGTTCAGCTCGTTTCATCTTGGCTAACTATCATCGTACAGCTAGCGTAACTGTCACAAAGGCGACGTTACATCTTCCATTGCTTGCTACCCGCCGGAAGCAGTCTGGAATTCTCTTCCACAAAATATTCTATCACAATCCTTTGCGTTCGCTTTGGATTGAACCTGCGCGATTCATATCATCTCGACGCGATCATTCACAAAAGGTCAACGTGCCTCGCTGTAACACATCAGCGTATCAACAGTCCTTTTTTCCCAGAACCAGCAATGAGTGGAATTGTCTACCACTCTACCTAACAAGCATAGCCGACCCCATACTATTCAAAAATGCATTGTCATACCTGGTTTAGTTGTTTCATGTATCATGCACTTCTCTTTTTCTTATTTATTTTCTCTCTTGCTGTCGATTGTTTTTTAATTTTGCATCTGCTTCCTAGTATACCTTTTGTGAATATTTATTGTATCTTGCCCCTCCCCTCTGCAATGTACTTCAATGTAACCTGAGGGTATTATCAATCAATAAATAAATAAACTATAGCTTTCACAATGCTTCTAGACGCGAAGGAAAGAGTCAAAGCGTTTGCTGGAAGTGTTGCAGAGTCCCTTTAACTGAATACGTAAAACAACCTATGCTGCCATCTTGTTATAGTTTTAAAGCTGCTGCGTTTAATCAGCGAGGTTACGTTTAGGTCATTCTTTATCGATAAAATCCTGATAATATCCTGCCTGTAATTTCTCTCTCATGCGGCCGCATCTTAAGACCACTACATCAATTCTCGAATTTATCATGGACCGATGGTTGGGGGGGGGGGGGGGGGGGAGGGTGATGTTTATTGACGGATGGACCTAGCCTTGGGTGGTATGCCAGCAACTGCTCCCCCGATCAACACCTTCTTGCCGCTATGCACGGGAAATCACCAGGAGTCAGTGAGGCCTGTGTCCCTTAAAAACCGGAGGATCAGGCGCAAAATGTCTCTTCTTGTGATACAATGGCCTTTATGGAAAATGACATTCGCCAAAGAGGCATGTGAATCGCTTCTCCTTCGAAGTTCGCTAAACAAAGCTAACCGCTCCGTCGCGTGCTCTCGCAGTCCCAGTATGCTCGTCTGGAAGTACTGCACTGACATGGCGTCAAATATCCGCAGCAGTTCCCCAGGCGGCGGTAAACAAGAAGGTCCTTGACGAGTCCCATTTTCCACCGCTTCGCTGGATGGCATCTCAGCGGATGCTCTTACAGCTCGTCCGGCTTTGAGGGTCCGATGTCGGTAAGGCATTGCTCAGGCGTTTCCGCTTAAGGATGAAATATTGCATACACGCGGCACTCAACACTTTCAGCGTGTTGCAACCGCAATGGCAGAAAAATCAAAATCACTTGAAACCGCCATTAAAAGAGTTTGGAGTGTCAGCTCGCCATCCCGGGAATTCACTCCAAGAGATTTACACGAGTGGCTGAAGCGGGAATGTTAGCACTTGAGTACTTGGACTGGTTGTACGGAGATTGTGTTCACATTTTTACAGACGGATTTGTCGACAGATAATTAAATACCAGTGCAGCGGCCTTTGTGATTCCCGGCATGAACGTTTCCTGGGCGGCTTTCATTGACCATTTGACGCCATCAACACCGGCGGAGTACATAGCGATTGAGGCGGCCTTGAAAAAGATAAAATCGCTTCGGGTGCGGCGTGCGCAAATTCGAACGGATTCCAAGTCAGCCCTTCAACTTTCGCATCTTGGATTTCCCGCAGATAAATCTTTCCAATGCTCCTTACGTTTCCTTCAGCAGCTAAATGAAAACGAACTTAGCGTTGGCCTCCAGTGGGTTCCTTTCCACAAAGGAGTGCTTGGAAACAAAGCCGCCGACAAGTTGGCCCGTGAAGCGACATCTTGTACTCGTTTTCTGAAAGGGGCTCCAGACGAACGGCGCATTTTAAAAGCCATCATTAAAGAACATTTCCGATCTCTTTGGCGACCACAACGCCAACCCCGTGTTATCAGAAGAATGAAGAGGACTGAGGCATCCCTACTGTTCTGCATCCGGACCAACTCAGTACTGACACCGGCGTGGCTTCATAAGCTGAACCGTATCTCCTACCCTCGGTGCGCAACGAGTTGTGCAACAGGTGATCATGAACCGGACGTTGAGTATTTCTAAGTATTCCCCATATTTACAAAAACTTACGCTGCATTTGAATATAAATCAAGGAGTTATTTTAAAAATAACGCCCTTCGATAGATTATCCGAGACAAAGAAACCTGTCACATCATCAATAGCACATACACACTCCATGTTAGTGCATAGAGGGCGCATGGAGTGGGCTTGCGCTTCCACTATACCTTGGGTCCCCGCTTGCCTCGATCACCCTTCATGCCTTTGTCACCAGGCGGTCCCTGGAAGAAACGAAATTCATATCACGAGTTAGGGTGGACCACGCACATTTCTCGATATCCGTAAGTGCACTTCACTCGGAATTAGCGCTCTTTATGCTAAGCTTTGTATACGTAGACACCTATTTTGTTAAACTGCCCCGGAATACTTCGTTGTGACGACGACTTTCAGGTAACTTTTTGTCCTTTCTATTGGAGGGCAATGTTTAAATGCTCGTCCACTTTCTCGCCATTGGTTCGCACGCATTGGCTTTGTTGTATAGTACATCCCTTCTCTTCTGTTTCATTTGCCTGGTCTTTCTCAATTTATTTATCACAACTAACTTCTGTCACCAGTCGATATAGTTCTTCCGCGCTTTCGGGTCTTTCGCAAAAACACGCTTGTTTTATGTTTGGCGTAGAATCAAACTTTTGTCGCAGTGCTCACTTTTCTTCGAGTTACTTCCTTATTATAGATAGTGGCACAGAGGTACACAGGTAGCGCTTCTAGGCATGCTTGTCAAGTTATTATTGGAGCTCTGCTCCACGCCTGCACATGCAAGCCTACACTCCTTTCCAAAAGCAGCAGAATCTTGATAACTTCCCCACGCAGCGCCCTGAAGTGGGAGGAGGGAAGGGCACAAAATGATTGTTTGCTCCCTTGCCCTCTTTAGGAGTACCTGTGCTAGTCGGGAGCCATGCGTTATGGTTAAGCAATTTCTCTTGATCAATATGCGCCGGGTTTCGGTAAGGATCCCCGCTTTATCACACATATGTCCCCGTTCAGTGTACGGCATGCAGTTCGTTTGTTCTCCTCTAAAACTTTCCTTCAACCCGGTTTTCGACTTACTACTCCGCCAACAAATTGCCGGCTGGCTTCGACTGCTGCAGAACCACCGTTAGCAAATGCTAACCGTAAAGGAAGTCTGTAGTCTTGGCTTCAGTGCATAACAAGGAAATACTTTTCTGAATAATGTTTCGAATAATGTTGACAAGTTTCCCGTCTAAAAACTACGCAAACGAGGGTTACGACTGACATTGCTTTTAATTTCGACGATACCGCGTTTGTAGAGCAACAACGAAATTTGCAGCCACTGTTCAATTTTGCTTCGATAATTCCAGTCGCGATTTGCAACTTGTCGTTAAAATTGTTTGTTTTAGCAACCTTTCTGGCTCTAGGGCTATTTCTCGCATGAGCATACTTTACCGTGACTATATGGGTGCAAGCATTCCTGAAAATAAAGAAATTTGAAGGAATTCACGCCGTTGTTCGGCAACAAAAGCACGTGGAGCGCACATAAATTCATTTCGGCGTCACTTACCACGCTGCCAGGTTGGCCGGGTGCTCCCACTAGTCCAGGAGCTCCAACGTCACCCTACAAATTAATGTGTGCTTAGTTGCCGTCAGCATACGCCGAACTTGGGCAGAAAAAAAAAACATAGATCTGCGTGCAAACGTAAAAAAACATTATAGCTGAAACACAGTGGTGTGCGTGGGAGAGTCACACTTAATTATTTACTCGCACGCTTCGCTACAAGCTTAGAATCAAATAAGCCTACTTTTCAAACAAGAAAAGGCGGGCATGGAGCGGTGAGGGCCACCGGGAAACGGAAGCCTTTGAGGAATCCTGAAAAGGTTAACCAGAGGCTTATGGCAGGGCTTGCAATTGCTGTACGTTACAAACATGGTTAGCAGGTAGCCGAAAGAGTTCGTGCACCGAATTTCAAGTCTAACTGCAGAAAAATATAATCTGACACCGCCTGTTGTAGGCATTCTTCTTCTTTCCGACACGAACGTGTTGGGCATAAGCTCTGGCAGGCCAGTAAGCGGCGATGCACTCACTGCGGGTCCCGGGGAGCCTCTCAGTCCTGCCGGCCCCGTCGGTCCTGGTGCTCCCTGCGGGAAGAGGCAGGTGTGGCTTCCGCATCAAATGTCTTCATTTGACAGCGCAACTGGAATAAAAGCGCTCACCGCTGGTCCTGTGGGACCCTGGAGACCTTCGGGTCCTGTCTGGCCTTTGTCTCCTTTCTCGCCTGGCAGGCCGACGTCTCCTTGGAGTCCTGCCGGACCCATTGGGCCCTTAACCACGACATGGAGGGAAATTAGTTCAAGAAGTCAAGTAGCGAAACAGGGAGGGATTTCGGCATACGTAGCCCTTAAGCAAGTCAGGAACAAGGTGTTTATTTTCGCTCCCCACAGGACTGAACTTCCGCCGAGGGATTACACATATTAGGAGACACCAAGCCTTACCTACCCAGTGTGCGCAGCCTTACCGGTTTTCCAGGAGCACCAGACACACCCATTTTTCCCATTTCGCCCTTAGGACCCTGTTGGAAAAACAGAAACCAGGATTAAGAAACCTTCTCACAGTGCTCAAGAGGCGTTATCGTAGAGTAATCACAGTCGAGCCTCGTAATTCAAAATAGCATAATTCAAACTGCGGATGACTTGAATGTGGCCATTGGTGCCAGCAAAGTTGTATGTATTTGTACCGCAAAATATCGCTGCGGTTAATTCGATCAAGATGATGTTTCGTCTGTATAAATTTCCTTAAGTGTAAACTGCTCCGTAAGGATCCAGAAGTGGGTGTGCACTAGCCGCCGTGGTATTGCAAATTCGTAAAACCAGTTGCGACATCCGTGCAGAGGGCGAGAGCTGGCGGCTCACGATCTCCAGACGCTTCCCTGAAACTCGTGTGTAGGCTGCAGCCAATAATGTTTCTGTCGCGTCAACAGGAATTTGACCATGTGCAAGTTACAGGCTATTTTAAGGCAGGATTCGTATACATTTCCAATTTTTTTAAACCTGACTTGGTCTCTTGCGTGTCTTAATGCGCGTTGAAACGAAGCGTTGCAGGGCACAGGGCAACGGAGCAACGGCGCAGTTGCTGCGTCGAGTAGCATGTCCGGGTGCAGTGTATTCTGACACGTGGGTATTTATGCCGGTGTTTTCATGGCTCTTTGGCTCTTTACAAAAGATATACTTGCTATACCAGCGCCTTCGTTTCCACAGAAAGGTACACTCGCGCGCATAACTTCTGCCTCTCCCTAGGATTCCCTATCTCGAATTGTTTATTGTGCATGCGGTGGTTGCCAAAAAGTTAGTAATTATTTTCACTGCACTATCATCTACGCATATAAAGTCTGATCTTTTTAATACGCATTTATCCCTAACACAATGCACGCCATACCCCTGGTTAAATGCACTTTCGTTACCACTCCGATTTATTCGAATTCGATTATAATTGCCGATGTCTGACCGGTTATTATAAGTTAGAAACACGGCTTTCACATTTTGTGGCTTTTGCGAAATGCTTTAATTCTCCCTTTCGAGTGTATACACGAAATCGTACCTAAAACAGGTAGCCAAAAGGTGAAAAGCAAATCAATTCTAACATCCCATGTAGTTTTCAGGCCCCGATCAACCCCCCACAAAAATTTTCGCTCAAACCAGAACTTACAAGTTCTTCTTGACATAGAGACTTCACATCCCGAAACAGAATTTCTCCACCACGTTGCTCATTTCGCCCGGAGAGAAAAAAGAATTACGGGGAGGCTTTTTTTTTCTTTTTAAGAATGTGAAGGTGTAAGCCTAGTTGGACCTTCTGCTGATCTGCTGTTGAACTTTGCGGCCGCGCCCGTCACCACTTGACCAGCTCCCTGGACAGCACTCTCTGAGCCTCGTTCGCTAGCCATCGCCAAGAGCCTTCTGTACGCCCCCGTCACTACATTCACCCCTAAAGGCGGCTCGCACTGCACATGCAGCAGGGGCCTAGTGTCCTTTGGCACTGATGTTTTCTTTTCCCGGGGCACGCTCTGTTATGTAATTTGCGATTGAGCATACTTCCCAGCTAATGAGCTGAATGAAACTTAAAAGGACTACAGTTTTACTCCAGGAGACAAACATGGGGCTGTTCGTTTACCTCCCACATCGTAGACATCTTACTGTCTGCGTAACCCATCAAACCAGACCGCTCCACCACGGAGGGCAGCAGTCAAGACACATCGGGCCGTGAGACGCCCACGTTGAAATCCCCCCCCCCCCCCCCCCCAGCAGAATGGGTATGTCAACGGTGAGCGCGTGTAGCCTGCCTGCACGTGCACGTCCACCCCTCACCCCTCAAATGCAGACATAACATGGCAGGGGCTACAGATAGACGCTGCGCATGCCGAGCAGTATACACGACTCAGGAAAGAGGAGGCGGTGGCGGAGAGGAGTATAAACGTGGTGTGTAACCATACTCCTTCCGTAGATGGCTGTGCTTCACTGCGCAACACACAATGTGGGAAAGTCAGCTCACAAGGACCAAGCGCACACCGACATCTTTAAGTCGGCTTCACCTCTAATGAGAAATGTATTGCAGGGAAGGCATTTTATCATGGACAGTATAAGACATGTCAAAATATGGAGTCCCTAAGCCCTTTTCTTATTTTTATAATTTTCCCCATACGCTGAACACGAGTCCTCGAGTTTTCGTTCCACACGGACGCGAGAAGTGGGAATACTAGACACATACAGCTTCGCTGTAAAAGCAATTGACCCTAGATGGTTGTTTTTATCTTGGCCACTCACATTTACGCATCTGCTTCCTGGTGAACAAATAATAGTAAGACCTTCTAGTAATCCAGTTTAGGCAATTATACAGGTGATGGGGAAGACCTTGGATTGGCTGTGCGATCAGCGTATATGGGACCTCTATACTGCCTGAAAACGTCTTCGTTGGTCTGCTTCACACGCAATGCCCCTGAGTGGCCGGCCATTTGAATCCCAAAATCACTGCAGGCTGATGACGGTACGAGGTCTGCGTCGGGACATTACGCAACACGGGCGTAATGGTTTGCGTTCCGTGATGTCACATCGAAGACTACATTTTTTTTACTCGAATCGTATGTATGTCAGGATGCGTTATTCGCAATATTTGCTCTCTTGCAAGCAACGATTAGTCACTCGCATGCACTGCGGTGAACCATGCCTACGGAAGTTGATTGGAATTAGAATAAAATGGTCCTTCAGTGAACGCTGCATTCATAATTTGCGGCAGGACCGCCGTTCGGGGCCTGCTACGTTTCTCAAATGAATGCAGTAGCCGCCTTCTTACTTAAATCACCGAAGGCCTCTACCTTAGGAGGCGGTGACGTAGACCTACTGACTCTGAACCCACCAAATAAACAACATGCTTCGGTCTAAAAGCCACCTCCGCGCACTGACTCAGCTTGCACATCTCCAAAAGATGAACAGTCAGTTACCATTGGACCTGGCTCTCCTTGCTGGCCGTCCGCTCCATCCGTTCCCCTTTCTCCCTGTGAAGAAAAGAAATACGTAACTATTAAGAGCAATTCTAGACTCTTGGTTACCATAACGCGTACTCATTTTGTGAATATGGTTAATTCGTTAGGAATGGGGACGAATGGGATCGTTCTGTTGCAAACGGCTCTTATCAGTTGTGATTCCGCTAGACGTGCGCGATTCGATTGCTCTCACCTTTATTCCCGGCACTCCTGCTTCGCCCGCTGGCCCTGGAAATCCTGGTGGGCCCTGGAATGATGAATTAAGGCTATAAAGCAGCCAAACTACCTAAATAGAACAGCTTCACCTCCATGCTATAACCGAATCTTGGTTTATCTTTATTTGCTTCGAACAGCCCGCATTTTACTTTTCACTTTCAATTTTATTTCCGGCTGTTAGTTTTTGATGAAAGTAACAGTGCCGAATTCGATTTCTTTTTTTGTATCGCCCCACCAATTTAAGGTTTCCAGATGCAAAAGGGTAAAGCTACCAAACATCCTCACAGGCAGGCCTTTTGGACCTTCCAGACCTGGCGGGCCCTGTACTCCCGGCACCCCCTGGAGACCGGTCTTGCCTTCTTCGCCCTTGGGACCCGGCGGACCCCTAGCACCCTGAAAAAATGAATGAACGCTGCATTGAGTGTACAGGACTGTCGTAGTACGTGTATAACGCACTGCAAAAATAAGGTCATTGGTTAATTTGGAGCGCTGCCTTCCTGAACTATCCAGCAAGAAAGATCAAGTCCATTTAGACTTGAAACGCCGAAACCTGTATTGCTTGGTGAAAGTAGGAAATCTCTGCCGTGCACCACGGCCACGCTAATAATTTTGCCCATAGACAAGCCTGCGAACTCTCCTCCCAGGCCTCTGAGGAAACACCAAGTCTCGTTCCCCTGCTCACATTTCAAGACATCACCCAACATTACCGCACATCAAGACAACATTTTCCCCCTCCTCACCCGCAGCTTACTAAAACAGAAGAAGTAATACTCCGGGGGCTTCAAACAAACACCTTTCCTCACCCATCGGATGTACCCCACCCAATACCCTGCCACATGTAAATTCTGCCCTAACCCATGTACCCTCATACACATGATCTTGGGGTGCGCACACAACCCAGCCCTCCCACCTTTACCCACTTCCCTTCCCCTCCCTGAGCTGTGGGAGAACCTGACGACCAGCGCCGGCTTGGATGCACAGCAACTCCTGGTGTCCAGGGCTGAGACAGCAAGGTCGTCCCATGGTCTCCTGGACTGAGGAGCCACTCCCACATCACCAGGCTCACAATAAAGTTTTTCCTCCTCCTCCTCCTCCTCCTCTAAAAAAGGAGCTGGCGGCTGGTTTTGCATTGCCCCAATGCACATGTGTGCCCAATCGCTGCTTCCAAGCGAGCGTATTGGACGAATGACGAGGCCCCACACACAATTCACGCATTGCTTGATGTACTCTGGGACATCGAAATGTTCATTTTTGAGGTTTTAACGCACCGAAACTACACCTGTGCTATGAGGCGCGTGTGGTGGAGGGCTCCGTATTAATTTTGACTACCTGAAGATCTTGAAGATGTGCCGAAATATCAACACACGAGCGTTTTCGCTTTTCGCATCCATCTGAAAAGCAGCCGCCGCGGCCGGAGTCGATCTCGCGTCACCGGGGTTAGCAGCACAATGCCTCAGCCCCTTAGCCACGGCGGCGGGTGCTCTGTGACATCGACCAATGCGAAACATCAGGCTTGCATCGGGTGCAACGTTAGAACACACTTCTAGATTGAATATTCTACGTAACCGCCTCACTGGCTCACTCAGCTTGTTTGACAGCATCAATAGCTGGCTTCATTCAGGTGGGCTGCAGGCAAGCCTACACACGGTCTTTTTTTAAGAGGGGATAAGGGACTGGACGTTTGGGAAATACTGAAAGAAATTCGGGGTTCAAAATACTGTACAGTGTAGTGGACACCACTCTCGAAACGACTAATTCAACCGCAGCCCTTTTCTTGCAGGAAAATGTTTTGTGTACTGGAGACTACTCCGCATGCTTTACAAAAAGCTGCAAAGGAGCCCGAAAGGACCTAAAGGGGCCATGAAGACATACTACAAGTTTGGTTCGTTAGAAAGACTCCCGATAACAATGATACCATGCTTATCAGAAACTTCGTAGAAATAATGGAGAAATTAAAGGAGACATGTGAAGCTGTGGCGAGTCCGAACCACTTTACGGCAACTTTTCTATGACTTCACAGAGTCATGTTTGGCCGATTGGTGGCCCCCGACCTAAACCATCGCTATGACACATGACGTGACGGTTGTAGTGGGCCCTTTATAGTTCGGTTTCATCGAATCACTTGAATGCTAAAGCGCAGTTAACACACTGAAAATTGTTTTTTTTTTGTTTCTGGCCCGTATGATGTCACTTTTGCCCATGACACGTCACTGTAGCGCGAAATTTGAAAGTATTTTAATACTTCTTGCGTTTCTTCGGTTTAGAAACGTCTTTCGCGGAAGGAATAAAGCGTATTGAGGTACTGAAGCGTGGTTCTTTCAAATTAAACACAATTTTATTTTGTCTTTATTGCCCTTTAAGAGATTCTGGAGGCGTTTAATAAAACCGGATACACGGTGCAACAGCAAGAGGTGGTGCAACAGCGCCTCTATAACCTGATAAGCATAGTATTCTCTTGGTTACCACATCACTTTTCTCGTTTCAGTTCAGTATCTCACTGTCTGGTTTTATTCGCGCTATATATAATCGTTTTATTCACGCTATATATATAAGCTATATATAATTGTATAAAATGATTTATTAAGGATCACCTTTTGTGCTGAATTTTACGATATATCGACTTTCTGAGCAGGGACGCCTGAATTATAGCTGCCACTTTTTCTGTCTATTTGCTTTCTCCTGTGCTTCTTTAGAGCCTTCCATTTTGACCCTCTTTGAAGAGTCTCCCCATAGGAAAACGCCTTAGAAAAAATATACCAAAGCGAATGCCCCACTGCATCTTTGTACGAATTGGCGAACTTTCGGGACCACGGAGTAAGATCCTGTGACTGATAATCGAGGTAGCCTTATGTGGTCAAGGCCGTCCGCAGGTGGGCGCAAAGCATCAAGGGGAGCTGTAAATCGAAGGACGTTAACTTCGGATCAAGGCCTAGGTGGGAAAGAAAGCTCTGGTCAAACTTGAAGGGACCGCAAAGACGGCACACAACCTCGCCTTCTTCAAAATTTTCGTTCCCTGCGCGTTGGTGCCACAGAAACTAACCTGTTGAATTGGCGGACGCCACTAAAATCAACCGCTTAAAGAAATCGAGGGTAGCAGAACAAACAAGTTAAGTTTAAAACTAAAAATAGTTATATCTTATGGTCGTAATGAAATCTGGGCAGAAACGAACTCGTAACAAACAACAATATGCTGACACGATTATGATTTGCAGTATAGAAAACCCCACCCAACGTCTACGTTCCGCAACCTTTGCGTGGCTATCAAAGGAGCGCCTTAAAAATAGCCGTAATACGCAACAACTCCCGCCAGCTGCTCTCGTAGAATTGCATGTTTGGTTGTGCAGAATTTTCTCGACTTCAACTCTAACAAATTTTTCGTTCAAAACTTTCACCGTCTCCAGCATGTACTGAACTCACGGCAGCAGCTTTAGGACCTCTGGCGGGGACTGACTACCTCTTTGCTAATCACCGCCGAATACATCACGAATTGTAGTTAAAAAACGAAAATGCAACGCTTCGCCGACTCATTTACTCTAATTTTTGTATTATGGTATGTGTGTACCAGGGTGCCATGTACCTTAGGCGCCCACAATGTGGTTTGCCTCTTTCCCCCAGCCCTCCTCGGAGAAAAGAACACCTTGCAGAAGAAGCTCATTGATGCACTTCACTTGCCCATTGCGAGTGAAGAAGCTGAGTTAAGGTCGGGATTTAATTTTTAAAACTACGGCTGGATTGGAATGCAAGAGTTTCGCGTTGGTTATACCAGTTTTGGTCAGCACACAATCGGCGACAGTAAAAAAACAGCCTCGCGCTCTCGGTGCTCGGAAAGCTTCACAACTGTTGGCCGGGAAAAAGAATGTAGCATGGAAATACAGTAGGCGGAGCCAAGAGGTATCTTTCTAACACAAGGCTATGCTAATAGACTTTCCGGCGGCCTAGACGGCAACAATCTCAATTAATGGACACCTGGAACCGAGTGAAAAACTCAGAAGGCGAACAGCTAGGCGTAACGTTCACAGCCCATTTAGTTCCGCGAAAAGCGAAATGTCTACATTCGAACAAGCAGTTGGAGTATGCATGTAAAGTCAGTGCTACACCTTGACAGAGCTCAATTGCCGATTTGTGCATTTTGTCTGATTACCCCCCCCCCTTTTTTTTTTTTCAAGACTCACCTCACCCCGTGTCCATCATAAAGATGAAATACGTGTTTGCGATTAAGAGAAGGCACTCTGTGTCCTACGAAGGCAAAATTTGTTTGACGCATACAGAGGCATTACTCCGACCGACTTGGAAGAAGGAGAAGACTTTCTGTCTGACAAGGAAAGCGCGCGACACGACGGTGTGCGTCCAGAGCGGCTTCTCCGCTCGGCGAAAGCGAGGAGCAAGGCTGTTGCAGTCGAGCGCAGCAACGGTTGCAAACATTACGCACCGGCTCACCATCCTTGCCCGTGGGTCCAGGGAGGCCCGGTGGTCCATCGTCGCCTTTCTGGCCTTGGGGACCTTCTGGGCCTGGGGAACCCGGAATGCCTTCGCCGCCCTGTTATAGAGTGATGACACTTCACGCACGAGCAGTAACTCTCGCTAAAGACTGTTTCATAAGTAAGTGTGACGCCAAGCTGGAGATTTTTCGCTACCTCGCCTGCCCACACAGTTATTGCAGAAATGGTACAAGAGACACCATTCCCGTTTTCTTTAATTTTGTCCTGGTACCCAGAAAACTGCATTTTTGGCTCCTGTTAGTCAACGAATACAAAATAGTAAGGCATAAGTCAGCAGCAGCTGGAACGTTAAATTTCTTTTTTACTGCAGCAATTCCCAAAGATAGACTAAGTCGTAGTTTGCGAGGAGGTTTTGAATAAAGGTGGAGTCCTCTTACGCTATGTATAACACACACAGTATCCTCACAATTCCCCCACAGTCTAGCATTCAAAGCGAAAAGCTGGACTACTCGGTTGGCAGTGCCACAGTATAATAAATCACCGCAGGTGGGCTTCACCACAACGCCTGATAACGACCAATCAGCGTGATCAAATGTGCGAAGTTGATGAATGACGAGGCCATGCAAATAAAGTAAAGAAATAGAAAGTGTGCTAGGACAACAGAGCAAAACATCCCAAATGCACGCTATGCGCTGTTGTCCCTGCGCAGATTATATTTTTTTTACTTAAAAGGACCCTGCATCACTTTTTTAAACGTTCTTCCAAATCTTAAACGCTTGCAGAACGTAGTCAACCAACACATCCAGTACTCAGATTAGTGGGCCGCAAAGTACCTCAGCCAAAAATTACTGCTCTGTGCCCATCAGATAACTTAGAAACTTGCTCAAAAGATTTTTCTCTCTTTGCTGGTCTTGGCGTTTGTAGAGGCTATTGACCAGCTTTCCTTCAGTTGCAGAAATTAACGCATTCGATGGCCACTTTAAAAAAGAAAGCCACAAAAGCAGAGCAGAAATGGAAGCCTATCTGCTGCGACGAGCAGATCATGCAGTGCCGCTCCATGCTGGCGATAACTATAGCTTTCGCGGGGCTTGCAGACGTGAAGGAAAGTATGAAAGCGTTTATCCGAAGTGTTGCAGAGTAACTTCAAATAGCCTGGTAGGCCTTATCATTCGTCAAATCGGCACATTAGGTCAAGCTAGTTTGTCATTCTCAAGCGTTGTGGTGAAGCCCACCTGCGGCGATTTTTTAGGGTGTGCAAGATAAACATATAGCAGGAAAATAGAGGAAAGAAATAGCTCAACTTGGTGCGGCTTATGCTCCCGCATTCCTAATAAAACGTACAGTCTTTGTCAAAATTTTCTAGGCCTAGCCGAAAGTGCGCAGGCCGCAAAAAATTCAATGTACAAACTTACGTCCCGAGCGAGGCTGGAACGTTTAATGCCGGAAAGCTAGAGAAAACGCCTTTCTTTCTTACTGTCGTTAAATTATTTTGTTAACACAAAGGTAAAGCTTATTGTAAGAATTCTTTGTGAGCGAGAAGGCTTAGGATTGGCCTAGAAAATTTTGACGAAGGGTGTACCTGCTTGGCTCCCATATACGATAAGTAAAGGTAAGTTGAAGTCCCGCACTCGTCCTGTGTATTTCTGTCGTGTTCGCCCATGTTTGTTTAGGCAGCCATTATGTTCTACGGCTCGCGCAGCCTAAACATCTATCAGCTTGCACTTGGCCGAACTCAATCACAAGCCTAGGTCTCATTCGCTCCCCGTCATTCCGCCTTCTGAAGGATGCAATAAAATACTTATTTGTGGGCACAATGTTCAGATAATAATGTAATGCCACAACATCAAGAGCACCAGACACGCTTTCGCAACAGCGGAAAAAAGAATATTATAAAAATTTCTGGGTGTAAACATGTTTGTCTCCCACTGGGCAGTTAAGCCTGGCTATAGAATTCACTACATACAATGTCAAAGCATTCAACCTGTTAGAAATTAAACATATCATGCAATTTCAAAACAAAACAATCAACTTATGATCCTTCCAAAAACATAGTTTTGTGCGTGATTAAGCTGCACGAACAAATATAATTGGCAACAAACCCGGTAGCTTCAGTGGGCTCCTAATTTAGGCTTTATTGGAGCGACGACGCGCATCTCGTTTTTTTTTTTTTTTATTAGAGGTCACGGTGGTCTTTCATTGTTTACAGCAGAGCTGGGGCCAAAACGTTGTTGGCCAGGTGAACTAAATTCCTTACATTTGTAGTGCGCGTGCTCCTCTTACACTAAGAGCGAGGAAAATGGCGCGCGTCATAAGAGAAAACGATTAGCATACATGCCGACGCAAATATTGTCGACTCATTACATTTCGCGCCAGGACATTTCAGCTTCCGACGGCACACAATGACAAAGGCCTTGCCAGATACTAAACGTTCCGGCGTCGTTGCAAAAAAAAAAAAAATGTGCAGCTTCTTTTACATAGGCATTACGCACGCAAGCTGCTTCGCGAATCAGTTTTGCATATGCAAACAAAGATAGACTTCCGGGAAATCCCACATTAAGCGCGGCTCGCGAAACACACACCCGCCATGCGTCTTACCTTCGCCCCTACGGGGCCCGTCTCGCCAGGCATGCCAGCCGGCCCGGTAGGCCCCTTCTTGCCGATGTCACCCTTGTCTCCTTTCACACCACGAGGGCCTGGGAGACCCTGAAGAGACGGCGCGAAGATTGCACAACACGACGCCAACCACGAGTGCGTAACCAACGAGTCCAAACATTGAAGATACAATAAAAATTCGCACCGTCTCTCGATTGCGGCTGCAGTTGGCACCATTCCCGACATCTGTCTAGAGTAAAATGGGCAGCCGGCTGACCTATGCACGGTCTGAGACACAGTCTACAAAATCTGACTTCAGCTACCAAAGTAACGTATCCACTTCCTGGTTGCCCAGTACAACTGTTGTGTTTGTAAATGGAGCATCACCTCGGACAGTGTCTCTTTTTTAAGCGTATAGGCTGCGGAGAAATTATTTTGATAGCCTGAGCTGGATTACGTTGATTTCAGTCCCCCGCAACTGCTTACTTGCTACACTGTAAAAATTCTCTGCGGTCTGTTTTGCCTAAATGCGCCCAAATTGGGCAAACATTGCGTCCGATGGGGCAAATTTGTCGAATTACGAGGCGCGGCGAACTCTTCGGCTCAAAAACAGCATCTGCTTTGAGACATAATGCAATGAAAACTCCATGCGTGCATTGCGTGATGTCTGAGCGCAGATCTCATTTTTCTAGTCAAATTGCATATACTGGGCGTCGCCAATCCCTGCTTTGCCCTTTTATCGCAACGATTGGTGCATTGTGGCGAAATAGGCCAGCGGGAGCATCAAAGAGGGTAGGTTTCTTCATTTGTTTTTGTAGTTGTGAAGGGGTGAAACATAATATACCTTTTGACAAATTATATGAAAATTCAAAGATCGTTTGAAATAATTCGATAACTTATCGTCGCGCATGCTCTGTGAACAGGTCGTTCATTCTTCCCTTCCTCTTCACACTGACTAATACCAGTCCGGAATAAACCAACCCGTCCTTTCCTTTTTCCTGTTCTGGCTTACCAGATACACGCCTAAGCATGTGCCTGCGCCTCGCCAAATAGCTCTCCGATGCAGGTGCTGTGCCGGTTTGAAAAAGCGTGTGTCTCCGTATGTACATTCAAGCGCTTCCCAAACACTAGAAGTCTTGCATTGAATCAAGGTACCTCTCTGAGAAATGTTCTCATCGTTTGCATTGTTCTGCCAGCTTTGTAGGGAGTCGGAAAATGTGTAATATTTTTCATTTGATTCGCCCTCATATGTAGCCAGCTGTTATGTTCGGCAAAATCATTCGCTTTTCGTCTCATTATTTCTTCTAGCTAGTGGGAAAGAGCCGCATTTTTATTCGTTTATTCTTGTGTCCAGGCTACCCATCCGTTAGCATTCAGTGAGCTTCCACAAGTTACCACTCAACTGGTACATCACATTAAGCATCGTCGAGACAGATTACATGCCGTTGTGCTGTCACACCCAAGGCCACATTTATTCTTTTCGTCTGTGAGAAGTAGCTCTCAATTAGGTAGGAATACTACGAAAAAAGAAGCTCGCGCATTAAGTTTTTTAGAGCCACGCTTAGGAACGCTAGATAGAAACGATAAACACAGAGAACAGTGTCCCACACAGGAAGCAATGCGGTTCAAAGCCCTTTAAACACACATCTATAAATTTCTCATCAATAAGTTCACAATACGACCGAAACAAACAAAATTTGTTATGCGCCTTGAAAACTATTCCTTTGTAAACTGAGATACGCCAGCGTTCAAATCAGCCCACTTAAACGACAGTTCGGCCATATTAAAAAAAAAATTACCATTTCTTCCTAAAGAAAGGCGAGAGAAGCGCAAAGCCAAAAGTGCGTCCAATCTTCGCTCAAAGTGCGTCAGGTCGACCGTCAAACCTTCGAAGAACCAAATCGCAAACGAAGAATGAACCCACACGACGAGTTTTCACGCACAACGTAAACGCATCGACGAACGATCCAAATGTATACCGGTTCGTGGTTGATGAGATAAAGGTATACACTATTGTACTCCTCCTCGAAGATCGATGCGTGTATTGTGCGTCTCATCTAGAACCGTTCCTTTCACGCGATTTTCAAGTAAACGTTTGGGCACAACGGAAGACCGGTTTCACGAACGCGCCGTGTATCCAGAGATATTATCAGAGCTCCACGGTCAACCAACCGGCCTGTGGAGAAATGAATTAGTTTTTTTGACAGAACGCCATCGGTTCCACCAAGAAAGCTTCCGCTTTAAAATTTTATCTTGTAATTTGACAACGGCCAGTGTTCTAACGTGCGTATATAACGGACAGCTTTCAAATATTACTCTACTTTTCTATCGCGAAAGAAACTGTTTGGCAATGTATGACCATGCTCGCGTGCAGAAGTATGTCCTCATACTAATATACTTCCGTCCTGATCTGATCAAAGTCTTAAAAAAATGTAAGATAAGTTGTAAAAAAAACATTGGCAACTGGGCGTCTCCATGTGCACACTGCGTATTGCGAGTTAGACATATAACCTGCAGTTCCCTATACGCTATATAAGCATCCATAGGGCATGGTGCCAAACACGTTTACGCAGACATAAATATGTTCAAAATGGCGCTCTCTAGTTGTCTTAAAGGAGTTCAACGAATGAAGGTGCACAATGATACAAATTGCATGCTACTCATACTCATGAGGTGGGCACACACATCTACTTTCGATTATATAAGCTGTAGCGTTTGGAGTCCGTTTTCGGCTTAATCCTTCGAGTTACATATAGGCGTCCTCTCCATGTTATCATGTGGCTGTGAGCCCACCGAACAGCCAAGCATGTGAACCTTATACAGTCAGAAATAAAGCAAGGTCTTGGGCTCATGGTCACAGACAGAAAGATACGGCTTTAAATTATGGGCACTCTATTGCGCGAAGTTTATGTGGTACGTCTGAACACTGTAACTGGAATCGCCACAGTGTGCGTGGCTTGGAATAAAAATATTTCGCACAATGCCTGCACAAGTCATGACAGCTCTGCAGAAAATAACGCCAGCATTTTTTTCCCTTCGAGGCCGTTCTGGTAATTTCAACGGTGATTTATAACCGGATAGTGTGCAGTATAGAGTTAGACCTATTGACGTTTACTTGGCGTAATCAGATTGGGCCTGGCGCCTGGTGGACTCCAGAATGACCGCAAAACACTCGGCGCACTCCGCTGCACTCACCTGTGGTCCGGGAGCCCCCGCAGAGCCGACGGCTCCGATGGGGCCGTCCTCGCCTTTGGCTCCCCGTGGTCCCGCAGGTCCCGGCGAACCGGGCTCGCCTTCTGCACCCTGCAACCGCGCAACGCCCCATATACTGAAGCGGCCTTTTGTGTCATGGCCCCTTCAGTACTTTTACTGCTTAGTTTGGTAGTCCTCAACAAGTTTCGGACTTCGCTTGCGCACTCATCTCCCTCCCTTGCAGACTTTTCTTGCTTTTAGGGTGATGGAAATGTGTGGAGATTTTTCTGCAGTTTATAGGACACTCACGTGGCTCAGCTTCCCCGCAAGTCACTCGCTCCACCAATGTATCAAAGTCAGAGGATGACAGGCGCGGGCGTACAATTTGGCTAAAAAATGTGATCTGCGCTGTGGCACGGCTCAATGCAGAACGTAATGCTTGCATTGCAGTATGCTACGCCGCAGTCATAACTTCTGAGCCAAATCGCAAGCTGGACACCGTAATTCTCCGAAATTTTCTTGTTTCTGGCATAAACTGGACAACCGAGTGCATTGTGGCGGAGCCAAGTCCCAGAGTTTCTTTAGAGTGAAGCCATTTTCCGTGAGTCGGCTTCACAACAGTGCGTATGAAAGATGATCCGCCCCAACCGCGAGAAGTTACTAGAATGTCGAGGCCACACGTGCGACTTGATTCAAAATATTTGATCGGCAGTGCAATATCCCGTTATGCAATAGCAATATCGCGTTTCGCAATTTCACATCCATCTTTTTCTAATTCCAGTGCATTGTATTAAAGCAAAACCAAGGATGTCTTTGAGAGTATGGAGCGTACCATGAACGTTGTCTGCAGACATGTCTCTCCATTACGACCGTTTTCCCCAGTTTACATCTCTATATCTTCAACTACATGTTCTAGACCATGAAGTAGACAACGTAGCCCACTAAAAATGCTGTAAGCGCTTTAAATTATTGTACGTCATTATTCAAATGATTCCTGAGCCACCTATTTTAAAAATACAGGAAGTCTTACCTTTTTTTTATTAATAATGCATAAGAAGGGCAAAAGAAAAAAACCTGTTAGAACTGTTTATACAACTGCGTAACATATTAAGTGCCAGCGAAACATGTTCATTACGTATCCTTTTTTCTCCGTATGTTTGTCGTTCAGGAAACGTGCAATGTTTCGGGTGATTGTCAGTAAGGTCACCGTTTTTACGCGCACATGCAGCAAGTGCTGGTTTGGTTGTTCCGCTACCGATGAAAAGTGCCTTTATGGACGCACAACCGTCTAACCGTTCTAAATTTACAACAAAAGAATTTAGCCTAACCGCGAACACGGTATACTGTTACCACTTTGTTTAATTTTGCATTTGTCTTGCTTTTTCTGTACTGTGCATTAAAACATACCACCTTGTACGCCACACTTGATAGCCGAAGCCGAAAAGTTCCACTGATAAATTGTTAATCTAAAAAAAATTCTTTTGGCATGCATATATTCACAGACGTGCTATTTCTGAGCTTTACATTCCTCCTAAGCATGAAAAGCAATAATCCAAAGCCTGACGTGCAATATAACAACAACTTCGACTGATTTTTTTTTTCGGAAGGAGGGGGGGGGTGCGACACAACAAGGGTGCTTAACCTTTGAATTTTTTCGTATGGCATGAAGAAGGAAGTAAAGACAGCGATGGAGGGTCAACCACAGGAGAAAAGAGCGCGGAAAAATATTATAATACTTCTCTGTTTGATACCCTGTTGGTGGTACTTTCGCATGGTCATGTACACCATTTAAAAGTTTAAATTGCCAATGGAGAGTCCGTACGGAGCCCTTGTCCCTAGCATCACACATGAAGCAGTGAATTTATGCTGCAGTATCTTCCTTATGTTATCTCATCAAGTAGTGCTCCGGCAAAAACCGCGCACTGTTTTTTTTTTCACACAGGACGAACACACACGATTGGGTGGTTTTATAAAAGCGTGAGACCGAATTGCGTAATTCTGCCCCACCAGTGAGCCTTCTTACGTACGATTCGCCAAAAGTAGGAGTTCTGTTGTATTTCTGCCCTTTAAAACAACATTCCATTATGAGTTCTTCGTCTACTGTAATTACTTTTACAATTTAGAAGACATTTTGGGGTGCCTTTATGCGAAAAAAAAACGTTTATTTGTAAGTCATTGCCGCAATCTTACCGGTACGCCAGGTTCTCCCCTGAGCCCTTGAGGTCCAGGCACTCCCGGGGGTCCCTAGAAGATGATGAAGGTACCTTTCAACCACTTCGCGCTGCGCTTCCCATCCCCGCTGATATCATGAAGAGACTAGGCGATCAAGTGCATGCATAGCCTGGTATTCTAAGCCCTTCCTCCACTCGAGCCTCCAGTGGAGGCGGTCCTTGAAATCGATTTCCCTATGCATAAGCATTGCGGAATCCTCCACTCAGCCGAGTGAGGGAGCAAATGGAGTGGTCGAGGGACTCAGAATACGGCCCTTAGTCTGGGCATCTTGCGCTTCTGAGCATCGGCTTTTGTTTTAGTATCCAGTCATCACTAACATTCTTCGCATACCTTACTTAAAGGCAAATGATTTTGTTGGTTAAATTTGCTTTTTGTTTGAACACCAAAACTGAATCTTTCACAAATTTATCTCTTATCGGCGATGAAGCTAGTTTTCTTGGCGTAGAAATAAAGCGACAAAAATAAAACTGCCTCCCTATTTCCCCCACACCACTGTGACGCACAGTGAGGAACGTAGGAAAATTGCATGCAAGGCAGAGGGCAATTCTTGCCCAAATCTTACTCGATGCCCTCCAATTCTTGTCCGACGTGTTGTGCGCAAATTTTCAAACTAGAATGTTAGTGGGTCGGTAACAAACCCCGCCACTCCCCGTTCGCGATTCTTCGCGCGGCAAATCTTGGAGAGACAAGTGGCATCTGACAACCCCACACTTTGCGTTTCTGTCATGTCGTAGTTCATCAAGATCCATGGCCGCCGAGTACGATGTAGTAACTTTAAACTAAGCACGCTGTTTTATCAATTGAAACGAATTGGTTACGCTTAGTGTCCTTTCGAACACATTCGTAAACATCTACATGGGTCTAATTCTCCAGAGCGTACCCGAATGGCCAATCGCAACGTCCAAGAAAGAAAATTTCACGATTTCACTCAAAAACGAGATTATTACATCACGAGGCAAAATGTCATGCTATAATTGAGAAACCACTGGTCTCTTCGATATGCCAATCCAGAATAACTTTGAATAGTTCGCGGGCAGCCTAGGACTGCACTCTCAATACGAATCCATGGCAAAGAAAAACTATGGAGCTGCTCTCGGGCATTTTGGGATAAGTTCAAAATGACAAATCCAGGAGACCTCACATCTTTAGAGGGAACTCATATGTGCTGTCCTTGTCATTGACGTACTTTGCTCATTTGATCACAATTATTTCACGGTGGTGTGTTGTGGTGTGTTAATAACAAAATAATGATAATTGGCGGAAGCTTCATCTTATATATACTGCATTAGACAGCATACTATTTCTACAATTATTTTCCTTATTTTTACCTTAAAATGAGGACGTCGTTGTTCGAGAAGTTTGTTGAGGCGCCCTAAAGAAACGAATAACTAAGTAACGGTGGTAATTTTTAGTATACTTATACTACTACTAACATATTCTCATAATATAGTACTCTATTATAATATATTGTAATATATTATATTATACTATATTATATTATATTACATTATAGTACTAATAGTACTATATAGTCTTATTTCTCTCTGGGCGTATTTGATGTTTTAGCGGAAGAATACCTTCCGTTGATGTCCTGTGATGGTAGTGACTGGACATGTCCTTTGTAGGGTTGGTAATTAAATTTAAATTCCTATCCGGTATCTCCGACAAACCATTCAATGACGGAATAGTGAAAATTTCGTCCGCAAACACCAAAGTGTGACATCTACTGTCTGTTACTGCCATCGAGAAAAAAATCGGAAGGACCATGGCTTTTACATCATGAACAAATTAATTCTGAACAAATAATTCACATTATGAACAAAAAACAAGGCAGTTAAGCATCATAAAGGCGATAAAGACATCATTTGCAAGGAGCTCAGTTCAAGAATTATATGAGCGAGTGGGGGTTATAATCCAGTTGAAATATAAATCATCAGAAGAAATTTAAACACGAAAAACGCTGCTTACAAAGATACAAACGTGCTTACCGAATCTCCTTTGCCACCTTTCAAGCCTTTCTGCCCAGGAAGACCAGAGTCGCCCTGCAAAAGGAAAGCAAGTGTTGGACGGGTTTAAAAATCTGTTTCGGCCCAGCACGTCCCGTGCTTTCTTTGCCATGCAGGAACGTAAGGCTAAAAATTCCATAACGACAGCTGTAAATAGCCGCCCTTGAAGGTTTTGCGAAACTGGCTTGCAGGCCGAAAACTCCGAAATTTGTATGGCCTGTGAAATCAACCAAGCTGCCGAGGGCCCCTGTGGTCGTTACTCCCTTCGCGTAGTAGCGCACCTAGGAGTGCCCTGCATGCAGCTCACCTTGTCCCCGTCCTCTCCCGGTGGTCCAACGGGCCCCGGAGGTCCTGGAAGGCCCTGGGAAGTGGTTACGAAAGATCCTTACCGCCATGACAAAGGGTAGAAGGGCGATTGTCCTCATTGCTAAGAGACCGTATTCTCGGGAGTAATTTTGTTTCTTTTTCTCTCTTTCGGCAATTAGCTAGCCCCTCGTAACCAGCATCATAAAGAATACTCTTGTGGAACTGACACGGTGCCTAAGAGGCAAGAAGTTGATGCAGATATCGAGTAATACATGCTATAAGAAAGAGCAGTGGTCATGTATGGCGTGAGCGCTTTGAAGCTGCAGTTGGATTATGAAACCCTCAAGAGCGCATGGTTACCTCCTGAGTACAGACATCGTTGGTTGTTGGCTCGCTTTCAACGGCGGTAAGAGAAAATGAAGCACAGAAAAGCTAGATGGGGGCAGTCTGAATGCATATACAGAGCAGAAAGTTAAAAACACGGTGTACTTACTAAATTTCTAATGTTAAAGTTGGTGTGAAAGTCAAATGTCGAGGATTTTAGTGTACCTACGCGCCTTTTTTACCAGAAAGGTGCAATGAAATGTGCCGTGTCCTTTTCACCATCCCCACTGCAAAAATTACAAGAGTGGTATTTTGCGGCATACTCGTAGGTCATGTTAATTGCAACCACGTATATGTCATGCAGCGTTAAAATTGTGGGTTCCATGCAACAAAGCTACACCTGGGTGACGAAGAGCGCTGTTGTGGAGGGCTACGGGTTAATCTAGGCTCCTTACGCATATTTTTCCTATATGCGAAGAAAGTATGAATGAAATATGAAAGTATGAAAGTATGAAGAAAGTAGGAAATGGCGGTGAACCAGACTCCTCACATTGAAACTAAGAAGCTTTATAAAGCATAGACTCCCCCTTAAAAAATGCGTAACGTTGTCACAGTAATTCATGACGCGGCCGCGAAAGGCACTTACGTAGGCGTTTTGTTTGAAATTTGGGGAAATTTTAACGATTTTCACTCGTGCAACATATACAGTTACACAGTAAAATAGAAGACTAAAGGTGAACGCGTGTAAAGGTGCCGCAAACAGAATTCGACAAATTCTTCTTAATGTCCGATTAACCAGAACGTAGCCCAGTTGGCTAGACTAACCATGGAGGAGGGTGTAAAGGAATACAAGGGAAGAACCCACGATGCTTATGTTTTAATTATAGTTTTAATCGTTGTAACAAAAAAAATATTGGGACCCTTGAGTCTGCTTACGTGATTTGAAGGCGAAAGCTTTGGGATACTTGTCAACGACTTCTTTACTGCTGCATTGCTTTTGCGTCTCTTTTTTTCACTTTGGTTATTTGTATTTTAGAGCGAAATAATTCTACAAGCAGACTGCTAATACAGGCCACAGCTTCCCCAGAACCAGAGTTCTACGCGGCGGGGGTGCCCTTGTTCTACTCACGTGCCGTCACGTGCATTGGTCGCGCGGTACGCACGTAATTATAACTTGTTCCACCGCTGCCAACGTGGTGGTTAACCGCTCGGCTCATACTCTAGAGACCCAGGTTCAAATCCCACACGAATTCAAATGTGTTTTAATTTGTTCACTATTTATAACGGCGGCCATTTCCGCGACCAGACAACAATTGCAACGACGATTGTCTGCAGAAGAGGGCGCTTAAAGCCTTTCTGCATAATCTTGCAGTGCGTTCAGAGTAATTCACTCAAGGTCATTTTGAAGGGTCTTTTGATATGCGTAGAGGTACGCACAACTGGGGACCTTAACTGCGGAAGACCTGACGGAGCTAAGCTGGAAACACATGTGCATAAAACTAAGAGAAGGAGAGCTAAGCTAAAACATTGTCCTAATTTCTTTTATTATAGCAGGTTTCTTCTTACTTGCGCAATTTTTCTCTGCTGTAACTTACATGCTTATATAGGCTTGTAAAAATATACGAGGAACCTCCGACCGTATTTACTAGAGTGCAGCTCAGTCTTAAATTAAGTCCAACAACGCCATGTCTTTAGCCAACTGAAAATAAATAAATAGCTGAAGGACTGCAGCGAAGTCTGAGAGAAAATCACAAGCAAAACATTTAGTGACATTTAAGTGAAAACCCGTCCCTTTTTAGTCAAGCGAGTATTGAAAAGAGATATAGAAGCGCCATGGTTTCTACAGATCTCTAGGTGACTCTTCGTAAAGCCGCAAAAACTTACTCTTGCTCCTGGAAGTCCATCACGGCCGAGGGGACCTGGTCCACCTAGATCACCCTACATTAGAGAAGAACATTTTGTAGTGCACGCAACACAACCTGTAACACAACTTGTCGCCTAGGTGGTCCAAGTGCGGAGACACACGAGCCAAGTGGCACTGCGGCGCCACCTTTACAACCCAGCACGCTTTTCGAATCAACGCTCTCCCCTCTTCCGGTTCACCATTTACCACCAAACAGGTCAAACGCAAAGAACAAACCGTCAGTTTTTAGGTCATCGGCTCTTAGTTCACCACTACGGTAATCCATATGAAACACTGCAGCTGGTACCTGGCACATTGCCCTCCTGCAAAACGAACGGAGTGATGACAAACTTTAAACTCAACCGCAATAATTTTAACAGCAAAATCGTTCAGGCCGACACAAATCTATCCGGTGGAGAAACAAAACCCCGAGCGCACGTGAGTGCCTGCCTGGCGCGAGGCGCAAGGCGCGAGGCGAATGGCGTGCCCGGCGCGAGGCGCCGGGCACGCCATTCGCGCAGTGGCTTCAGCAAAAAAAAAAATCCCCGCATTTCCCCGAGGGGAAGAATGTGAAAGTGCGAATGCACGAGTTGAATTTGCGCGGTTCGGTAATGTTCGCGAAAGAGAGATCACACACACACACACAACTACAAAGAAAGAAAGATGCATTTATTCACAGACACCTATTTGTGTTGTCGTTGTACTTGATTGCTAGAGCGGATCTCAGCTTTGAAATTTCGTGTCAGTACTCCTTTAAGCGGGTGCATTAGCCCTTCTCACGCCCGATTCTTGGCCAATCCCCCACGTGGGTATGTGCCATGTCAGCGGCCAGGCAGCGCGCGCCCATCTCCCCCCGTTGCCAAGGAAGACGAGGAGATTCCTGGCTAATCCCCCACGTGGGTATGTGCCATGTCAGCGGCCAGGCAGCGCGCGCCCATCTCCCCCCGTTGCCAAGGAAGACGAGGAGCGCGCGCACCCGCAGCTGTTGCTATGCGGACGGCGGCGGACGCTTCAGGCTCGCTTAAGAAGTGCATTCGCACTTAAAAAAAGTACACACGTGAGCGCGTGCCTTGCGGCGAACGCCCGGCGTCGTCCAGGCTTGCGCGTGGGCTTACGCCACATGAGGTTGTTGTTGTTGTAAACTTTATTAGAAAGGAAGGCCAAAGGCCCGGTGGCGGGGGGGGGGGGGGGGAGGAATGGGGAGGACGGAGCACTGTTCTTATGATGCCGGCTTCAAGGGTTCTCTTCAGAAGTCGTGCAGACCACTGCTAAATTGCCCGTACTAGGCCGCTTTTTGTGGCATAAATGGCGATTTCGAAGAGTGTGTCGTGTGAGAGGGAGGCTGGGTCGATGTAGGTTGAGGTGTCGTGGTGAGGGGGAGTGAATGTATGAAATCGAGAAAACTTGGGGCAGTGCCAGATGAGGTGGTGGAGATCGGCTGCGATGGAGTGGTGGCAGTAGGGACATCGCGGGGCGTGCTGTGGATAATACCATTGTCGAATGGTCTCTGGTGCCGTACAGGTGTTGGTCAGGAACTTGTTCAAGAAGATCTCTTGTGCTCGGGTCAGTGTGGGGAAGGAGGTGAGGTGGCCTGAAGGGGGGAGTGCCTTGAGGCGTTGTTGTTTCAGCTGCTTGATTCTATGGAGCCTGATTGCGGGAGCGAGAGTGGGGTCATCGTCAGGGCAGTTGGACCAGGGGTGGTCCGAGAAAAGCGGCGCCGGGGGTCCATTGGAGGCTATTGTGAGAAGGGCCTCCTGTGCAGCCACGTGAGCTGCTTGGTTCCCAGGAGCGGCTGGTTCATGACCGGGGGTCCAGTCGATTCGAACTTGGCAGCCTGATGTTTGGAGCGCAATGATTTGATGAATAATGTGGTGGACAGAAGGGTGGGTGGACCTGGGATGACAAAGTTCTTGGAGAGCTTCATATGAGTCTGTTAGGATGCGAAGGTTGGGGGGAATAGGGAGATGGTAATCGTACATGAAGTAGTCGAGAGAATCGTGGATAGTGATGAGCTCCGCGTCCGTAGAAGTAATATTGGGAATACGGTGATATTGGGCTCCCATGATGGATAAATTGTCCGGGCTGATCCATGCTGTGCCGACGTGTGGGTTTAAGTGGCTAGCGTCGCTGTAGACGTCAATTTCACAGGGTCGTTTAGTTAAGGCAAGGCGTCGGGCTTCCTGCGTGCGACGGGTTGAGAGGTGACGGATTGAGTGAAGTGGGGCCGCTGCCAGGGTGGTATTGGGGCTGGAAAATTAGGTAGGGGAATGTTGCTTCGTTGATCCCACGTGGTGAGGAGCACGCCTTGATGGGTGAGTTGTCGTTTAAAATTGTATTGATCCGTTTGTTCCTGAATGATGCGGTCGATTAGTGGGAGGGTCGCTGCTTGTTGGAGATTTGCAATTTTTGTATGACGTGGGAGGCCAGTGATGGTGCGTAGGGTGGAATTGTGAAGACCTTGTAGCGTGCGTCGTTGGGTGCAGGTAAGGTCATAATGTATCCCTCCGTACGAAAGAATGCCCACCGCTACTGCTCTGCCGAGGGTGGTGATAGCCTTTTGTTTGGCTCCCCCATGTTTGTTTGAGAGCCATCGGAGGGTGTGCTGCACGAAGTTCCATTTCTGTTTAAGGCGATTAAGCCATATTGAGGGGCTGTTTCTGGTTCCAATATAGTCTCCGAGGAGTTTAATTGGTTCCAGTCTGGCTGACACAGAAATGCATGCGACACTGACTTGAGGTGGCACGTAATCGGTGGGGGGTTGACGGCCGAAGATGGCGAGGAATTCTGTTTTGTGAGGTGCGAGGGACAGGCCAAGGTCGGGAGGACCTTTTCGAGCCCCGTCACTGCGCACTGGAGGTCGGTAATCATGGCGTCTTGATCTGGGTATTGGGCTGATTCGGTCTATATAGTAATATCGTCGGCGTAGGCTCCATACTTGGCCCAACTCTTTTTAACTTAGCCATGACCAGAATAGCAAGACGGATCACCACTGAGTCCTCAGCCCGCTTTACCACATGAGGAGCTCCCGCCTTCGTCGTCGTCATCGTGTAGCGACCGTCCCTGGTCCGCTTCGCCGAAGGCGATGATGACGAATCTGTCAAGCCATCCCTTCACAATCCACACGTGGAGACAGTCACCGGACCAGCTGATGAAGGAGTGGGGGACTAATGACTCGAGGACGCGCTACAAGAGGATTTGCCATACGCGGCTATGCCATCGGAAGACGATGGCGAAAGGGATGACGACGATTGCTACTGAAAAAAACACTACATTAATGATATTTGCTTAACAGTTGCGTTGAAAGTGGCTTTGCACTGCTTGGGTCCGGCTGCTCCCTCTCCGGGGATCCGCTGTCAGTGTGGGGAGAAGCTGGGTCGACCCCCAGCTTTGCTGTTTCTCCAGCCTTGCACCACTAATACAAGCTGCGCCAATTTTGTTTCTAATGCGTAGAATTCTATGCCGAGTACCCCCATAGCCAGGACCATGTAACGCCCTGCATTTCCACAAAAATGCAGATATCTCAGAAGTTCCCTTTGGAATCGTAATAATAGCGAAGTGGAAATAACCGGTCGCACAAAAGTTTGAAAAACGAACAAATAACAAAAAATATAAAAAAAATACGAGAAGGGGCAAAACATGTAACGCCCACAATAATGCAGATTTCGCGAAAGTACCACATGTAATCGTTATATTAGCGTAAATGGAGATAATTGGTGGAACAAAATTTTGAACACTAAAAAAATAAGTAAAATATAAGATAATTACGGAAAATGGCGAACCGTGTAACGCCCTGCATTTACACTATAATGCAGATTTCGAGAAAGTTCCAAATGTAACCGTTATAATAGCGTAAATGGAGATAATTGGTCAAACAAAACTTTGAAAAACTATAAAATAAAATAAACATAACAAATTGATAACCGCGAACCGTACAACGCCCTACATTTCCACAATAATGAAGATTTTGCGGAAGTTCCACCTGTAATCGTTATATTAGCGTAAGTGAAGATATTTGTTCGGAAGAAAATTTGAAACACCAAAAAATAAGAGAATATAAAAAAATACGGAAAATGACGAACCGTGTAATGGCTTGCATGTTCACGATAATGTAGATTTCGCGAAAGTTCCACCTCCAATCGTTATAATAGCTTGAATAGAGATAATTGGTCGGACAAGATTTAGAAAAACCTAAAAATTTGCCTGTAAAGAGCCCACACTCAAGACAAGAGGCATAAGAAGGCTACGCATTAGTAGACAAGTCTCTGAAATTCTGCAGAATTTTTTGGCGCAAATCCTGTTTAAATTCGGAGGTTATTTGCTTCGGAAGGGTTTCATATACATCCATCCATCCGTATGTCCTTGCGTGGTCGGACCCTATACGTCCTGCTACATTTAAAACACCAATTGTACAACTAAAAGTTAAGGTGGCCATTCCACGATGCGAACCTGTATTTCGCGTGGGCGTACTTTTCTCATGTTTGCCCTTATTGTTGGCCTAATTATTATCTCATTGTTTATATAATCGTTTACTCATTGTTTGTCTAATTATTTCTTTTTACTTTTAAGACCCCATCAAGACATCCCAATAATGTACATTATTCCGCCGTGACAGCTGGGACGCCAACCTCATTCTTCACGCTGTGACAACTTTAATCGCCGAGCTACGCACATCCGCAACGCGCATGTTCAAGGTGGGGGCCTACACGCTCACGCACAAACATTGAAACTAGTTTCACTGAGGTGAATGCGAATGGTAGCGCTGAAGCACGCGGGGGGGGGGGGGGGGGGGGGGCACTTGATTATGCACGGAGGAAGACGACGCCCTTTCAACGTTCTCGCCTACATGGACTGCACTGGGTGTTTCCTAGCTACGCGTTTTCTTAGTCGCGAGGCATCCCTTCCCTCTAAAACCGGCATACTTATTTCGCGATGGCACGAGCCCTTGGTTGACAGGCTTCATACGCTCGCGACGCGAATCTTCAAGATGGGGGCACGTACGCTCAAGTGTAAAAAAATTGCAGAACTTCGACAACTTGTGGTATGAACTGAAGAAGCGACAGCTGTCCGCCCGCATGCGCCGCTCGCTGTCACCGGCATCGCGGAACACGCTGCACGGCAACGATTAATGGCGCACGCCTCTGGAGTCGAGCCACCATGACGACATAGAGGATCTCTCGGCACGCAGAATACGTGAACCACGGGGGAAAATCTGGAGGAGCACGGCGTCCGAAGCGGGCTCAAGGCGCCGTGATTCCGGCGTCTGCAACCGGCGCACGTTCTCTGGCTATGAAAAACGGCGAAACTTGTGCGCCGCGACGCCAGGGAAAGTACCCCTATAAACCATGGACGGTTCTCCTCGTGAAAGGTAGACAAGTGAGATCCACGGGCACATTCGGTCCAGCTCACCTTATCCCCCTTGGGGCCCACAGGTCCGGGTGGGCCGACAGTACCGCTGCGCCCCTGGGGAGAAACAACAAGCAATCAATATTGTCAGGGCCACAAAAACGATTGTTTTTGAGGCTGATGCAAACATTACAGCTCGTATGCATTCATATCGTGGCTACACTCCGGAACGCGAGGCACACCGTACAATGTAAGACAATCCCGTGGTTCAGCTTCACAGCAATGCACGAGTGACGACTCCTTGCGATCAACAACACAAATTCGGCGAATGGCGATGCCAAGAACACGATTTAACTCGACAGTTCCGTATCCGATAAAGCATCACACGATGCAAACATGGCGTCCTACATTACTTAGTGCCACCGGGCACATCATGTTCGCCTAAATTACGCGCATGTTGCTATCATTCGGTGCAGACGAATATGTTGGGCAAGTTGGTACTCAGCGACAGAACACGTACCAGCGCTAAAGTTGGACTGAGACTTTCAAAACACACGGGATAACATACTGGACAGACACAGTGCTTGTCCTGGGTGTCTCGGGAGTCTTAGACCTTCTCCGCTGTTGTGTGTTCTGTATCGATTCGATTCGATTCGATTCGATTCGATTCGATGGTGGTTTATTTAACACAAAGAAACAACATACAATGGGTATATACAGGAGGAGGTCCCGAAGTAAATGACTGCAGGGAAACCTCCTGTTATCATTCGGTTAATTGCATTGTAGGCGGCATGGATTGGTCACGGGAATGCATTCTATAGGCAAGGTGATCCACGTTATCTTCTTTTGCGAGTCAATATCTCCCATGTTAAAGGTACGTCTGATACCTGTCCGGAAAGATTGCGTTGGAAACACATGTACAAAGCTGAACCTGTGACAGGAATTTTCATTTAGCTTGAAAATAGCAATTAACACAGAGACTCAGGTAAGCATTGCTTCTCTAGGTAAATTTCAGTCCGGGAGTCTAAAAGGACATTTAAGAATAGTTTTTTTTAAACTAAGGTATAAGCTTGGGCGTGCTGGTATAGCATTCTCGGAGCAGCGCACAGGGACGAGGACGAGGTGTACTGCACTGTGTCCCGTCTACGCCTCGTCCTCGTGCCTTTGCGCTGTTCCTAGAGTTTTTTTAAAAACAGTATTGACCTGAAATCACTACTTGATTATTTTTTTTGTTTTTCATTTTATGCGATTGATTGATTGATTGATTGATTGATTGATTGATTGATTGATTGATTGATTGATTGATTGATTGATTGATTGATTGATTGATTGATTGATTGATTGATTGATTGATTGATTGATTGATTGATTGATTGATTGATTGATTGATTGATTGATTGATTTGGGCGTTTATTTGTACTTATAAAGTGTGCATCTCACCAGTGTGGCATACCTGATAAACGTGAACTACATACTCATAAAAATACTCATCCCCTGTTACAGCTTTGTCTGAAAGTACTATAAAAGGCACAAACCTTTTCACCGGCAGGTCCAGGCTCACCAGGAAGGCCAATTTCCCCTTTCTCGCCCTGCAAAAATGCAGTTATAACTACAATTGTTTTCCGGCTTTTAGGCAGGAGTAGGGACACGCAGAGAACGAATATGGAAGCGAAAATGAGCTGACGATTTAAATGGGAAGAAAACAGTCCTACTTAGTCATTACACTGAGAAAAGCACTGCAGGATGGATATCGATCTGCGTTATGTAATCTTCTTCGAGTAAGCACTAATGTATGTAGTATCTACAGGTTTCTTCAAAAGTAATTAAAACAATTAGGGTTCCTTAATTCAACCAACTTTTCAAGAACTCCAGGCATAGCAAGGACTTGAAATTCCCCCTGGCCCCGTGTTCTAGTTATATTTAATTTTGAAGGTGTGCTCGGTCGTTAATAGATCATCGACCAGAAAATTTAGTGGGGTGTGATTTAAACTATCAAGGTAATTCTTTCTCAAATGGGGGTCCGCGGACTTCTTGGTCCGCGAGGTCATTTCAGGGGTCCGTAAAATTTTTTCGCCGAAATTTTGCCGATACCCTTGTCGAAATTTTTCATCCCCCCCCCCCCCGAATTCATTTTTTTCTCCTGGCTAAACCTTACAGGAAACAAAAAAAAGGTGGCTTCGCAACATGACGTTTAATTTTTGGCGTAGCTAATGTAGCGTAGCCCATGGTTTTACATTGGGGTCATTCCATGCCAAACGTCCCAGCCGTTAAATCGACCATCACGGATTTGCTCAGTAAAAATTGTGGGTGATCCTCGCAAGGCCCACAATGCTTCCTGAAAGTGTTTTTGTCCAATAAAAATTTGTTCTTTTTCTAGCGGCCCCTTTACCTCCAGCGTTTAAAGCAAACTTACGTCTGTGAAAAAAATCATGAAAAAGTAACTTCTCTTACAATGGCCACCATTTTTTGTGAACATCACATTGAGGCCCTGGGCTGCTCTATGCCGCATTTTTAAGGTATTTTTCTTTTTCTTGTCCTGGAAAACCAGCGTGGCCTTGTGACCAGGGCCATTCGAGCTGCAGCTGGCCATGGCATCCCGGACTAGGGACGCCACCCACCATGGATGACCGACAACCATCCCGCGCTCCTTTCTTCCCGTTCAATGGGAGCAATAAACGTTTTTTCCTCCTACTTTGCTGTGATTACGCCATTCAGAAAATACACGATGTCGAGCATTTTCGAACATTTTTAGCAAATACAAGCACATTCTCTCAGCCAATGAAGCATTTGTACCTGCATCTCAGCATTGTGGAAAATTGGTAAAAACTATATTTACACTGAAAAAAGGTGAAATGTGCGAGAAAACGTTTGTCAAACTTGGAAAAATCTCCTTTCTGGCCCATATTCACCTTGTAATTGCGCATTGTTGTGCTCGTAGTAAAAATATCAAATACAAGCCATTCACTAGCACAAATGATCGCAGTTTATTTCAGGAAGTTTAATCAGAACAGTTTTTGTTTTAGCAGAGAAATAAAATTTTCAATTTGTACAGCGACACTACTTCACCCCGTTGTTCCACAGAGCGTCTTCTCTGCACGGCATGCACCTTCCTGCATGAAAGTGGCGCGAGCCAGCGGGTTTGCGCTACAAGAATACCTTTCGCCGCAATGGTATTGTAGCGTCAGTACAGGTACATGTTAGTAGGAAGAGTACAACGTGGAGCTAGCGGTGGTGCGCCCATTCCATGAGTACGGGGAACTCAACGGCTGGACATCATATGTGCATTTAAAGCATCGGGTTATGCAATTCCCGCTAACGCATACAAATAAATCCGTTTAACTCGATGACTCCGCCGCTGTTTATTTCGTAATTTTCGGCATACTTAAAAGACACCACGTATAACATACCATGCTTCTTTAAATGCACGTTCCATGTCCAGCCAGCCGTTGAGTTACCCGTACTCATGGAATGGGCGCACCACCGCTAGCTCCACGTTGTACTCTTCCTACTAACATGTACCTGTACTGACGCTACAATACCATTGCGGCGAAAGGTATTCTTGTAGCGCAAACCCGCTGGCTCGCGCCTCTTTCATGCAGGAAGGTGCATGCCGTGCAGAGAAGACGCTCTGTGGAACAACGGGGTGAGGTAGTGTCGCTGTACAAATTGATTTCTGCTAAACCAAAAACTGTTCTGATTAAACTTCCTGAAATAAACTGCGATCATTTGTGCTAGTGAATGGCTTGTATTTGATATTTTTACTACGAGCAAAACAATGCGCAATTACAAGGTGAATATGGGCCAGAAAGGAGATTTTTCAAAGTTTGACAAACGTTTTCTCGCACATTTCACCTTTTTTCAGTGTAAATAAAGTTTTTACCAATTTTCCACAACGCTGAGATACAGGTAAAAATGCTTCATTGGCTGAGAGAATGTTCTCGTATCTGCTAAAAATGTTTGAAAATGCTCGACGTCGTGTATATTCTGAATGGCGTAATCACAGCAAAAAAAGAAAAAAGTTTAACAATGCGGCATAGAGCAGCCCAGGGCCTCAACATGATGTTCACACAAAATGGTGGCCATTGTAAGAGAATTTACTTTTTCATGAATTTTTTCACACACGTAAGTTTGCCTTAAACCTGGAGGTAAAAGGGCCGCTAGAAAAAGAACAAAATTTTTTTGGACAAAAACTCTTCCAGGGAGCATTGTGGGCCATGCGAGGATGACCCACAATTTTTACTGAGCAAATCCGTGATGGTCGATTTTACGGCTGGGACGTTTGGCATGGAATGACCCATTGGCTTTTTGCATGACATGCCAGCTGTGCGGAAAAGCTAGGCACAGAAAAGGAACCTTGTACATGTATCGGTGACTATTACATCAGCATAAAAGTCAGACACAAAAGGCGGGCATTAATAAGCATGTTGGAGATTTAAGCTGAAAGTGCAAATTCTTGTAAATTACGACACGGGTCAACATAGTTCATCGTGGGGTCGCCCATCATTTTTGCAAACCCAGAAGGGGTCCTTAACGCGCTCATGGTTGAGAAACGCTGCTTTAGCTTATGGCAATTAAGCATGTACTCCGCGTTTGAAGGTGAGAATTTAAGAAGTAATGCAGAACTCTCAACAACAAACCAGTTGCTCTGCCGTCTAGCATATATGCATTATTGGTCTCTAAATACGCAACTTCAGAAATAATGTATCCATCATAAACCTTAATGTCAACAACTTCTTCGGTTGATACGCAGGTACAATGCTTAAGGAAACCATACAGAGTAGAGGTGCTGATAATGTAATTTAACAATTGGGATTTTTGAAGTCACTCACGGGTGGTCCAAGGGCGCCCGGAAGTCCAACTTCGCCCTTAGGACCAGGAAATCCCTGCGAGGGAAGTAAGGGTTAAAACATTGCAATCAAAGCCTAACAACGTTCTATAAGCCTGTCACTCTCAGTGCTCAAGTTAGTTCTGACAGTCTAGGTATAACCAAAGTGCGTGATGATCTACAGCGGAACGAGTTTGCTATGCAGATATAGAAGACGCCAGTGCTAGGGACCAATTTGCTCCGTCCTTAACTGTAACGTAAGCCTCAAAAATCAAATAGGGAGCGAGAAGTGAGGCGTAGAGAAATACAGAGTGCGGTCGCTTCCAATGGTGGGAACAGTTACAATCATTATTTCCAATTGTAGGGCCGTGTCTCAAAGGTGGGGTGTTTTGGTAATTTTCGGCCTACTATATAGGAACGCTGGAACGCCCACCTATTTTTACTGCGAAACATGAGAACATTGAAAATTTTGGACATTGGTATTTGGCTTTAAAACTTCACTTCATATTTTGACAAAGAGGACTATTTCCGTATCGTTATTTTTCTTCTCCCTTCTTTCTTCAGCTTCCTTGCTACAACCAGAGTCCCTTAATACCGGAAAAGCATTGAAGGACTCTGCTACAACAAAGGTCCACAAACTGCATTAAACACAAGTGCTCGAGTTCAAATTGAGGAAAAATGAAGCCACTGTTTTATTATTAATGCAAGCCTCAGCGCCTGTCTGTGGCCTTTTGCGTTCGTCGTTTTTGTTTTTTGTTTTTGTTTTTGTTTTTGGAATGAGAAGTTAAGCATCAGTCAACTATACCATCTAAAATTTCCGTAGGTGTGCTTTACAGCACTGCACCATAATGACCAATTATGGAGCCCAAGGCAGAAAATTCAAAGACTAACTGCGCGTGACATGCGACTTGACAAAAAAGTATAATCTGTATTTTGAAATCGGGCAGTGCAATACGTTACGCTTTCAAAACCTCCTGTCACAGCGCATACCACTTTTTTTTTTCCAGTCAAATTGTACTACATGTGATTGTCTTCATTGGGTACCTTAACCCATTAATCGCAATTGTTGGTTATTCAGTTTCATGGGACGAAGCAGCCATCCGGGCATTTTCAAGCTTGTATATGGCAATATTGTGCAGGTGTGGCAAATAAATCTATACCACTTCACTTACAATGGGAGGTCCCATCATGAAACAAGGTAAGAGATCATCAACGCTTATGTGAGAGCGTGCGGCTCTGGTGTGTTCCTGAGGTAGTACGAGAATGCGACCAGTCCGTTTCAGTGTTTCGAAGCGCCACGCGGCGAATCGCACGGTGCTTGGACTCGTGGCGCCATCCATCATTTGACAGACAGAGTTGGAGGAATCAATGGGCCGCGGGAAATTCGAAAACTAACATGCAAATTTTCGTCATTGGATGGTTTCTTCACGTATAATTTCTAATTATGATACATTTAAGTTCGTTTCTATCCATACCTTAGCCTTTACATTGGTTACTGAGAGCCTAGCGTGAAATATGGCCACTGTTTTTGGTTAGGTGGCACATGTTGGCGCCGACATCGTTTCCGTTGGGAGAGGAGCTTTGGTGTGATGGTGTGAGTTGTGAAATTTGTTACAGTTTTTCACACGTGCTTTATGTACGGCACCAGCGGCAGCCAAAAGTATGCCCAAGAACATCAACAAAATTACGAAAAACAACGCTCAGTACCGGGTGTGTGCACCGAGATAAACTCGTACAAGAGATACCAGTAAAAAAACATAAGCAAAAATTGTTGAAAACTAAGATTTCTTCCCTTACTGAGCACTAAAAGGGAGCCATAACTGTCCTTGTTACGTTCGAGAAAAGCTTGCGAGAATTCAGCAAATTTTAGACGTGTGTTTCTTCATCTTGCAACTATCGTTCTGTTCATTAAAGGGGCACTGAAGTGGATATGTCAAACTTCTGTTTTTGTTTGCATTAAATAGACTGGCTCAAATAAACTCACTTTTCCTCGTTTATCCGGTTGATAAAGCAGTATTTAATTTACAAAGCCTGACAGAAGAAAAAATACCACGCGACATTTGCGCCGGCCGCAACAACTAACAGCAGTGACGTGTTTTCGAGTGGCGATGTGATGGAACGATGTCAAGTATGGAGTTAAAACCGGTTTCGGTTTCAGTTCCGTGCGAAAATATGCTTGGCATACGATGTTATCGTTGTTTGGGCATTGGCGATATCTTTCGGGAATCAGCATACTGCGCTTTCTGCCATGTTGTCGGCTGTATAATGGGTCAGATAAGCCTGCCACCACCGCTTAGAAACGCAACGTTGACTAGCCCAGGAGTACGCAGTGGCTGCTGAACGCCCTCCGCGTCATTGGAGACGCTCAACTGTGAAGTGCCCCCCCCCCCACACACACACCTTTCTAGCTTGCCTGTCTCATCCCTGTGCTGTAAGAGGCGTGTTCGCACCAGGCGTGCAATCGGCTGATTCGGCACTATACGTCTGCAAGCTTACGGTGCTTAGGTCAACACGACCAGCGCGTCACTGTCAGTCTACACGCAGTCTTCCAACTCGCTCATGGAGCAATGAAGGTTGCAGCGCAAAATAGTGAATGCAGTATAGAAAACGTTACCTAAACAACAAGAAATCAACAAAAAGAAAAAAAACATGACATGGGCGACCCGAACATGCTCATTGCGACCCACTACATCCAATGCTTTAGACCACTCAGACATAAGCACACATGTGCCTGGAGTATATACGGAGTGTAAACATGGAATATATACGTATAAACTTTTTTTAGCGTCAGTATTCCCACCAGATTAGCTGAATACTCCTTGAATAACGTTTGTGCAGTAAGCGGCCCCCAAATCTCCTCGAATATCTCCTCACTAACGGCTACATTCCTTACGTTAGAAAAGCTATCGCAAATGTGTGGTCGTGCTGCTGACCGCTGTGCTAGCTCACGATGCGCAGTAAGTCCTCCTTGTACTTTGGTTTTACGCTTTACAATAAAGGTTTCAGTTGATTTTTATCTCTTATACCTATACTAACTTCGCTGACTATTCTCCCCTTTTAATATGCCTTATATTTTCTACTAACTTACCAGTCGCACAGGCATATGCAGCTCTCAGCTCCAGCGAAGCGAAGTGAGCGAAGCGTCGCATGTGCGCTTGAGTGGAGCTACATTAACTCCATAAACTTTACAAAGCTTGATACAGCGCATAAAATAACAAACTAAATCCACATTCTTCCGGGCACAAATTTTGTCGTGGCTAAGTTTTGACTGAGCGAATGAACTGTGACGATCCGCTGGCGGCTGGCCCATAGAGCCGGCTGACTGACCCTGTCACAGGGTCGGCGAGCCGCGCAGTAGCGCAGCCAAGCAAAGCCTGCGTCGAGTAAGCGTCCCACAAAACGTCATAAGAAATCGGCAAGGAGGATGCAGAGGAAGACAGCACTTGCAAATTGATTTTTCTACTGAATGAAGTCGCGTAAACGCCCCCAGAGGGGTCAAAGCATGGCCTATAGAGACCCTAGACTTCAATTTGCGCAAGTAATCCCACAACGTTTACGAACCAATTCAATGTACCTTTATGTGAAGGGGCCGTCATGGAACACCGTCATGGTTTGTGTTGGGACAATTTGTTTTTTAACGGCCAACTGCAGGACATTTTATGAAAGAAATGGTTGGTAACACTGGTTGCAATCACTATAGTTACCAGATTGCTTGCGGCATGTGCGATATGTGCATCTAGCGCGCAATATGCATTTGAAGCATGCATCACACAATAAGAAATGTCACACAAAAAGGCCATTCCGCCAAGACGACCTTAAAGGGACACTGAAGTGATTTGTAAACAATGCGGGATTACGAGCGCAAACTGTAGTCCGGAGTCCCTGGGCCCTGTTTCGACCACTCTGTGCGCGTTTACGCGAATTTATTTAGTAAAAAAATCAATTCGAAAATGCTGTCCTCCTCTCTTTACGCTCGCCCATTTTCTGTGGCGTTTTCGTGTGACGTCAGCAGGAGAGGAGCTGACAATTGGCTTCGCAACTGCACGGCTCGCCGACCTTCCGCGACCGAGTCAGTCGGCCCACCGTTTAGTCCGCCGGCCGCCAACAGGTCGTCGCAATTCGCTCGATCAGTTGAAACTAAGCCACAACACGTTTGGGAATGGAAGAATGCGCCTTTATTTACTTCGTTAGTTTGTACACTGTATCTAGCTCCAAGTCAAGGTCGCTTCACACAAGCGCTGCACAAGCGCACATGCGACGCTTCGCTGACTGGTACGCCAGTAGGAAAATAAGGCCTCTTGAAGGGGGAGAAGAGTGAGCAAAGTCAATATAGGTACTAAGTAAATAAAATCAACTGATATTTTTACCGTACAGCGTAAAACTAGCGTGCGGGAAGCACTTTTTTGCGCTGGGCGAACAAGAAGAGCGGTCAGCAGCACGGCAGTATACGCATCTGCGAACGCTTTCCCGTCTACGAAATGCAATTGCTAGACGTAGGCTATTGTGGAAACTCGGGGGACGCTTACTGCACGAGCGCAATACAACAAATAGTCACCTAAGCTGCTTGAAATACTAAAACTAAATAAAAGTGTAAACTGGTTATACATTATATACCTTATCTTTTCCATCGCCGCCAGCGGCCGCCTGTGGCCTAGTTGTCTGGGGTGGTAGGTATGTCACCGCAAGTGTTTTTGCCAGTCACAAGTTCGAATCGCCGCGGGTACATTCTTTTTTTTTTATGAGTTAACTTTTTTGTTTTTCGCCAATGTTTTCTATACTGAGTTTACTTTTTTTTGGGCCGCAACGTTCATTGCTCCACGAACTAGTCCACAGAACTCGCGCAGGCTGGCACTGCCGCTCTAGCGAGTTCTCGTTGGCGTGCTGTTGCCATAAGCACCGACTGCTTGCGGGCAGTGGGCACAGGCCAGAATCAACAGACCCTTGGCCTGGTGCGAACACGCTTTTTACGATACAGGCATGAGCGAGGCAAGCTCCAAATAAGGGGGAAAAGCGCATGCATTTGAGCGTCTGCGGGGACGCGGAGGGCGTTCATGCACTGCGTAGGCCTCAGATAGTGAATGCTACGATTCCAAGCCGTCCTGGGAGGCTTATCTTGTGCATTTTACAGCCGACAACATGGCAGAAGCGCGGTACTACGATAACTGGGATATTGAGAATGCCCATCCAACGACGCCATCAAATGTCAAACATGTTGTTTTACAGACCGAAACCGAAACCGAAACTTGTTTGATTGCTAACCTTGGGCATCGTCCAATGACGGCGCCCCCTCCTCCCAACGTCACAGCTTAGTTTGTGCGGCCGCCGCAAACCGCGCATGGTAGTTTTTCTTCTTTCGCGCTTTGTAAAATAATTACCGATTTGTCAACCGGATAAACGATGAAAAGTGTGCTAATTTGAGCCAGTCTACACAGTGCAAGCAAAAACGGGAGCTTGACAAATTCACTTCAGTGTCCCTTTAACATTTGTGTCCCGTTTCCGATATAATTGCAAGGCCGTGACATCATAAAAGGCGGATAATTCCGCCCGTCGCGGACGTTTGCGGTCAGAAAACAGCATACTACGGCATTGTTAAACGCGTGCCGCTGTACAAGAAAACAGGAACACTGTGGCATGGCTGTATGGTCTTGCGCTTCAACAGCGTAAACAGTTCGAACCCTAGTATGCTAGAAAATGTACTTTTTTCTGCAATAACGTCTTCACAAAATAACCGAATGTTTTATCCTTCAGGCCGCGCAAACAATTGCCTTGTGTTAGCCATGATGGGACAATAAATCCCCCGGGGTTGTGAGGAAGGACGTCGAATATTGCCATCCCAACACAAGAAAACAGCACATGTTCCACCTGGGTAAGAGCCGCGGTTGTTGCAAGGGACACAAAAGTAACGGCAAGCCACCAACCTGTCTCGTAATATTTATACTGGTGCGTTTGAGTTGAAGATGAGGCATGTCTGCCAGGAAATTAACCTAGTTGTAAGAAGCTGTTATTTTCTGTCCTTATTTTCTGCTTAAATCTTCATCATTCACGCGTGTCTGACTGCCCTGTTTTGTGGCTCTTCAGCGGCAGCTCAGGGAATTTGGAGAAATGCGAAATAAATTCCAGCAATTTGCCCACAAAAGAGGGCCTCCGTGGCCCCCAGCTGCTTGCCGCTGTCACCTGAAGAGAACTCACTTACTGGTGGTCCCATGTTACCCCTCTCTCCTGGGAATCCTGGTGGGCCCGGGGGTCCTGGTGGTCCCTTGTTACCGGCAAGGCCCGCTGGTCCCTTAGGAACAAAAAGAAAATGGACAAGGATTGTTAGCAGTCTCGTATTATTATCCTGTACTTGTATGCAAAATAGATTGCTTGTTTGTTTAATGTATATTTATTTATGTCAATGAGAAGACATTAAAAATTGTTTAATTTTATACCAGGATAAAACGAGGGAAACATAAAAAAAGTGGAGGGGCCCGGACAAAAAAAAAGGCGCAAAACTTGATGTTACAACAGAAAGTTAAAAGAAATTTAAATTACAGAATTTCGCTTTTTTTATGGGCATTTTACGAGCGACAACCCGTGTGCGTTTGTTTGTCCAAAATACGAGGTTTAGTGGTTGCTAAATCAGCTCTAATTGTGAACGGCTTAGTGAACTAATAATGAGCGTTTAAAATAGCTCCGTAGCAGACGACGCTTCACCTGGCGGAGGAGCCCGCAAACAGTTAAGAAGCAGAAGTGACTATGTTTCAAAATCACCGGCTTTCGCTGGTCGTTTTGGGCGCGCCGGCGCATATTGCAGGCGTTATATTCTGTGATTTCCAGCCTTATTAGTCAGACTATGCGCAAAATCGCAGTCTAAAGAGGTCGAAATGTTCACTGCAGCTGGCTCACGAACGAAAGGGGATGAACACAGTGGCTTCGTAAAGTCCGGAGCTAACACAGGTTTTGAGAATGGCTTTCGCGTCACACTTTTTCGTGAGGCAAAATAAGGAGGTAATTGCGGAAGCCCCAGACTAAACCATCGCCGATTGGGGCACTCGCTAATGACTACTCCATACCGGTGGACCTTCTTTCCCGGATGGCCCGGGCAGACCTGTCTCTCCGGGAGCACCCTGCATAACGTGAGAGAGAAAAAAGAAAAATCAAATTGTTAGGATATAATGAACGCAAATCGGGGCAAACCCGATTCATCGCATCTTGTTTACTTCTTTTTATGCTTTTGCGGCCCGCAAATTGGCGGAAAATTACGGCCTTGCAATGTGAATTCCCGCAGCATTATAATGAGTGAGTTTTTGAAACAAGGCATGCAGGAAGCAACAGAGATTAGCAATTGAATGCCGGCGCTTTCTACCATGCGTGTAAAAACTAGGCCGGCGCAAAAAAAACTTGCTTAGACGTTACCCAGAGATGATTTATTTTATGAGTGCTTTATTTAACTTTTATTTCTATTGCACAAAACTGAAGTTTGCCTCATTTAAGTTTCGTAAGTGGCACTTACAGTTCCTAGTAGCTTCTCTTGCTTTACTGAATGGAATTGATCGCAACTTTCCATATCGTGCCCCGTAAGGTGTAGTGTCGCAGCGGTAAATCATCAAGTTGTTGAATGCAAAATAGTTCTAAAAATTGCAGTCCGAGTTCGACCAAGAAAAGCTATGTTAATACGACCGAATTAGGACCAAGTGGCTGCGACCAGTCGCGGTGGGAGGTACCCCGCGAAGCATGTAGAAGTGCAAGCGAACTAAAAAATATGAACTAAACAACTAGACGAGTTCTTACAGGGCGACCGGGTGGTCCAATTTCTCCGGATGCTCCAGTTTCCCCTGGTGGGCCCTGCAAAAAAACAACGGCGGTTTATCGGGGTGCGTACACGGCGTATACAGTTGGCTGTAGCAGCGGGTCGCGAGTGGGGTCCTCAAACACTTGGGTGATTGTGAGGGTTTTTTTTTTTTTTTGGTAGTGAGAAGACGACCCTTTCACTTGCGCTTCTTCCACCGTGACGTGTTTCCTCCTTGCGTTAGCGCTTTTCTCAAGCCTGATTTTACCCTTTTTTTACCATAGCCTTTGTCCGATAACCCTCACACAGAAACAGAAGGGAAGGTGTAGCTGAGTCCCGTCCTTGTCACGCGAACCTGAACTGTCAGACTCCTGTTGCGAGGCAAAAAGCTAACCTCGGCGCAAAGCTGCACGTTCGCGAGACTTCACACAGCGGGAATTTGATGTGGTTGTTTTTTAAGGGCGAAGCACTTTAGGGGCTCGGGCTGTCGGCGTCTCCTGTCGTCGTCTCGTGTAGTAACGGTACTAAAACACCGGGACACTCGTTTTCCAACGCCTCGCGCTAGAACTCTTCGTGCTTCAAAGACACGAGACTTTTGCAGCAAAGCTGTACCTGAACTCGGCACGATCTACGACTTGGAAGCGCAGGAAGAGCATTAGGACGAGGGAGAAGAACCCATGAAATACATTATGCAAATTGACTGGGAATAGCTCCGCGATTGCTGATTGTAGATAACAAATGTACATGTGTATAGTTTAAACAAAATTGCCTTCCGTCTCTCATTGCCCATTAGCAGCGATTTTGCTGTGGGAAACACCAGCACACACTGTATGCTTCGCCCCTCCCTAGGTTTCACGTTAGTGGATATGGCCCGGGATTTTTTTTTTTACGACAACGCAGCGGCGCCACAAACCCAAGCGTCTTGAAACCCTTCACAAAACACGCATACGAGCTGCCATACGCAGCCTGCACAATAGTTGCATGTCGACATCCTGCATGCTTCCAGCCCCGCCTCCCACTTCTTCTCCCCCAAATTCTCTCCCCGGGGTCTCTAAACGTTGTGCGAATCGCCGACAGACCCCAACTTGCCTTTTCTTGGGGGGCACTGCGCTATTTCTATTTGTGTGAACCTGGCGGAATTAGTTTCATATTCGCAAAATACAAAATTATTGTCCAATTTCATTTCACTCCGTTTTTTTTACGTTTCTACCTTGAAGTTAGCGAAATATTATCCATGCTGTTCCCAAAAATCTTAGACATCATTGGCCCTGTTCCATGCTTTCAAGGATCCATTAGCACCGGGACCAGCTTCCGAAAAACGCATTTTCGCCGAGTTTGTAGACGGTGTATACCGCGGGTCCGATGACGCCTGGAGGTCCGGGCGGCCCAGCGGTGCCGGTTTCGCCCTGTAAGTAGGAACACATTTTGTGAGCATGGATAGAAGCAAGCTTGTAGAAATAACGAAGTCAGGCGTTGTTACAAACTCACGGGTGGTCCCCGTTCACCTGGTGGTCCGGGTAGCCCATCTTTCCCTGCTGTGCCCTGCGTCGCCATCGTAAGGAACCCGCGTAAGTGTCCCGACGTTGAACGAGCGTCGAAATACATTTAAGAAAAATATAGTGCTAAGGGCGTTGCTTAGCTTTAGGAGAGCTTGTGTTCATTATATCTACTTCGACCAAGTTGTGAACCCGGATCCCAACCCTGAGGCAGCGATAATTAGAAGGATAAGAATGGGGTGGGGTGCATTCGACATGTATTCTCAGATAATGAGTGGCAGTTTAAGATTGTCCCTGAAGAAGAAAGTGTATGACAGCTGCATCTTACCGGTACTCACATACGGGGCAGAAACTTTGAGGCTCACTAAGAGGGTTCAACTTAAATTGAGGACGACTCAGCGAGCAATGGAATGGAAGATGATAGGTGTAACATTAAGGCACAAGAAGAGAGCGGAGTGGGTCAAAAAAAAGACTCGTATTAAGGACATATTAGTAGAAATTAGGAAGAAGAAATGGGCGTGGTAAGGGCATGTAATGCGAAGGCAAGATAACCGTTGGTTATTAAAGATAACAGAGTGGATCCCTATAGAAGGCAAGCGTGGCAGGGGGCGGCAGAAAGTTAGGTGGGCAGATGAGACCAAGAAGTTTGCGGGGATAAATTTGTGGCAGTTAGCACAGGACTGGGATAATTGAAGATTAATGGTAGAGGCCTTTGCCCAGCAGTGGGCGTAGATAGTCTGATGATGATGTTCATTCCACAGTGAGCGCATTGTGTATATCTTGAATAATCTAAGCTTGCGTTCAGTTTAAATTGCAATTACTCGATAAATGAAGGCCAGTCACCAGCTGTCCTCTTGGTGATGCCCAGCCACTTGGACAAAATTGTCCCTGTCTGAGGAGTGAGTTGAACTAGATGTGACTCAATTAGATGCGACTCAATTGCTGAATGTGATTGAACGCTGTAAAACCAATAAAATAAATGCATTTATTTTATTAGTTATGCTCATGTTCGTGTAACAAAAATCAATAACGCGTGAGAGAAACCAGTTCTACGCACTTACAGATGGCCTCGAGTGTTCATTACCCCAGTAAAATTGACTGACCAATCGCAGCAATGAAGAGGTCAACATAGGCCAGTAACAAGGCAAAGCGTATGACTTGGCTCGAGAAATGTACTCTGCGCATGTACTCTAATGCAATTGTGATGCCACAGCGCTGTCCACATTTTTTTGTCTTGTTGTACGCCTGGCCTTCTTACACGCCAGTGTTGGTATTATAAAGTCAGCGACTGGTCATTCATGTGCATTGTGGGAACGCAGACTCACGGACACTCTAGCTTGTGTAGTTAACAACCAGGCATGGAAGGAAAAACCGACATTACAGTTCTGGTACGAGCTGTTAATTACTTTTTTTTTTCAATTATAAACAATTGCAGTCATTGCGTTGCAAGAAAAAGTATAATATGAAGTTGAGAATTTTTTATGCGATCTCGAATGTCTGAGTTTTCACTCTCCAGACTTGAGCTTTTTTAGGTGGTCTGCCAACGTATTTCTCGAAATTGCATGAAAGAACCCTTATAGTTTTAAGTCGAACGTACTTGGACCTCCAACGTTGCACGCAGGACAAAGTAAAGCGACGTGTCACTTCACCGCTGTTGTGTTTCCAGCACGCGCCCTTTCGGAAATACATGAGCAGAGTCGGTATGAAGGCGCTCTCGTAGAACTTACGGGAGATCCGGGGACTCCCATAAATCCCCTGGCGCCTTCGGGACCCTGGGGACCCCTCTCGCCCGGAAGTCCTGGAGGTCCCGGCTCTCCGGAGCTGCCCTGGTACGGTGGACAACAATGGGGATCAGGCTTAAAAGTAGAAGCTGTTGGCCGAGCTGGCGGGACAGTGTGGAAGGATAAAAGCGCCGCGAACACTCCAAAAAGGGCGCAAACAGGACACAATCAGAATAGATCGGCGCTTCAAGTCAGGCCGTGTGCTATACCCTTGTTTCTTTCCTGATCCGGTTAGAGATTAGGGCAGCAATGCTGGTAAAAGTGAGTGCATGGAGCCAGAAACAACATTTAGCCTGAGCGCAGGTCAGCAGTCTTGAAGGCATAGCAGTAAAACTTTAGCCCGTGCCCAGAAAGGAAACATTGCCACAAGATCTTGACAAACAACTTGCCCCTTATTCTGGTATGAGACAGGCACTCAGCTAACACAAGACGGTGACCCCGAAAGAATTGTAGGGCTCCTAGACGTGGGCAACAAGCGTAGAAGGACGCCTAGCCCTCGTAGGACACTTTATGCGTATTTCATCAAAGCAGAAACGAACCATATAGGCCACTTAGTTCGGCTAATTTTCCTTCAGCGTCGGATGGACTGCCAAAAAAAGAGTCCTTTCATGAGCGCAGCTGAACTTGTTTCTCTTCTGGCCATACTCTGTTTCCTCGCCTTTTTTTGTAATGTTTATCCGTCATTCCAATACCTAAAATCAACATGTCGTTATTTTCCCCCGGATTTACGAATCGCTCCTTAATGAAGCTTCCAACACACAGGCACTTATATTTGGATATGAGACAGTAAAAAAATACACACGAAATAGCGGCAAGATATTAATCAATTTTAAGCGGTAGCAGAAATTTAGCTCTGAGCCACTGAACAGTTATTCAGAACTACAAAATCTAGCCTTACGATTTCGTAAGACAGCTTTGCTTTCGACTGTGTGTCAAATGAAAAATCAAAACCACACATTTACTGCGCTGCAAGTTTGATTAGGTCAGACGTCAGAAATACTGCGAAGACATCATATTTCCATCTATAGCATTCACGTGCATAAACAAAAACAGAGTTGGTCACCTTTTCACCAGACGCTCCTCTTTTGCCGACTCTTCCTCGTTGGCCCCTGTTGCCCTTGAGAAATCGGCAAAGGAAGGAGAAAATATTTTACACAACTTCAGAACTTTAGGAAAGGGCAGTTGTGTATGCCACGTGTTTCCACGATGAATGGCTGTGTGCGGGTGAACTGCGGCGCCGGGTGCATTTAAGCCCACGCCGTAAGTCAGTGCACGACCGGACTCGACTTCACTTCCGTGGGAGGGGAGTCGAGTCGGGCCGGGGTCAGTGCTGGCTAAACACGGCGTGTCTATAGTTCCGCAAAACCATTCTATTAACAAATCAGGAAGTGCCAATTATTAGCGTCAGTCCCAGATTTTAAAAGAAAGTTTGTCAAGCGGCACTTTCACGGGATTCTTTCTCGAGTCCTTCATTTCTTATGATGAAAAAAACAAAAACAAAACAATCCTTCTCTCTTGCTTGTCTGCTATTGCAGACATACTACTTCTCACTCGAAAAACTTGTGGCCACTCTTGAATTGTTGACGTGAGGCTTCTATCTAATATTTACGTGGTACAGCTCGCGTATCAAGACCTTCCACAACCACGCCGATGTCAAAACAATTAGGCGACTCACGTTCGGGAATAGTGCAATCGAATAATGGTAACAGTATTAGCGTGATAAAATGTAATACACGAGGTTGAAAGACGTGGAACTTATCCACTACAGGTCGTCTAATTTCGTTGCAATGAGTTTCTAATTCGCACTGTCGTGGTGGTAGCTCTTGCTGATTTTATAATGGCCCCTGACGATTTTATGACGGTAACAAGCTGAAATGAAATGACGCGAAGTCAACGGTATGAATTCTATATCTTTCTGGTCGGTACTTCTTTTCCATACCCGAGGTCCTATCTGGCCGCGCTCTCCTGGCTGGCCGATGTTTCCCTGGGCGAAAAAAAGATAAGAAAAACACGTGTTACTCGCCAGTGTTTCCAATGGACTCAGCCTTACACCCAGACAGCTTGCCAGGTGGCATCATAAAAATTTAACAACGAAATTTAAATATCTGTATCGATGTAAAAAAACCGAACTTAGAACCAGGAGTTGTTTTCACGCTTTCAATATCCCTTTGTTAAAACATGGCAGCATATGCACAACTGTTCTCACTGCCGATTCACATATATGTCGCGACCCCTGTAAGTATGCCGGATTTACCCGCAAGTCAGCCTGTTTAGCCGGGATTGGATCAGCAACTTTCAAATAAGTCTCTTTTGAGCACGAACACACGTTTCAATTGGTGGAGCAGGTTTATTCCAGTTGAGGATAAGTCCTTTCGGCTGCTCCGGAATGGACATTTTCTAGGCCAAGAAAAGCGCTCGCAGCAGCGAGTACGAAAAGCACAATTGGTGCCCCTTTCGACCATGGTTGCCTACGACGCTGATGCCCAGTATTGCGAATTACGAGGCGGCCAAATTCTGATTGTAAGAGGCTTGCTTTGCGTTCACACTGCGCTTCGCTTTCTGAACTTAATGCGCAAAGGTCGGTTTTGAGTGCGCTGTTGGGGAAGTTTAACACGCTTCATTATTCCGGAAAGCGGTTGGCAGCGGCCAACGCGTGCCAACCACTTTCTATGTAGGTTTGTGCCCGGTGCGCCTGCCGCAAACGTCAGAAGCGGTAAATGTGATAATGGCGAGCCGCCAAGAGTAATGGCGGTACCTGTAAGCGTAGAGTTTCTTAGTACGTACACTCAAGAGGAAACTGCTCCTGGGAATCCATATCGGCGTGGGGTGTTATGGCCTTATGGGAAGATCACAGCTGCTGGTTTGGCATGTCTATAGGATTCTTAAGTGTCTTCTTGGGTTTGCTCTTCACTACGCATTGTTATGTCTACGAGGTAGCCGCTCCGGCCGAAATGGCCAAAACTCGCTTCGCTTCCCTCGCTTCGCTTGGAAACTCGAAATTCACTCATTATTTTTGCATAAGACAGCTGTGCTTCATTATAAGCACATGGGAGGACTAGTGCCGGTGAGCGACCATCAGTACTGTGTACATAAGTACACACCCACAATGCACACACGTTAGTTTGTGGTTTCCCGGTTCCTTTTTGCAGTAGCGGTACATATGTTAACAGCTATCTTGACAGAGCGGGTAATTTGCCGCCACGAAAGTTGCAGCAGACGGTCTGTTGCCAAAACATGAACCACAACTCCGCGAAGGCGATGTTTTCCTAGGTACGCGCATAAAACATTTCTGACATTTTCAAACAATTTATTATTTGAAACGTTTGCAAAATAAGAGCCTTTAATAAGTTTCTCCTAAAATTTATAGAATTGTTAACTACCAGCTTGATCTGCAGAATAGTAAGCATAACCGTTCTGGAAGGCCCTCAGTATAAAGAACACGCTTTATTTCTATTTCTTTAGCTTTAAAACATCGGGTTTTATTTTGTAATTATAAAATTACACACTCCCCTTTGATTTCTGGTGGCATTGTATTGAATTTACGGCCACTAAAACGTTTCAATCCAAGCCAATGATAAATCTAAGGCGAGCGCACGGTACAATGACGACACAGACGGCCCTGACGTGACCCGCTAAGGCGCTAGCGACAGATTCCTCTCTAGTGTACATAGTAAGAAACTTTATGCCTGCAAGCGCATGAGCAGATAAAGACCGTGGAAATGCGCATTCAATAGTTAAACTTCGACTACTCAAGCCCAGGATCACTAATTAAACAAAGCTTTCGTGCGCATTCCGGGGGAGACGATCAGGGCAGTAAAAAAAAATACTTCCATGCCCAATTGGTCCGCAGGAGCAGCGCCGCAATGATGCCAAAGGGGCTCAAAAAAGAAAAAAAGAAGAAACAGTCTCGCTAGACTCCCGCCGCAAGTAGGAAGTGCACACATGGCATATCGGGGCGTGCACCACGCCACTCACGCTGCCAAGTGCAGGTCACAGAAATCACTGCCCCCTTTGGTTGACATTTCTCAACTGAGTGCTTCCCAGTTTTTTTTCACAATGATAAAGCCGGCCTTATTATCCCAACAAAGCGTCGATAGAGCCGCGTGTACATACCCGGTCGCCCTTGTCTCCTTTCTCTCCGGCCTTGCCCTGGAATCCTTTTTCTCCCTGCAGAAATAAATTTTCCAGTTTGGCATATCAAAGGGTTGCGGGTGACTGCTCTGCCAACGTTCAGCAGGACGCAGCGTTCTGTCCTGAGCATCCCTTCCACTGAATAAGCTATCTGCTATCTATGTCTCCAGCAGGACTACTTCTGGCATTCTTTGCAGTCCTTGAGAAAATAAAGCATGAAAACAGTTGAAAGAAATCCCTTTTTTTATACATTCGTATGCTGTATAAAGAAATCAGGGTGCCTCGATATCATAATGTGCTAGGACGCAGGTGACACACAACGAAGAATGTCTCGCCAGGCTTGTGTCGCTATAACGTTTATGAATACCCTGCGAAATTCCGGGTAGCTTTACATTAATGCCGTATTCAGGCAACCTAACATGGCCAACCAAGTACTTTGACTGCTTGCAATAGTTCAAAATCGCGGCTACAGGCGGAATGAGCCAGACTACGCTTTCGGCGGCGTGCGCTCATTCAAGCCATGCTTTGCACAACGCATCTTTCCCGCGTGCCCGTGGGACCAGAGATGGTGAAAACGGGAGAAGTGGGAGAAGCAGGCAGGAAGTTTGCCCCGCGGTCTCAAAGCCGAGCATCAGAACTCCATGCTGTGGCTTATAGCGGAAGTAAACAAAGCATAAACAGTGAGCGCGAAAAAAAATTAGAATCGACGGGGTAAAATATCGCACATGGTGTTTAGGCACGGTGGACCAAAATTACCCGAACTCTCCGACAAACGTAAAAAAACTCGGGCCACTTCTTCTGCTTTGTTTGAATGTTCAAAATGTTGAATGCGTTTCCTTTTCCACGAAAACTCTGAATTCGACACAGGGAAAACACGCTGTATGTTGTAGTATTTGTAGAGGGTGGTGCTCTGGTACGTACTAATGATGTTGTTAACTGCGTACGCGTCGCTAGGGGCGAAATTAAATTACCTTACCTCCTGTTCTAAAAACGCCCATGTAGGCAACGGTGTTTGCACGCGAAACAACTAAAGAATGGTTAGTTCATTCCTAAGGCCACTTTTACGATGCCGCTTCAAGCACGGGTGGTCCTTGGGAGTGTCATATCGTTTTTTATGTATTTATTTATTCCACCAATTTTATCAAAGCCTCACTGGCTGCCGATGCCCGTGCTTATTTGAAATGTCGTTATGGAAGAAACGTATAACCAAAAGTAGAACTTCCCTTAGAGAGTGAAACCTGTGCTACAAGTGCTCTGCATCAGCCTCTGGCCCCGGCGCCTTCTAAATACCAAGAAATGTACGAGAAATATGCAAGTTCCATAGCGAAGAGTGCTGTATAAGTTAAAAGTAACGGTGTTTTTACCTATTGATAAGACTTGTTTTATTTTGCTTTTCAGACCGGACATATGCGTGGACGTCTACGACGAACTTTTAGTTGGTCGATGAACGAGGGGAGATTTTTTTGTAAACCTGGAAAGCTCGACCTCCCGCCTGTGAGAGTATAAAAAGATACTGTAATGTCAACCAATGTGAATTATGCCTCCATGAAAATTAACAACAGATAATCCATGCTTCAAAAGTGGCGAAATACACAAGACCTTTCATCTGGACCGACCGTATTGTGTGTGTGTGTGTGTGTGTGTGTGCGTGTGCGTGTGCGTGTGCGTGTGCGCGCGTGCGCGCGTGCGTGCGTGTGTGTGTGTGCGTGTGTGTGTGTGTGTGTGTGTGTGTGTGTGTGTGTGTGTGTGTGTGTGTGTGCGTGCGCGTGTGCGTGTGCGTGCGCGCGTGCGTGCGTGTGTGCGTGCGTGTGCGCGTGCGTGTGTGTGTGTGAGTTTTTTTTTCAAGCAACTCTGTGTTTTTATTTATCAGAAGTAATGGTTTGGAACTAATTCACAAGGTAACAACGTCAAACGGCGGGCACATTCCTACTATTGAAAAGCAATGCAGTTACTTGACCTTGGGTCCGGACGATCCCGGGTATCCTGGAAAGCCTGGAATCCCCATTTTACCCTGTCGTAGGAGAAAATGCGAGACTTGAATACAGGAATACACTGGAAAGTATTTTTAGTGATATAGACATTTTCGCGGAAGATGGCCTATTGAAAGCAATAAATTTTGTGCCTGGAAGCAAGCGATGCTGTTCTTACTAAGTTTATCAATTAAGCAACACATACACTGTATGGCAAAAATAAAATTAGGCACAAGAAGTAAAAAGGGTCGCTTGCCATTCAAAATTACTTTATTGAGCTGCCACGCGGGCAATAAGGCCCTCATGCAGCTGTCAAGGCATATTTCCTTTTTTTATTTTACTCCGACATTCTTGTGAGCGAACATCCTATAATTAACGATCCATTTGTTCAACCACGCAGGGCGCACATGCTGTACGTATGTACACGATAAATCCACTGTGTATAAGCGGTTTGCTACGAGTCAAATCATAAGGCGTTGTGCTGCTGAGCACGAGGACGCGTTGCATCCCAGCCGCAGCGGCAGTTTTTCTGATCAAGGCAAAAAATGAAAACGCTCGTGTGTCCAGGTTTCGGTCGGTGCACCTTAAGAATCTCCATGTGGTTTACATTATTCCGTAGCCCTCCACTACAGCGTGCCCCCTAGACCAACTGCAGCATTTTTGCGCAATCGCCCGCAGACACTCACCCCCAATAAATTTGAGGGTGAGAGGCTTGGCTTGTGTGATGGCGAAGTTTAAGGTACCATAATAGTGTAGGTACATTGCGCTAATTAGTGGCATTCGTTAGAATTCAAGCACGATATGAAGTCACTTGACTGATACCATAAGCAATTTTGAGACTATAACTAATCATTGGTTTTAATGTGCTAATTAATTAAACGTCATAATTAACACCGTCAGCTCAACCAAAAACCTTCGATTAAACTGGAATGATGTCAATGTTGGCGCAATAGATGATGTCACGCATAGCCATTACTTCACTGGTAGCATCGCAATCGAAACCGATGTCTGTGAAATCACTTCCTGTGAGAATATAAATATAGAGCCTTACTTCAAAGTTCCCGCCTGAACTTCGGCATTTTCTTTTTTTTTTTTTTTGTCAAGCGTTTACATAACCTTCTAGTGGTACCATGCACTATTACCTGCGCTTTTCAGATATTTGGTTTATACTGCGGGTCTGGTTAAGTTTTCTTTGAGCTTCTCACTTCGGCGGCTACATTGACGGTAAGTGCCCCGTATCAGTACAATTTACTACTAAATAAAATAATGTATAGATAGCATGTCACCAGCTTTTACTCCTGGTTTCCCCTGTCGCTCTAGAAATGTGGTAGTTAATAAACATACAGTCATTCATCCGCTGGTCTGTTCCTTCCTTCCTAAATCCCCAGTACCACTCCTCAATTCAAACACGCTATGCGTCTGAAATATCTACTGCTCTTCTTGGATTAAGTACTTCGCCGCATAGTCCGCAAAAACCACGCCATTTGAGTGCCGCTACCTGATTACAAGAAAAAGCCGACGAACCTTTTCCCCTGGTGCTCCCGGCGGGCCTTTCTCGCCCCGTGGTCCTTCGAAACCCTGCATGAATTCCCGGAAACATCCGAACATGAGCAGTTCGCAGGAACATCAAAGTTCGTCTGCAACCAACTCAGGCACGCAAGTCTCAGTAGCATCAGTACGGGACCACTGTTTGCAACGCTAAAACCTCAAGTTCGGCATTTTTTCGAAAAAGCGGCGTTGTTGTCCGGAGCAGAAAATGGTCGCCGCTGTAAAAAGTAAAAAAAAAAAAAAACACTTAGAAAATGTCGGAATTTGGGCCAAAGTGCGTAGGCGGATTAATTTCAATGAATGAGATCAATTAGTTTGAAGAGAAAACAGGGTACATTGGAGTTCACATAAGAATAGAATCCGGTCTTCAGAGTAGGAGCCGAATCTCTTACCACCACACTACATCAGCACATTGCCATAGGTGGAACAAAAGTTGGCCTAGTGCTCGCGGCGCTGACGTCATATCGCGTGACAGATGAACGTGACGGCACGTGAGCAGGACAGATTCACCCAAGCCACGGAGAACTCTGCTTCTGGGGAAGCTGTAACGAGAAGTGTCGTCAGTCTACCACTCGAAGCAAGTTGCGCCAAATGACGAAGAAACGTAAGGTCAGAAAGAGACGCACACATCTACTAGCAGTGAAGACGTTTTTTTATAAGTATCCCCAAGGGAAACCATAATGAGTTTGGTTTGCTTTGAAAACACGTCAACAGAAGTAGGTGCCCCGCTCGAGGAGTGTTCGTTTTCCTAATGTGTGAAGCTATTCATAATGAACCTACATTCTGTGAATGAATGCGGGCGTCATAATTATCTTTACTCTTACACTGGCGTTACGGGGGGGAGCTGAAGTTTATTTCACATGTTTCGATTCGATTCGCGATTCACGTTGCCGAAAACAGCATGAGCTACTACATGACAAAGGAATGATTATAGTTGGTGTAAAACGACATCGACATAACCTCGTCGTCCTTCATCTCACACTGCGCTTGTTTCCACTAATGAAAAAAAAGCAATGGTGACGTCACCACAGCATGCACCGCTGCCGCTTTTTTTCTACTATGTAAAGCTCCGGCTTAAACCAGAAATAACATCATTTTGCTGTCAGTGAATGGCGATTTTGTTAAACATATTTTTTATAGTGCATTGTTTTTATATGGTAATACATAAGGAATAAGGAGCGGTAGAAACTGACCAGGGAACGAGCGTGTGAAATAATGTTAGGTTGCAAGTTAAGGCAATGCCTTTTTAGATGCAAAGCATCTTGTGCTCGGGGCTATGTCCGTTGTCCGTTTTCCATTGTACGTTGTCCGTTGGCGTCCGCACCTCTCCTCCTCATCCCCCTCTCCACGCCAGCTGTGTGATAATACGCTTCTCACTCCGTCCTCCTTTCCACGCCAGCTGCGCGATAGCGCACTACTCCCTCCGTCCTCCTCTCCACGCCAGCTGTGCGATAGCGCGCTACTCACTCCGTCCTCCTCTCCACGCCAGCTGCGCGATAGCGCGCGCATGCGCGCCTCTTCCTCCGTCCTCCTTTCTACGCCAGCGCTATATATAACCGCGTGCACTGCCGCTGCCTCAGTTGCTTCGTCGGATGAGTCTCGCTCCGGCGTCTGATGAGTACCGACAGTCCTGCTAGCGGATTGGCTGACACAAGTTGAGCCAGCATCAGCCAACCAGTTAACAGAGCCGTTTGTCTGAGGGGAACCCTGAGGTGATGCGAAGCATCGCGGAGTTTCCAACAACGTTCACGCGATGTGGGTAACCAACGCAAGTGAAAATAAAGGGAACTCCGTGATGCTTCGCATCACCTCAGGGTTCCCCTCGGGAAGATGGTGTCATTTTTTTGCAAAGCGTTTGCTTCGCTTTGTCATGGCTTTTTTTTTCTTTATTCTTTATAACAGGCATATTTCTTGTTTTTATATACGAACTTGTTAAACCCGTATTCTCTCTAGTTCCCTACTTGTAAAGACAAGCTGCCCGACCCACCGACAATCAGCACCAAGACTTGAAACGTGGAGAGCAATTCTTTAACTGACATAGAGGTATATATACTAAAACGGGATCTTTCGAAATTGTGACCCTAGCGCATGAAAAAGGCTGAAACCAGTTTTCACAGATCCCTCAATAGGTCTTAGGCCCGCGAAGTTACTGCATTGGTGGTTTCAGCGTTTAAAAATTATCGCAGAAATGAGTAAACTTGAAATTGAGGATTTTTAAAATGTTTTCTTCTTGCCGAGAAGAACTAAATAACATATGGGTTCACCTGGGTTGACCCTGTTTTAATAAACCATTGCCAGATTCTTTACGCCCATGGAGTTATCGGCTTGATATTCTACGTCTAAAAGTGTCTGAAAAGAAATTTTAGGATTAAAGGCAATTATTACTAACAGAAAATTAATGGAGCTGGCAATAACACATAAAAAGAGGAAATTGTTAATTCCTTCTTAAATAGAACTTACAATAGCGATGCTGTAACATTAATCGAGCATAATGGTATTGAGTACAACAACTTTCTCGACATTGCCAATGTTTTCAACACTGTCTTTCTCTGTAACCAGCCTAACCAAGCTGCACCGCATGAATCTGCATTCCATCGATTACCCCACTGCTTCTTTTTGTTTCCAGCAACTCCAGCAGAAATACTAAGTGTCATACAAAATACCAGCGCTGTACTTGGCAGCATTCACCCCAATCACATCAAAATAATTTCCCGCCTTATCTCTGATGTGTTCTGTCACATTCTTAATTTTATGTTCAAACATAGTGCATTTCCGATAGAACTTAAGCAAAGGGAAAATAATACCAATCTGTAAAAAAGGTAACCGAAACTTTCTGCTTAGTAAAGGCGTTGAAAAATTATTTCTTCTGCGACCTACTAGTTACCTCAATGAATTTGATATTATCTCCCCTTGCCAGTACGGCTTTCGACAAGGCTATTCAATTCAACTAACTTCCCACTAGTTTCGTGTACTGATCAAATTAAAGCAATAATTGACAATTGATGTTACGCAGGTCCTATTTTTTATAATTGTAACAAAATCTTTTGATACCATCAACCATATCGTTCTTTTGAAAAAGTTAGAAACCATTGGCGTAACAGGACCACCTTTGCAATTAGCGCAAAGCTATTTGTGTGATAGCCCACAGATAAGTCTGAGACTCTGAGGTCACCTCCATTTCCGGAGTTTACTATAATCCCGCTGCTACAAACAGAGTTGTGCCTCAAAGCTCTATACTAGGACCACTGTTATTTTTAATTTAGATAAATGATTTACCTATAATTGCCTTTCTTCTTCAAAGTGCCTTTTCTACGCCAACGACACGACGATTTTCCCTTCGGGCAAAAGTATGATGACTTTACTGACAAAATTAAACACTGACTTGAATAATGTAGTTAATTGGTGTCATAACCATGTCATACCATAACCATAATCATAACCATAATTGGTATCATCGAAAACTAAATTCGTCGTATTTCAGTCAGGTCAACGAAACACAACTTCATGTCCTTCAATTTACATTGCACAGCACCCTGTAACAGCAACCAACAGCTCAACATTTCTAGGTGTCCTGTTAGACTCTAACTTAATCTATGATCTTCATGCTACTTAGATAAAAAGAAAATGGCATATGGTATACGCGTAATCATCAAAGCCCGACCATATTTCATTCGTCAAACACTCGCCACGCTTTATTGTTCCATTGTTCACTCTCATGTTACTTATTTCATCAGTTCTTGGGGCAACACATACAAAAGTCGTCTCACGTCAGTTTAAACAATCCAGAATCAAGCGCTTAGTCCGTACCATGCTCAGGGCAAGCCTTTACTGAAAAAACTGTGGTTGATTCCTCTGTCGTAGGAATCGGTAAAACACGAAAGTGAAACGTGCCGCGAAATCTGCAGCTGAGCCTGATTTGTGGGTCGGCGCTGTCTTGTGGGCGTGCTTGGCGAGCGACGTCCTGCTGGCGGGTCACTTCGGCAAAGGTGTACTCGCGTCATTTCCGTGACGGATATGACGTCAGTAAAATCTTGGTGTATCTCGGCACAAAACACTTTCGTGTTAAAATATAAAACCCGAAAACGAACAACCCTAAGTATAACGTACTCTTTAGTACTAAAGGTTGCTTCTCCACAAGAGGACCTTGTGTGCAGGGGTGCACCCTTTACAGGCCACTTACTTAGTTGTACTGGCGTCATATCCGTCACGGATATGACGCCAGTGAAATCTTTGTGTATTCCGGAATAAAACACTTTCGTGTTAAAATTTCTAAATTTTGACAGTTGCGAATCCCGCCAGGTATAGCCTTTGTATCTGCTCCGACTTCGGGATTCAGAAGGACTTAATTCTTCGAGCCCGGAGAGGAGCAGAAGAGTCTGGGGCCCTGGAAGGAGGGCACCACCACTAAGACAATCGCACCACCTCCTTTTTTCCTAATAATAAACGTTTCATCTCTCTCTCTCTCTCTCTCTCTCTCTCTCTCTCTCTCTCTCTCTCTCTCTCTCTCTCTCTCTCCCTCTCTCTCTCTCTCTCTCTCTCTCTCTCTCTCTCTCTCTCTCTCTCTCTCTCTCTCTCTCTCTCTCTCCTCTTTCGAGCTATAATAACTTACTTACCCCGGTCATTTTTCACGCCTCATCCCTTTCCAACCACAACTAACGAGATTTTGACCAATGGTAATTTATTCCTGCCTAAATTTCGAACTAATTACGGTAAGCAAACGGCACATTTATTTGCATTCACCCTTTGCAATGCACTTCCGAAGAAAATTAAGGAACTGAAAGCACTGCATTCTTCCAAAATTGCTTTGAAATCCCATTCATCAAACATAATTCATTACTTTTGGTAATATTTATTGTTTTGAGAAGGATACGAACATCACTGAGATTAAGAAAAGCTATTCAAATTATACACTTCTATTTCTGCTCATTTTCATATCGAAATAAAGTGTTTGTACTCTTTCTGTGCTCTACATATAGTATTAATTGATACTAATTGTTTCGTTCTTTATTTTTGTAGATATTTGTACTTGAGTGCTTTTATTATATTTATATCCATGTTCCCTCGCATTTTGCGGAACATAATATCTGCAATCTTGCAAATAAAAACGTAATTGTCTAGCTCTTTACGCTAGAAACACCCTTTTACTGGAATTCCTTGTTTGCTGCACTTCATGAAATCACGTATATCTACTTTTATTAGAAAGCCCGTTGCAGAGTGTGACTTTGGAGCCTTTTTTTTTGCATATCCTAACCATGTACTCGACCTTCTGTTTACAATAAAATCTTTGACTCTCTTGGAAAAAAAGAAGTCTGAGGCACAAGGGTGACTAGCGCTACCCACCAAACTTCATCGCGTAGTCTTTTTTGTTGCATTCAACTAATTGAGTACCCCATTCTAACGCGCTTCTCCTTCTAAAAAGTGCGCGTGAAGCCCGGTAAAACTGCTAGTAATTTTATCAACCATAGCAAATGAATTCACCGGCTCGCCTCCACTTCTAGAAAAATTAAAGCCAGTAGTAGGGCCTAATCAATGATGTTCCCTTATTTATTTCTATTGGTACCCTGGATATTCAGTGGCCTTTATTGTATCTTTTTAAGTCCCACTGGCCGAGGCCAAAAACTGTGTAAAGAAAACCGCAAATTTCCAGCCGCTGTGCTGCAGTGGCTATATGCGCTGCGCTGTTCCACATAAGTTTCGGGGTTCGGTTCGCGGCTACGGTGGACGTATGTTTTCTGTAGGTGAAATACCAAAACAACCGTGCATGGGATATTCGGGCGCACGTTATATAGATCCCCACTTCTGTGGCGCTCCACTACGACATACCTCGTAATCCAGGAGAAGTTCGCGCCCGTGAAACCAAACTACCTTGTGTCTTGAAAATTGTACAGGTCAGAACATAAAAAGAACTCGATACCGGAGGCCTACCGACCTATGGGGTGTCGGTAGACTTCAGACGGGGTTTATTCCTCATGCGGCCTCATGTGATTGGCTGCGCGCGCGAAAACGCCACGCAAAATGGCCCGTGAAGCCAATCCCGCGAAACCACATAAGAAATCAACCCCACCGCAAGTTTTCCGGCACCCCATAAGTTTTGCCCCCTGCTGTGAACATGCGTTAGCTTTGTTGACCATTCCTCTGCAGTCGTTCAAAAACTGGCGGGCTGTACGACTCACCTTTGGTCCTTCCGGACCCTCTATTCCTTGGCCACCTTCCGTTCCCGGAGGCCCCGCATCACCCGAGAGCCCGTGGTCGCCTTTCTGGCCGTCTGCTCCAGGCGCGCCCTGCAACATCGAGCACACATCTGTGCTGGGCGACGGGTTACTTCTAAAGCGTCGGTATTTATGTACTCACATCCACAGCGACAAACTTATCGTCTTCCCTTGGTAACAAGTGCTTGCCGACTTCAGAGGCGCGTCAGAATAAAAAAAATTAAAGCCGTTCCACTCAATCTGAAAGCTGTCGGAAGCGCAGAGCAGTGATTCGCCATAATGGGCTGTAGAGCCGTTATCCGCTCACTGCTACCACCCAACGCAGTTCAAACTTCCCGCCTTTGCAATGCTCGCGCGCCCCCTGCATGAAACTGCGCCAGCGGGAGTTCTGTTCGTTTTGGGCTTGCTTTCCCTCCCGCACGTCCCGGCGTTGCACTGCCACTTTTTTTCGCTTGCTATCGTAAAAACCAATCCAACGAGCGTTCCTAACTAGATGAACGCGGGCGCTGCAAGTTAATTGCGGATGTTTTGCCTCAAATGTACCTACAGTTTTCTTTGCGCTAAACAACGGGGAGATGTGTGACAAGCGCCAGCGGTTCACGAGTTTCGAACGCTTATGACTATAAAAACCGCTTTGCTTTCGAAGCCTCTGGGTTGCTCCGCAACGACAGCCGCTGCGACGGAACGCCGTCTGGCTCTACTTGGGTCCAGCGAGCGAGCTACGATGACAAGGCGAGCCCTTAAAGTGCTCGGCACTTAATAGAGAGCGCCGCTTAAATGGCAAGTCCGGTGTGTCTGTCGTATCCTTATCACGGAAGAGGCGCCGAGTAAAGACGTTTATGCCACCCGAGTTCCATGCTTGTCTGAAGGAGAACTTTTGGACCGTAAGCACAAGTTTGTCGAGGCGCTTCAACAGAAAAGTGACAGAACTCCGAGCGACTAAATGTCTTCGGCACTTCACTTCCATTCTCTCAAAATTGCTCCCCGAATGCAAGCGCTGATTCCCTCTTGCATCAGAACGGCGGGACGAGCAGCCAGTGAATATGCGTCGGATCTTCGTTGACGCTTAGTATAGGATACCACTGCCGGAATCGAAACACTTATTAACAGGGGCTACGCGCACTAAATTTCGTAAACATAGAAACAATGAACCCAACATGAGTTCAGAGACGGCGATCTCACCCTGAGGCAAACCACCAAATAATAGCATAGTTACGGCTGGTAATAGTACCATGTAACTTTCAAAGCGATGCAACGTATTCAAATCAGCACGTTCGCTTTTATAGTGATTTTGCGCAATACCTACGCAATTTATATTTGTTGTTTTACAGCAGCAGCTGTAATTCCAGGCTACTAACGCGCATGTTCTGCCAGAAATATTAAATCTTCCCGAATATGCTAAATTACACTTACCGCTTTATGTATTTTACGTAACCAATTGCACGCGCAAAGCAAAATCATTTCAATGCTAACCGCTGCCTTCATTTATGGGGAATTCAAAGCATTCATTACGGGAAATTCCCATGCGCGACGCTTACATATATGTAAGTGAAGTGTAAAATCTTTCTTACAAATATGAAAGTACCATTTTGCACTTACTGCTACCGTGATGCATGCTTTCATTACCAAACAATTTGGCATTTCGGATAATTCCAGGCATATTCCAAAATTTATAATTCATGTAGACTCCCCATTACCAATTCAAAATATAGAAGAAAAGGTCGTAACATTTTAAAGTTATTGCCATGACTTATGCTTGTTTGGGGCAATTTTAGGCACATTCTGAAGATTTTACACCCGTTTTTATACCACATTGTATGCAAAAGGAGCGAAGAGTCAGCGCTTTGCTTTTCGGTGGGGCTGCCCCAAGAACACGCGCGCGTCGAAGGACGTCGAAAGCATCGTCTGCGCTTCCCTTACAGGTATAGCACTGAAGTTCTTCTTATCAGTGCCTTTTGATCTGGCATTTTTTAAACATTTTCGCTAGAAAGGTGTCCTGTACTAGTAAACGGAAAGGTAATGCTCTCAGTTACAGCGTGAAATTACAAATTCATGGCACAACCTCTGGCATCGTGGCATCGAAAAATGACATACCTTGTCTCCCTTGTCTCCCTGCGGCCCGCGGGGACCGTCATCTCCCTGCATTGCAAAGCGCACACATGAACATCGTTATATATATATATATATATATATATATATATTGTAAGGAAATGAGGGGCTCGTTGAGGAAATACAGACAGATAGGTCGGCAGTCTACAACGCCAAAGGAGGCATAGGGGTGTGGTTAGGCTCTTTATTTACTACGGTTAATGAAGTTAACATTTTTTTAATATACGGAAGAAAGAAAGGAAGAAAAACACGCGCCCAGAGTGGGGACCAAACCCGCGTATATATATATATATATATATATATATATACCCACAAACCGTGCTTCAGGCTTGTTTCAGAGCAACGACTAGTTAGAACTTTTTATAAGCCTGGACTCGGACTCTATCCAGCGCAAAATAACATTGCGAGGCTAAAAAAAGAACGGTCGTGACATTAGAAACGGTCGTATCGGTCCAGGCTAAAAAAAGACTCCGATGAGATCTGAAAACTTTTCAATGCTTACGTTGTAACGTTTGAAACAGTGGTACCAACGGTGTTAAATGAGCCATGAAGACAAAATACAAGTTGGGTTTATTAGAAAGACTGCTTAGTCCCGATAACAATGATACCAATATCATCGCTCTCTTCGAACAAATAACGGAGTTATTAAAGAAAACGTGTGAAGCAGTCGCGACCCCCTAGCGAATTTCCCACAACTTTTCTATGACGTCACGGAACCTTGTTTGTGCGATTGGCGGCCGCCTAACTCACCTGTCGCGACGACACATGACTGGACGTCTGTAATGGTGCCTCTAGTTGCATTTGACCGCATCTCTTGAATGCTAACGTGCAGTTAACGCACTGAAAATTATGTTTTATTGGGCATCCTCGATTTACCAGTCCTGGACGGTCGGCGGGCAGTCCGAGGACCGCGTTCGGACCGGAAGCCACATAGGAATACATGGGAAAATCGAGCGCCGGATCGCGCCTAAGGCAGTCCGTGGACGATCTGATACTGGTAATCGAGGAGGCCCATTGTTGGCCCGTATGACGTAATTCTTGCTCATAACACGTCACTGTGGCGCAAAATTTGAAAGTTCTTAAATACTTCTTGCTTTTTTTTCGTTAAAAAAACATCTTTTGTGGATGTAATGGAGCTGAGTGAGATACTGAATCCCACTTCTTTCAAACTAAACGAAGTGTTATTTTCTCTTCGTGGCTCCTTTAAGATTAGCCAACGAGAACCGAAAGAAGTATGTCTCATGCATCCCAAGCTCGATTTTAACCGAAATAGCTCATTGTTTGGGGACCGTTGCAAACGCTCAGCTTTGACGTGCGTGTTATATATAAACCAATGCGGAAACCCGCCATGAAATCTGAAACTTGCTCACAAAAACGGCGATGAGCTCCAAGCTGCCAGTTCAAAAGCGCAGAGCGTTTGTACTTCGAAAATGTAGCACCGATCTCATTTTCTGCTAACATGCTGTATTCTTAAGGATCTCGTTTGTAGCGCTTTGCATAAAAGAACCCTGCAACTAACCCTGCCACATTTTTAAAACTTTTTTCGAAGTATTTAATGCTTGCAGAACGTAGTCAACCAATACATCCAGTATAGGTTAGGGGGCCGCAAAGTACCTCAGCCAAAAATTACTGTGTTATGCCCATCAGATAACTTAGAAACGTGCTCAAAAGATTTCTCTCTCTTTCCAGGTCTTGGCCTTCTTCGACCGCTGGAATTACGTCATTGCAGCGGTGTAGCGGCTATTGGCCGGCTTTTCTTCAGTTGCAGCAATGAACGCATTCGATAGCCACTTGAAAAAGATAGCCACACAAGCAGAGCAGAAAGGGAAGGAGTATGTGCTGTGACGAGCAAATCACGCAGTACCGCTCCGTAATGGCGATGACTACAGCTTCCGCAGTGCTTCCAGACGCGAAAGAAAGAGTGGAAGCGTTTATTGTAAGTGTTGCAGCGCCCCTTAAATCAGATAGCAAGTCTCAAAAGTAAATGGTGAGCTGTCGTTTTCAATACGTAAAAGAAATACAGGCACACAGTATTATTTGAGGATATTTGAAGCAGGCACACATTACCAATCAGTGCCGCCAACAATGAAAATTCGTCGGATGACAGCATCGTGCATACCATTTGATTACAAATTTTGGTCTGCGCTGTGGCACCACGCAGTGCTGGGCGTCACGCTCGCATCGCCTCATTAGCAATGCAATAATGCAGGCAAAAAGGCTACATATACATATTGTCACGTGGATATTTGTCAAGCCGCGATGCCCTGCTTGCGATGTGTGCGATCGCCGTGCAAAGTTCAATCCCCAGTTAGTGCTACGTTCCGTGCTTCTTGGCCAACCAGGTTTTTGAAGACGACGACATAAATGTGTGGGTCCACCGCTCGCGGGCCAGACTGATTCAGCCATCTTCGCTGAGCCTCACCGTGCTGCCTCTGCTCTTCGATGTAGCGCTACGCCTAATAAATAGGTACATCGCCATCCTGCTATCTACACCTCCGTCTACTAAGACGCAACAATATGAATCAGTCACACACGCACGTTGCGTGCTCCACTAGCTACATTTTAAATGGATTCACTTGGTGAAGACTCTAGACAGTTGGTGCTTTTGCAGGCAGGGCCGTTCCGCGGACTAAACAAAAAACTGCAACCTTATAATTGAACCCTTTAGTAAAGTTATTTAAGATCCAGTGACCGTCTGCGGCGAAATTATCTAAGTTTATAATCACACATGTTGGTTATCCCTCCACCCCTCCGTGTAATCGACCAATATCCGAAAAATAAGGCTAAGTCAAATTGAGGTACAATAGTCATTTCACTGAACACTGGCACCAACAAATGGTAACAAGTGTCGTTCAATAAAAATTAGCCTATATTAAAAAGAATAGCATAGGCTGAGGAAGGGTAATCTAAATGCCATGCCGCGAAGCAATTCAGCCTTACTGTGTACCCACTCCAACAGTGTTAGGGGGCGTACCTTGACGCCGCGGGGTCCTGGGAAGCCTGTGGGCCCCTGCTGGCCGGCATGGCCCTGAAGAAGGGAAGAAAACAACTGTTGAAAACGTGCTACTCAGAGGGCGAGCATGCTCGCTCGCCTTGTCCTCCATGTCACAACGAAATAGATTTGTGTTACATGCTCGTTACTTATTCTAAGCCTTATACCCTGGGAAAAACGTACCTCCTCTTTATGACCTCAAGAGGTACAGTGGGGTCCACTGTTAAAGGGAAACGGCGAGCGCGTGGATGCTGCGCTCCGCGAAGCGCCGGTGCCGAGAAATGGCGAGAATCGGAGACAGCCGGCACATGCGCACTGACCGCATGAGGCGGGAGAAGACACTCTGTCGTCTCTTACGGCTCTCCGCTGCGCCGCTCACATCCTTCGAGCGCGAAATCACTCAGCTGTTGCAAGCTGAGCAGCGCAGCGGAGCGCCGTAGCAGACGACAGAGCAGCTTCTCCCGCCTCATGCGGTCAGTGCGCATGTGCCGGCTGCCTCCGATTCTCGCCAATTCTCGGCACCCGCGCTTAGCGGAGCGCAGCATTCACGCGCACGCCGTTTCCCTTTAAAAGTGATGATTGTATGGTTTAACGCGCCGACGCAACGCAGGCGATGAGGCGCGCCGTAGTGGAGGGCTCCGGATTAATTTTGACCACCTGGGGATCTTTAACGTGCGCCGAAATCTCGTACACACGGGCGTTTTTGCTTTTCGCCTCCATCCGAAAAGCGGCCGCCGCGGCCGGGAATCGAACCCGCCACCTCGTGCTCAGCAGCGCAACGCCTTAGCCACTGAGCCACCGCGGCGGGTGACCCTTTAAAAGTGGGCCCCACTGTACCTAAAGAGGTATAGCGTTTGAACATAACACATATCAAAGCTACCGGTGAAAACGGACTGCCTACAACACATTTTACAGAAAACAGCCACGTGTAAAAAGCGTTATGTTGATTTAGTGACTAAGTACTCATACAGTTAAACAAACTCCCGTTTTTTTACGGTGCCAGAGAATTGGTATCGTAAAAAGAAAACTCGCTTACGTATCCCGGATTCGTATGATGGCAACGGATATTTAGTAATGCCTTGTAAATAACAGGTAAAGAACCTTGGCGACTGCGTCGTCTTTCGTAAAAAACGAAACAGCGTTAATGGTACTCGCGAAGCTTTAGAACACTGCAATGTGCAACCGCACTATAATTGTTGCTACGTGTTACGCCCACTTCAAGGTTATGACAAGGATGAATCTTAAGGCTAATGCCAGAACAAGAATTTAATGGCGGTTTTCTGATTCAGCTGGTAGTAAACTGTATATTTCATTTCACAAATAAAACAGCATGACACAGCGCATCGCTTTAGTCGACTGGCCATAACTAGTGTATTTAGCTACACGTCACTGCAGGGACCGTGCGAGGGCGGTGCAGGTGCGTGACCATGAAACTAAATTTTCTCACACTCACGAAACAAAAATCTAGTCTATCTAAAACAGAGCATTTCTAGGACAAGTGGTTACTACTCAATAATAATCCAAAACAAAAAGATGTACGCATCACGGAGCGAGTAGTATATGACGGGAAAATTTCACGAAAAACTTACCATGTCTCCCTTGCTTCCCGGCAGACCCGAGCTCCCCGGAGGCCCCTGCGACGCCGCATTTTTAACGTAGAAGCACTGAAGCAAGGCGCAGTCTAATATTGACGGATGAAGCGAATATGAATCACGATGAAGAAGGCGATAACTACGATAAAAAAGGGGGATATTATGATGATGATACCATACAGCAAAGGGCGTGCGTAGAAATGCTCTGCCTCAGAGCTGTTTGCAGGGTGTTCGTATCTTTGTTTTTACTCTCGTCCCAGCAGTTCCCTTTCTTTGTGTAGCGTTAAGTGAATAACATTACAATTCAAAATACACCACGGCGAACGTCCGAACCTCCTTGCGAATTGAGGCCGTTATGCTCATCGTGTGAAAAGCTCCGCGGACGTATTTCGATTGAACTGTTCACCAAGTTAGGTAGGTAATGTCGTTCGCTTTTTTTTTTTTTTCGGAAGGTGTGTCACCCCCCAAAAAATTACTCCTAGGACTTGGCAATATGAGCAAGAAATATGAAAGGTAATCTTGTTTATTATTTATGAAGATTCAAAATAGCTATCACCAGCCGCCTTGTTACTCACAAGGCAGATGGAAGCCTGTTTCTAAGCAATCTTGAGCATTCGAAAAACAAACTTAGAACAAAGCGCTTAGATTCCGAGTGGTTTAATTTTTTTGTTTAGTGCGTATACCAATTATAGATAGCCCAAAACAGTTCACAGTGAGACCGTTTGCGATCACTGACCACTGACAAGAGGCTGTCTACTCACGGGAACTCCGTCGGCTCCTGGAAGTCCTGGAAGTCCGGGTTTTCCCCTGGGCCCCTGATAGATGGGGTTTAGGGTCAGTGCAGTGCTGCTTCGCTTTCGGCAAGACGCTTGCGGCGGCGCCAGGCACTATACCGACCCTCACACGGACAAAAGCTCCCAATTTGTACGCTTTGGGATGTCTGTGCCCCGCACTAACTGACTGTAACTTTGTTTGCAGTTTACGACAAATATCTAATAAAGCATTGCGAGTGCTAGCACTGCAGGAAAAACAGCAAGAGTTTTATTCTAGAGCACCGTACCGTTTGCACTCGTAGTAGTAAAAAGAACACCACTACGAACTGCGCAGGGTTTAGAAAAAATCATTCCTCTTCAACGCCACCTTTAATTTGATTGGTCGCAAAACTGTATGATAGAGCCCATGAAGTCCCGCCCGCAATGTACCCACTTTACAATGACGCAATAGCTTGTTTCGCAAAGAGAAGACAAGGCTGCACCTCAAAGCCGGCCGGCCGTGTACGTACGGGGCTTGACACGACATTTTACGCGTTCCAGCTATCTGCGTCGGCCGCAATAAGACCGATGTCAATACATAAAGGAACAATAGCATATCGAAGCTACATTTCGATTTTTCGATGCAAGCTATGTTTCATCTATCAAAAAGTCATGCACCCCTCCGTCAAACGACGACGATGGTTGAAGCTTTCTCGTTACAGATACTTTGGTTGCCTCCGAAGATTTCTAAACCGCTTCGACCACCTCGAAATGTAGCAATCAGATAGGCGCCGGCTTCATAACGCGAGAGACCCGGGTTCGATTCCGGCCATGGGCAGAGTTTTTTTGTTGTTGTTGTTCGTTTGTTTGTCAATTCAGCATTTTCGCGTTACAGACGCCATCAGGGAGAACATTAAAGCTTCGCTTTGAATGATATCGGTAATGGCAGACGATCCGCCCCAGCCCTGTGACGAGTAGACTTTGCGTTTGAGTTGAAGTTCGAGTTGCGGTTAGGTTTGCCTTGTAAATTGATCCCCTGCAACCGTCTTTCTTACCTCGCGCTCCATTGAAGCCGTGACAAGATATGTTCCAATCTTTTCAGCACAACTTCGGATGCCGCAGCGACACTGTTACAGCATAAACTATTCCTTACAACTATTCTGTCACTCACAGTTTTACATCACAGAAAGACATACCGGTGGTCCCAACGGTCCTGCCACACCCTGAGGACCGGGGGATCCCTAAAACAGAAAAGAGTGATTGAATTAGAAAAAAAGAATGATTCCGCACAAACTTAAAGAACAGCTACTCGTTCATGCGGTGGAAAAATCGCTGAATGCCATTCTCGACAATTATTTCAGGCTGCAGCCATGAAACCTTGAAAACACGGGCTTCACAGCTCCTCTCATCTAGTAATTTAACCAGATGCATCCTGTGAGCTGTTGCAATATTTACTGGAAGCACATAAAGCGTCTACCTACTCACATGATTCGTCTTAGATTGCGCATAATTATGTAACAAGCATACTTTAATCACTGAATCATGTAACAAGCATGTAACAAGCATACTTTAATCGCGGCTTACCATTTAGCCGCAGCGCGGCTGAAATGGTAAGAGAGTTTGAATTATTTTAACTACGCAAGGAAGATTGACTAAACTCCGCCAGGCGCTACGCTATGGGAAACTTTCAAGCCTGTGTGGAAGCCTGGCGGAAATTGGCCGCATTGTGTTCATTTACAGGAAAAGGCAGCCAATTTTTTTGTCACTACACTGACGCCTGTGCCGGTGCTCCCATCTAACCAAGACCGGTGAACAAATATGAGCGCGACTAAAAGTAGGTGCCACCTTGGTTGTAGTTCTTAGAGTTTGCGCTGGCTTCCTGCCATTAGAACATGCAAAATCACGCATCGGTATATTATCTTTGCAGTCAAAGCCCCTTTACCCAAGGTTCGTCCACAACCAAGAATCCCTTTAATCAAAACTTATCACGCGCTTATCTGTAAGCTTCTCCCTCTTGTCGGCCACATATACGCTCGGGTTCTCTCGAGCTTCCAGGCGAGACTCTGTCTTGGGCTCTGGAGCAGCGGTGCGGATGAGGAATCCGATTACTTATGCGACCTTGTTTGAGGGTTTACCCATTTCTTTTATTATTTACATCGCTGTTTGCAATGTTCTAGGGTTCCTGTTGGCCATCCTGGTTAGCTATCCTGGAACAGAGACCCCACTCACTTTTTGAACCATTAAAGTTTATTCTCTTCGACCAGTTTCGGTAACATCAACTGCATTTGATCAGCTTGAGCAAATATGTGTGTGTGTGCTTTTTATTTGTACAGATAGCTTAAAATGGGTCACCCGTTGAGGCCTGAAGGGGAAGGGGTGGGGGGGGGGGGGGGTAACACAAAGTCGTGGGCTCGACTGCAGGCTGCTGCGGAGGAACCATTTCGAATGGAGGCAAAAATCCAAAACACCTGCGTGCACGAGATTCGGAACTACACGGCGCGCTTTATGCGCGCTTCGGCACGCAATACCGCAGTTCAAACTCCGAAATATTCAATCTAAAAATGTGTGGCCTTTTAGAAAAGACGTCATCATCATCACCGTCGTCGTCGTCACCAGCCTATCTACACCCACTACAGGGCAAAGGCCTCTCCCATTAATCTCCGATTACCCCGGTCCTGTGCTAACGGCGACCAATTTATCTCCGCAAACTTCTTGATCACATCTGCCCATCTAACTTTCTGCCGCCCCCTGGTAACGCTTGCTTTCTCTGAGGATTCACTCTGTTACCCTCAATGGCCAACGGTTATCTTGCCTTCGCATTACATGTCCTGCCCGCGTCCATTTCTTCTTCTTAATTTCTACTAATATGTCTTTAACACGCATTTGTCCCCTGACCCACTCCGCTCTCTTCTTGTCCCTTAACGTTACACCTATCATCTTCCGCTCCATTGCCCGCTGAGTCGTTCTCATATTAAGTTGAACCCTTTTAGTGAGCCTCCAAGTTTCTGCCCCCTAGAAAAGACCTGCTAAGCCGTACATAAAACTTTCCTGACAATTAAACAACTTCGCTCAGTTCACCTGTGAACGAGTTACTAAAAGAAGGGCAACTGAAAGTGCATCGTCAGGTTGGGCGTAAAGGCAAAATCTCACTTTCTTGGGCATGGCTAAAGCGAAACGAATCAAAACTCTCACCACAGGTCCCTGTAGTCCTTGGTGCCCTGGCTGACCGGCACCGCCCGGGGGGCCCTGAACAAGGTACATGATTTTACCACGACGCAAATATGTAAGCCCACTGCCTAAAGTACGTAGGGTCGAACTGAATTGGTCGAGGCATTTGTGTACGGTAGTATCAGTCAACTCCGGAAAATTATCCAACATGCAAAAAATAAAAAAATAGCGATCCATACCGCTTTGAGGTTAGCTTCGAAACAGATTAACCTGTCACATAAAAAACGCGAACCTCATAAATCATTCTACAGCAAATTGATCGCACTAAACGCCAACATAAATTTTACTATTGCAAGCCTGTGGATGCGGGTTCTCAAACATGACTGAACGAGTCAATCTGCTTTGTATGCGCATAGATTAATACTGCCAGGCTGTGATCGCGGACTCTATCAAATTCCCTTTCGAACTCTCGCTTTTGTGGCGCTCATTTTGTTAAATACGGCGGTCTATTGACTTCCGCTCTTTGCAGCAAAGTCCACTTTAACGGTTTAAGGAAACTACACAAGATAATAAAAGCGCACATGACGTCTTCTATCGTACCTGATTCCCTTTAGGTCCTACAGGGCCTTCGGATCCAGGAATACCCTGCAATTTCAGAAGGGTACAAGTTTTACAAGTTATATATAGCCATGCTACAAAAAAACGGATGGCAGTAATTACAGGAGACCCTGGAAGTCCAGCGAAGCCTCGGGGTCCAGGAAAACCTCTTGGACCCTGGAGGAGAGGAAAAGGAAATGGCGATGGATGTTGATTAGACTGTATAAACAAACGGACGTGACTTGGTCTAGCGCACAATTTTAAGGGACTTTACGTTCATACGTATGTAGAACGTTATTACATCTTCGTTGGCGACCGGTCTTCGCAGAAATGAAATTCTAGTCGCAAAATAGGGGAACTGGTTTCTTAAAATGTAAAATGGTTTATACAGTTATATAGAGCCACGCCATTATCTAACTTGGATCGGATCGGCTAGCGGCGTGGTCGATGTGTTTTCTCTATCGTCCACCGTGCACACACGTCGCCTCCGCCTTTTGAGGCTCCCTTGCCTCCAAACCGCTCATATACAGACATAGGGATACCACAGGAAACCCAGCAAGATGCCCTTTTCGTCATAGGTTGCTTCTTTTTGACTCGGCTCATGCGTGTGTGCCTCCAAACATTATTCTTTTCTTTTAAATATTTAAGCATTTCTGTGGACTCTGAACTCAACAAAGAAATCTGTCTGTCCGCCTGTAACACTTCGTGTGTCGCACACACTTCCGTCGCATGCGAAGATGCTACTGTTGAAATACCGGAGTGCCTTCAAATTTTCCTCGTTAGATTTAGATTTCCTCGTAGATTTAGATTTCCTCGTAAAGTTTTTATTCCCAGCAATGCCATTTTCTAAAGCAGCGAAGCCCGGTTTAAAGGGACTCAGTGTACATCCCCCTATGGCGATATATGGAGTCGAATAAAAGTATTTAATAAAAGGCGCTAGGACCTTTGTACTTTGATATCAACTCAGAGGCTGGATGTATAGCAGAACGTCTTGGACATTAATCCTACAATACTCGCTTTTGAGATAATTCCTTTATTTTTATTTCTCGATTTTCAGTCATAATTATGAAGCCCTGTATTCGTTTTTTACGGCTTCGGGGTTATTGTTCGAGAAGGTTTATTGTTTTCACAAGCCCGCCCACAGGAGCGTGCCCGCTTAATAAGAGCGCGCAACCTACGGGCTCCGTCAACACAATGCTTAACGGACGGGTCACCCATTCAAAGAAACGCAACTGGAAACGCAACGGGTCCGTCCAAAAGTGTCTACAGGGCTGGAATGAGTTGCCGAGGAAGGCGTGATGACTGCCGCCGTGCTGAAACCATCGTGAATGGTTTCTGTGATTGCGGGCAGATTGTTTTAAGTTTTTGATTGATTTGATTGATTTATTATAGGGTTTAACGCGCCGACGCTACACAGGCGATGAGGCGCGCCGTAGTGGAGGGCTCCGGATTAATTTTGACCACCCGGGATTCTTAAACGTGCGCCGAAATCTCGAACACACGGGTGTTTTTGCTTTTCTCTATCAGAAAAGCGGCCGCCGCGGCCGGGAATCGAGCCCGCTACCGTGGGCTCAGCAGCACAACGCCCCAGCCACTGAGCCGCGGCGGCGTTTTTTTGTTTGTTTGTTTGTTTTTGTTTTTTACTTTTTACTTCGGGTTGTTGCAACTCGGCGAAACCTGTCATTTGCCACCAAAAAATCACCACACAAGCCCATCGGAGTTGGAGTTTTTCTTCGCGCGAGTCTTTTCGAGCAGCGAGCCACATAAATATACATGAGAACTGTGACTCTTTCGCTTCCCCATTTATTTTAGCAAACAAAAGATAATAAACTGCATATATTATACTCTTCAATTTGTTGGGCTAGCGAACTGGAAAATATTGGTTAACTCACCATTTCTCCTGGAAGCCCGGGCAGCCCTGGAGCTCCATCGTCACCCTGAAAATTAATGGCCACGAAAAAAGCAATTGCTATCACATGAATGAAACAAATCTTGTAGTGACCCATCCCTCAAAAAAGGCGCTTAAAACGGGTGACTACGCTAAGTGAGAATACGTTTTTTTTTTTTTTTTGCATAAGGCACGTAACACAACGTTCGCGAAAAAAAACAACTATCATTTCTAAGCGACTACTCCCAAAATCAATAACTGACGCAATATTTCGTCGACGTAGCAACGGTGCGTCGTAAAATTTGTGGCATAGGCTGGTGGCGAATCGGCACACTCATGCGTGAGGAGGTGGATAGATAGACACCACGTGCACTGCCACTGTTTAATTAGGCTCGTCATCGTGTTCCCCGAAGTAGTCAGAAAAACGCGAGCTGTCTTCACGTCAAAATATTACGTTTTCACATAAAGCTACAGTATTTCGGGCATATATACTCCATTGGGATATTTGTTACTCGGTTGAGACCCATGGCGACATAAAATGCGCTAATGTTTTCATTCGTTATTCTGAATGTATGAATATGCGTATCCTGAAATACCTTATGCGTCGCCTCCGCGATGCGCTGTGAAAGAGAGTATACCTCGGTATCACTTCGAGATTTCAAAGTTGTTTGTACTTTGTATTTACACGAAAATTATCTCCACATCGCGCGAAGATCTAGCCCTTATCGGCGTCAACACAAAGCGAATCACACGGCAATATTATTGTAAAACTGCCTTCCCTAAAATAAGGTAACCGTCCCCAACCGAACAATCACCTCGATCAACAGCAAACACATAGGAAATAATATTCAGGAATTTCAACCTTCCAGAGCTGATGCATTCACACGTATTAATTTATGTAGTTTTATGATTTATTAATAAGATAGCCCTCGCTTTGCCCATGAAGCGAGTACGTGCATACGTACGTGCGTATGTACGTTCGTACGTACGTGAGTTCTTATGTATATATGTATGTATGTTTTTATGTATGTATGTATGTATGTATGTATGTATGTATGTATGTATCATATGCCATGGTACATACATACATACATACATACATACATACATACATACATACATACATACATACATACATACATACATACATACATACATACATACATACATACATACATACATACATACATACATACATACATACATACATAAATACATACATACATACGTACGTACGTACGTACGTACGTACAGTGCTCACGGATTGAAACGCGACACTGCGAGCGCGTGGCCGCCGGCACAGGCAGCGCCGCCCGTGGACGCCCGTGGACGCCCGTGGAAGCGAGGTGTTGCATTGTGGTACACCGTGAGGGTGAGAGCGGTTTGACCGTAGGCTTGCAGCTTCCAGTTGCCAATGAGCGGAACTGTGGTTCCCCGCAGCGACAGCGGGGAGGTGTAAGCCTGGAGCTGGAGCGCGTTTGTGCGCCGACCTCTGGTCGCCCGGCGATGCGCGTAGCCAATTCAGCGACATCGTCTGCTCGCGCACTCTTGTTACGCGTGCCCTTCCGATGCGGCACAGATAATGGGCATGTAAGGCACGGTCACGCTCATCTGAATAGAACGAACGTCTGCACGCAGGAGCAGCAAGCTTTATTCCAGGATGTAAACTAAAAAAGGAAAGACGCCTTTGCAGGCACGTTCGCGTGCACTGCGCTGCATTAGTACTTCGTCGGCAGTCTTTTTTTTTTATTTACATCCTGCAATAAATTTGCTGTTCCTGGGTGCAGACGTTCGTTATATTCAGATGAGCGTATGTATGTATGTTTGTGGTTTATTGGCGCAAGGGTTTCTAAGACCAAAGAGCGTGGTCTTTCGATAGTCATGTTTGTGCTTAAAATATGTATGAAATGAGTATGATATATCCTAAAATACTGTATATATGGGTGTAGAGGGCCTGTCCACTAAAACATGAAGATGTTCATAATGGTAGCTGAAATGGATTATGGGTGGGACGTGATGCACCTCGAGCCAAAGAGCATGCGACGAGAGTGGGCCTCCCGTGCGGACAAAGGAAGCATGAGGGCCTCACTCACTGCTCGTAGGTTCAGAGGTCACGCACTGTACGAGATGAGTTTTAAAAACTTGATGACATTACACTACATCCTTCACTGTTTTTAGGAGATGAACCTATGTTTACAAACAAAAGTCTTTTTAAGTTATCTTGCAGACATCAGATGAGCGTGACCGTGCCTTACATGCACATTATCTGTGCCGCATCGGAAGCGCACGCGTAACAAGAGCGCGCGGGCAGACGATGTCGCTAAATTGGCTGCGCCCAGCGCCGGGCGACCAGAGGTCGGCGCACAAATGCGCTCCAGGCTTACAGCGCCCCGCTGTCGCTGCGGGGAACCACAGTCCCGCTCATTGGCAACCGGAAGCAGTAAGCCTACGGTCAAACCGCTCTCACCCTCGCGGTATACCACAATGCAACACCTCGCTTCCTCGGGCGTCCACGGGCGGCGCTGCTTGTACCGGCGGCTACGCGCTCGCAGTGTCGCGTTTCAATCCGTGAGCACTGTACATACATACATACATACATACATACATACATACATACATACATACATACATACATACATACATAATGGGAGAGGCCTCTGCCCTGCAGTGGGCGCCGATAGGCTGGTGGTGGTGATGATGATGATGGTGATGATGATTGTTGTTATTATTATTATCATTGTGGTGATGATGATGATGATGATGATGATGATGATGATGATGATGATGATGATGATGATGATGATGATGATGATGATGATGTCCCATGTGTAGCCCCGTCCCGTTAGCCGCCCCTCACAAAAAAATTTGAATTTTCTAAATCGAATTCGAAAATTCAGTTCATGTTGTACCATCACCCCTGAAACGGATACATTTACGCATGACATTGTTGTGCCCGAGCGCCCGGCCCAAATTCGTTGCAAGGGGTGACGCGCCGATAACGGGGCCGATTCACGCCTCGTCCAAACAAAACCCAACCACCCGCGGTCGACAGGTCAAAACTTGCACCGCCGCAGGGTCGCCTCTCCCTTTTGCGTCGCGGCGGCTCGGCCGAATCATGCATCGGGTGAACGACCGCCAACCGACAGACTTGCTTAGAGGCGGGATTCGCTGAGACAGCGACGGCGTCGCCTTCCCTTTTCCCGTTGGCTCGGCTAACGCAACCACTTCGCCTCCATTCGTCAGATTTCAAACTTCGCCCAGCGGGAGTTCTGATTGGAGCGATTCAAACTTCTCGGGGCCGCAACGGACTTCCCGGGGTATAAAACCCCCCCGGAGGCACTTATCGTCGGCACTCTCCGGCGGCACTTATCGGCGGCACTTTTCCGAGGCACCGAGTGGAGAGGTGCTGTCGCCTTTGTGCAAGCCATGTAACCCTTTTGTTGCCCTTGTACATACTGTATATAAATGTTGCTTCAACTTTTCGTCGCCTCGAAAACTTAATCGCTCTGCTCTGCACCGTGTCGATAGCGGACGGAGCAAGGCAACGTCGCTACACCCGTGACTGCGCTCGAATGAACAGTCCCAACAGTGGTAGCTGCGGTGAGAGAGCCGAGTACCAACAGCGGTGACAGCGCTGGGAAGGCCAGTCCCAACATCGGTGACAGCGTCATTCCCAACACCATGTAAGTTCGTGTTTTTATATTTTTCTAATGTAAGCCTAGTAAGCAACGACCCTTCCACTCAGCATTCGCGTCCATCATAGTAAAGCTATCGAAAAGGATTCCAAGCGTAAATCATGCGGCAAGGTTCACGTACCCCGGCTCCCTCGTGTCCCGGGAGTCCCTGGTCGCCGGGGGCTCCGATGTAGCCCTGCAATAGTTGAATGAACTAGTATACTAGCCTGGCACCCCCACTAGTTTCAGACATCATGCCGCATAGAAGTGAACGTTTTATTGAATATAGGCTTGGTTCAATGCTGACCCTTTCACCTTTCTCTCCCGGCAGGCCCGGAAGTCCCGGAAGTCCGATGTCGCCCTGCGCCACAAAGTAAATATCCTGTCACTTGGAACATTTAAACTCAAACAAGTATCTGTCGAATTGAAATGATCGGTCAGGGATAATCCACACGGAACATAACTGTGCCGTGTTTGGCAGATTAACCGGAACCAAGACGTGTACAGACTAGAGATGCAAGTTTTCATAAAATTTTGAGGGGCATGAAAGAAACAAGTTTCTTTAATAGTTTTATTTTTTTGAAAAATATGAAAAATTGAAAAAAAGACGATACCGTACAGATCTATAAAAAACTGGACACACTTCTTAAGGCAAAAGCCTTAGATGTCTCATGAAACGCGAAAGCTGGCCGTTGTTGCTGGTGACTACACGAATAGAACTAAATTACGGCCGCTTTAAAAAGAAAATAAGTAAATAAAATATACATTGAAACACATTTGGGTTCGAATCATATTTGAACCCGGGTGGTTAGAGCAGCAGCTAAGTGCAGTAACTACAGCGCTAACCCGGTACCGTGCCAAGATGGAACAATAAATATCCGGATGCGTGCCGCAGGACAGGTGAACAGGCCCCGCAAACACGATGCAGCAGTGAAGAAGTATTCAATGATCGCTGGCTTTCGCCTTGAAATGACCTAAGAGACTTAAGTGCCCGATTGAAGTTTTCCGTTAGCACTGAAAATAATATAATTGTTAGCTTCCGCTCTCAAAATGCGGGCACGATTTCACGTCAAGGCATTCATTTCAGAAAGAGGTGTCCTCAATGCAGATTGGTCGCATCATAAAAAATTCCCCCGAATAAGCTTTGTTGTTTTTTTTTTAATGTTATCCTGGTTGAGAAAAAAAAAGAAAAAAAAACTTTTTTAATGTTATTTCATGTTTTTCCAACCGCTCACATATGTATACAGACCGACCTGCGCATCGTCCAGAAACACTCGTAAACCCTGCGTATGTCCCCGCCCGCGGGTCGAGCGCCGGCCTTCAGGCCTCACGCATCTTCCAGGTCAGTCCACGAAGAAAATTCTACGAGAGCTTTCTTTACTGCATTAAAGTGATCACCCTCACTCACTAAATTTATCCAATATTTTTGCTCTGAGAATTTTCATTTCTCTTGCACCGTCGATCTCCGCTCAAACGGTGAACCACACGACGAAAGCCTAAGCGCCAAAACTGCATTTACTTATTTAATAAATGAATAAACACTAATTTTACCCTCAATAGCGTGAAGACGCGCAGAAGCTGGAAAGATGGTCACTTACTTTCTCCCCACCCTCTACCTAGAGTGTATCCCCGGCTTGATGACAAACCTTAAGCAAAACGACGTGAATTGGTTTAAGGCACGGCCCAGTGCCTCTCCACCAGCAACACGGTCCTCTTTTGAATTTCGTGAATGACGGCCACACAAATGTGGAGGGGGAAGGGGCAAACCCCGGGCGATGAAGAAGGCGGGAGAAAAGGCAGGAAAAAAGTCACCATAAAATCCGACACACATATGAACAAAATTCTCAGTTATTTATGAGATTCCTGCGCGTACACTCACCACGTACCTTTGTTTCAATCGCATGGTCACTTTTCCGCACCGCATGTACTGCGATGTTGAAGCTGTCTTCGATCATCACGTCACGCATACCTGCACTCCACTGAGTTATACTTTGGGACTTCTATTCTCCTTACATATGCCGTAACGACGCCAGAGAACATTTAGTTTGTACAGTTTAATAGACAAATGTAGGCAGGACATGACACATCAGTGTCCGATTGTTTATTACGGACCAAAATGGTATAAATATCTATAAAACGGAAACTGAGCCAATAAGTCTAGCTAACGTGACCAGCCAATAAAATATACGTAGAAACAAGTGCACACGCGCGAGAAAAGCCATAAAGTGTCGACACAGTATACGTAAATGCACGCGTGCTCCCCGTGGAGCACTCCTGATGTAGTCCAACAAGCGTAAACAGCTGTAACCTCAGTTATAGGTGACTCCGCTACTGTCGCCTACAGCGGGAAAACCCAGTATATATGTTATATAGAGGCTGAACACTATTGAACACTACTGAACACTATTGAGATTGAACACTATTGCTTGAACGTCATCTACTACACCGACTAGTGTCCTTGGTGTCCCTGACAGGGCGCCTGCGACGCAACCGGTGGCCAGGCTTTCGTGGACGCCGGGCCACACGACTGCATCGTCACCATGGCCTTGACGTGCCCGTCTTACCCTGCCTTGAACCAAAGCTGGGTGTACGAGACCCTCCGTGCGCTTTCTAGCCTCTAGAAGAACTTGCTGCCATTCGGGATGGTCTGCAAGTGCTTGCATCGACAGTGACTAGTGGGGACAAGCTGGAAATGCCCACAGTCTCAACGGCAGCGATTCGGGATATACGTCGCGTTGCATGGTGTACAAGCCTGGCTGCATGTATTCACGCAATTATGGACACCTACTCATGCCCTGTCAGTGTGTTGTGCATTCGCCGGGACATTCTTCCTTCCCACACAGCGGCAGATCGCGCCTGCCACCGAAGAGACCTCCCACGGCCATTACCACTTCTTCCAGTATCTACTGTAGAAGAACTGTTGATGGAAAAAGAGAACCTCCGGCGCGCCACGCGTGCTTTACTACCACCGGGTATTCGCCCCGAGATCGAACACAGTCGGCCCCTGGCGGCGGCGGGACGAACCGCTCCTAGTGTGGATGGCGCTCTCGCGTCGTCTGCTCGTTCACGTTGCAACACGGCGCAAGACTCGTGCTGCGCACGATAAAACAACCAATATGTGCACTTGTTTGGCAGTAAGCAATGGAATAGTTACCTGTGCTTGCGCATTTCCTCTAGAGACGCAATGATCAGCCGCCGTTGCGGGTTAATGCGCTGGTTTAATTCCACGAATTATCTTCGCCGTGGTGAAACGTGTTATACGTGCGAAACGTGTTATAAATAGTGCTTCGACACATGAGTGAAGTCGTCTGCCGTTTCGGAAACGTCAAAGGGTGCTTTTTGAAGGTGGCGTGGTGGTTATTTAAAGGATAAAAGTTTAATACACGAAACGGGTAAGAAGCGACAAGACCTGTGCATACCCGTGCATTTACCACACCCTTGTAAAATTGCGCGGTGTCCTTATAGAAAGAAGAAAAAAACAATTTAACTGCACACGACACGTGCGCTATCGCCCATACATTACCGAGGACGTATTTTACACCTGCAAGCGCCTGTGTGATCGAATTCTTCCCGTACCTTTTCGAAAATAAATACCATTCTTGAACAGTCGCTGCTTATACTGTGTCGCTAATTTTACGTATTATTTAAAATACGTTTCTGTGGATGCGCAAAAGTATTAGCTGCGTGGTCCTCAGCAAATGGCCTAAGTATAAATACAGAAAAAACAAAAGCGGTAATATTTAGAGCGAAAGGCAAGGGCATAACACCCGACGCGCTCTTTATGAACGGGACTAGAATCGAAGTAGTAGACAGGATCAAAACGCTGGGTATAATTTTCTCTGAACATATGCTTTGGGATTTTCAGATTGAGAATGTAATGACAAAGCTAGCCCGTACCGTTGGAATTTTTTATCGAACCCGGGACTTGCTTCCTACGAAAACCAAACTTCTATTATATAATGCGCTGTTCTTGTCTTACCTACGTTATTGCTTCCTCGTATGGGGCACCACAACCTCTTCAAACATCACCAAACTCGCACGTCTTCAAAATAAAACGGTTTGCATAATTTCAAATTCCCCTTTCGACACTTCAGCAGGTCCTCTCCTTAAAAAACTCAACCTGATTAGTGCAGAAAATTTTTATGATTACCGCCTAAGCACGGCTTTAAGGATCGAGGCAAAGCGTAGTGAGAATTTCCTTACTAGTTTTGCGCAATTAATTCCCAATGTACCTGTGTACAACACTCGACATACTGAACATTGGACGGTACGCTGTTGCAGAACTAACTATGGTAATCAAATGTTGTCCTATACTGTCCCCAATCTTCTAAATCAATTTATTGAACGTGGCGTTGACTTTCATTCTTTAAGGATTTCTGAGCTTTTACGTATGTACCTGTAATAATGATTTCTCTTTTCTTTTTTCTCTCTCTTTTTTTTTTCTCACTAAGAGTACCAGTTCTGGCTATGTATGCAAGCAATGTTCCGCTAGACATTGTATAAACTTTTTTTTTCTCATTTCTGTTTATTTAACATTTGTTGTAACAACATTTTCTTTAGTAATAGTTTACTGAATTTTACAGAAAAACAGTGTCTTGTTGAAATTGGATTGTATAAATTACACGCAAGCCCTCTAGCATGTATACCGTCAGGCGCCGTCTGCTGCCCATACACCGGTACGGGGCGAGAGCTCGTCAAGCTGTCCACAGCAGCTTTTTCTCTAGCCCCGTCATGTCTTATAAAGAACATGAAATAAAATTCTATTCTATTCTATTCTATTCTATTCTATTCTATTCTATTCTATTTAGGGGGGATTTCTCGGTAAAACTAAGCAGCTGTGAGTTTGCGTCTGTCATGTGACATTTCGTGTGTCATTTTCATATATAACATTTTCAAATCCCGACATGAATCACCTTGTCCAGAAATGTGTTTCACTCAGCATAACCAAGTGTCTAATGCGGTCCCGCCTTAACCTCTTAAGGTGGACCTAAGTTTAAAGAAGGAGGAAAAATCACGTAATATAATGCACGTTGTCGCCCACATGTGTGGAGGGTGTGTGCCATGACTCGGTTGATTTGTTTTATTATTTTTCTCACAATGCTCGCTTTCAATACAATTTTGAAAAAAGGCGAGCCCCAATTCCTGGACAATCTCGGGCCAACAGGGGGGTTAATCAGTTTCGCAAATACTGGCGTCTAGTCGTTGAAGCTACTGCTTTTTCGCCGCTACGGAACACGACGCATAGGACACTGTCAATTGCAACTAATACTGATAACCAACGTTTGACTTTTCGCGTTGCATGCGTCCTCTTCTCGCTGCATACGCTTTGAACGTTGGCAGAACCCCCCCCCCCCCCTTTAAGAAAAAAAAGGGAAGCGCACAGAAAAACACTTCTATCCGTGCATTTTTTAGCCAACAAGAATTAAATGCCAAGACAAAAGCGAGGTTCAGTTTACAACACAAAGTAGTTACCGGGAACCCTTTGCGCTGTTTCGTAACGAGAAATAAAAAGGGAACGTTCTACTACATCTGCAACAGGGCAACTTCATTTGTCATCTTTATGGTTCGTAAGCGACATTACGCAAGAATGCAAACATATCTCGCTGTTCTAGGCATCTGTTAAGATTTTAAAATGGTCGCAGATGTTCAACAGTGCACCCGTAACAGAAAATCTATGCTCACTGTGAGGTCCCAGAAGCGTGGTTTACACACTAAACGGGCTTGACACTTTGCAAGTCTAGCTAAACATAAGATGTTGATTGTACTGCGTGCGTTAGCAATTTACTTCGCAAGTTCACTTGCGACGAAAGTCTTAAATAAGTGATCCGACACCGTTATTCATCAGACCTGCCTTCAGAGTCGCTAAAATTCCATTTAACTAAAGCTGCGCGCAAAAGACATGTTAGAACGGTTGAATTAATATCTCAGCGCTGGTTAAAATTCAGTAATTTTATGTTGCCTTTCGAACACACAAAAAATATTGTAAGCCCTCAAAAAAATGTTGGGGCAATTAAGTGGTGTTACCATTTCAGGGCATCCCGCAAATGCAAGAATGCGTCATGCTACCAGTGAATTTAACTGCTGTTGTAAACTGAACTCCGGAATTCGAGGCTTCCTGATTTGTTTCTATTTATGATTTTATTGAAGGCTCAACGCCATAGTCTGGAAATGTCGAACTTGCTGCGAGCCACGGCGTACAAGTTCATTGTCATTATTGCGGCAGTTCTGAGATTCCCGATGGGTCGTCGCTTTTTTGCGTAATAATGAAAACTTATTGCCGCTTCCATGCTATACATTGAACGTTTAGGAACCGAACTACAGCATACCACTCTTGTCTGCGCCTTTCGTGCGCACATACGGCGCCAGAAAGGCACGAAGCGCGCTCACAGTGTGCATTCTCCCAGGCCGTCAGCGGAGCATCCACACTAGCAGCGCGACGCTGTCGCCACCTACATGTCGATCTCGCGGCGAATAGAACTGACCTCCCCAGTGGGCTTGCTCGCTGGGAGGAGGTCCTGCTGCGGAAGCTTCGAGTTGGGGTGGCGTTATCCCCAGCTCCTACGCACGCTTGGCCTGCCCGATATCACGCCCCGTTCGCGGACGCCTGCCCCTTTTGTGTGACTCCTGCGCCGGAAGCTGACATTGAACACCTGTTGTGGGCTTGCTCAGGTCTTTGAAACGCCCGAATGCAACACCTCCGAGGCATAGGGCTGCATCCTGGGGGGGACCCCCAGACCATAAGCGTTGAATATAGAGACCCCAGTACCGGTCTCTTGTTGGATTTTTGGGTGAAACAGGTGCAAAGTTGCCCCTTTAAAACTTCATGTTATGCTGAAGGGTAACGTATCGCAATTAAAAAAAAAGAGCTAATGTTGAAGTTGAAAAGAGCTTAGTTAAAGAGTGTCTTTGGATGAATTGGTCATCCCTTCTGCTCTTGGTGAACTTAATAAAGGGAGAAAAGGCTTGTGCCCCGGATGCTGTCTTTCTTTCGTATTTTACATATGCCCCTTTTCTAGATTGAAACAATTGGTTTTTTGACTAGCCTTCGGTCCTGTAGGCCCGGACTTTCCACGCTCTCCGTCTTTTCCGCTTCGTCCCTGCGAAGAAGTATTGAACAAGGCTGAGCACGTGTCGCAATTAGCACTTTGTACCACATTACATAGGCATCACACTTCCGGACAACGTTTGTTACGGCAGAAGTAAAAAAAAAAAAAAAACTCCAGTTTTTTCAACTTGTCAGAGCCAGCAGTGGAGTACTAATATGAGCAATATGAAAGGGAGCACAGCACCCCGTAGAAAACACCATCAGACCCAGCTATGAGGGATACCCAGCGGCCGCCGTCGGAAACAAAGCGGAAAGGGGGACGCTGTTCTAACAGCTATTCGCATTCCCGCCGTGCGTCTTATCGGCTGTCGAACGATAGCATATTATTGGCGAAATGATGTAGGCTGCTGCTTTGAAGAAATGCCAGCGTGGTGGGAGTGCCAACAGTTAATGGAAGAGCGCCCTCCTTTCCCCCTTTGTTTTTCACAGCGCCATCCGCATATCGCTCCGAGTCTGTTTCGAGGCTGCTTGCCACGCGTTGCTGTGTTCCCTTTCATATTGCTCGTAATAGTACACAAGAAAGGGTTCCCACCTCGGCCAAGCGGTTGACTAGCTATAGGTATACGTGTGCGCTCATAAGTGCCCTGCTACCTGCTTGATGGTATGAATATTTCATTTATCGTTCTGCTGGCTCTGCTGAGATGATTTGTGTCTACCGGTCAATCAGCCTAAAGAGAGAAAAGGAGGTAAGTAAGGAAAGAGGAGAAGAGGAGGAAAGAAGGGAAAAAAGACGAGAAAAAAAAGAGAGGGAAAGGAAAAAACAAAAAGGGAAAAGGACAGGAAAAGGGAACAACAGAAGGAAAAGCCAACAAACAAAACAAGAATGAAAGGAAGCAGACAAGTGTAATGGGCGGTCATGCCTCGTACGACGCCTCCAGAAAATCCAGGGACATTAAAACTATCTGAACAATCTGAGCGTAGTTGTGAGAAAGCGCCGGTGCATCGCGTCATGCTTTACTTCCCGTCTTGTCTCTCTGCACTCGGCTCTCTCATATTCCGTGAACTCCGAGTTGCGGACCTTAAGAGAAGTGCATTGTCCGCGTTTGAAGTCATCGTATTTTATGCTGCTGCACCTTTGGCTGAGCGCGATAGTTGAAGACATGCGCTCACCCGCCTCCCAGGTTTTCCGGCTGTTCCTTGCTGGCCCCTCATTCCTCTTGCGCCCTGCAGGGAACCAAGACAGCCGTTATTCCGCGACCAGGACGAACACTTCACGGCCGCTTTCGCGATTGCATTCCCTACGCTTGAAAACTCCTCGGCTCTCATTTCCATTCCCGGCTATTTAATTGAGAAGCAGCGCGCATGCGTTGCTGCCAACAGCCACGTCGTGAAATTAGTACGTGGAGCACTCTGATAGACTTTCCTGAGTCAGTCACACCACACTGCTATTGAATTACCAAGGCTTGCGTTCTAAGGTATCAAATCTGAATAATATTCATCTCTCAAGCACCATATAACTGAAAAAGCGTAATCTGCGTTGTGACACCATGTGATACAAAGTCGCATACCTGCCTAGTCGTAATGTCGCAGCGCGGAGCACTCTTTGTGCCATACGTAAGCTCGGCTACTGTGAACTCGAATGTTGGAACAGCGGTAAAAGCAGGGGCATTTTGTTGGCAGGCACTGATGCCTAAAAGCTGGAAATCCGCATGAGGCGCTACGGCCGAATACTGGCGCGGCCTGTCACTCCACGTCCTTGGGTTCGAATCCTTGTACTATATGTTCAGCTGATTTTTTTTTCACGAGATTGATTACCATGAATTCAATTCATAAGAGAAGACCGTATTCCAACTGTTTTCAAATTTATGTTAGTGAAAAAAAAAACCTTGGTTAATTAAGAATGCCGCATGGGCCTCACTTTGGCTATTGTGGTTGGCCTTTCCCTTGTCCTTTTCGGCCCCTACCGCTCGCAAGCCATCGATCCTTGGGAAGCTCGAAGCACAGTGAACTGCAACTATTCAAGTTCACTGTACCAAACCTAATTAAGTACTATTTTTATTCTCAAAGTTGTTACCGGAAGAAAATTCTCAAAATACTATATCTTCAGAAAAGCTTGCACTCCAGATGGCCTGCATCTTCCTTAACATCTTAGCCTTCCTCCTTTTTATATCAATAAAAAAAAAGGGGGGGGGGGGGGGGTGCAATAGATGACGGTGGGGCATGGCCACTTTTGAGGTGCGAAGGCGACACAGCGCACACACGTTTTCAGGCTACTCAACTCTTCCCACATTAGTCGCAGGCGCATGCGATTTCGGCCATACGCGCCTCCCCCCTCCTAATTTCTTGTTTTGTGCTTCAATGGGGACGCAACAGTACATTTTCCCCTCGCGTACGCAACAGCAGCACCAAATACGATCTCCGGTTTTGTGACTTCAATTCACCGGTGCTTCTTTTGCCACTATACAAGTATTCTTGTCCCGTGTAGCTCGGGTATATTTTTAATCGCGAAGCCGTCACTAGTTTCATTTCCATAATTTCTGCGCGCTCGCCAGCCGTGGCCGGAACTGCACCATGGCACCAGTCAGTTAACTAAAAAGCTGGCGAAGCTTGTGCTAAGTCGCGCAAGGCTTGCTGCATGATTTCTTTATACGTGAGCACTGAGGGGCACACCACCAAGCATTTCTGCAGGTTTGCAATTGTTTATTTCCATGTTCCGTCGTCGCTTTGCACTGTGCTAATAGCAGTCATCGTCATATGCATCGATATCGTCGTGTTCCTCATGCCTAAGGCACGTAGCTTGAACTTGAGTTGTACAAGCACACTATATGATAGGAGTGGCGCTACTGTCGACGCTATGGAGTCTTGGTCATCTAAATTTCAATCTTTCACACGCTTTCATTTCTTCATCTCAGAAGAGTATGCTTAAGAATACTCTACGACACTTTTTTTTTTCCCTTTGACCGAAATGTTTGTTCCTTCAGTTGCGCTCTGGTGTAGGCAACCCATAGCTGTTTTTCTTTTTTTAATGCAGGCAAAAAAGTAAGTGCCACCCGAAGCTCAAGTGTTGCTCTTAGCCGGCTAAAATTTTCGAGTTCCATTTGCGTTCCTACTTTCGCACTGTGCAAAACACTGTGTTCCTACTGTGCGAAACACAGCTGGCGCCGGCAAGCAGAACCCGACACGGCGCTGTCTGCGCACCTACTATGTTGTATCACAACAATGAACAAAAAATTATTACAACTTCGAACTTCAAAAGTATTCTGATGGCCCCTTCTGACGTATCCCCTAAGCCCCACCCGCACAGTTCACAGCGTGCCTGGCGAAAAATTTAGCTTCAAAATATGTAAGCTAAATTTTTGCTGCCGCAGACAGTTATAATTCACTAAATAGTCTCTTATTCGACGTTTCTTTTCGCTCATAAGCCCTCTGAGTGATTTTTAAGCTCCTTTATTGACACTACTGGTCAAGCATTTGTTAACTTTATCATTAGTAAGTCCGTCCACAAATCACTTATCCGTCGAGTTTCGAAATTCACTTGCAAGGCATGTCATTTATCGGCAATAGACGCTCATGCACGCACCCGAACAAAGCCGATTATTTTTTGGCCTCCTTGGCCCTTCAATGCGCATGCACTGGTGCATTTCGGGCCGCCACTCACCAGAGCACCTTGTTCCCCACGTTCTCCTTTCTCTCCTGGCAGTCCCATGGGGCCCTGGGAACATTCAGCACAAGCTCCGTTAGAGATGTCAACGGGATTTTCTCCTTTGCATCATTTCCTGCTTCGTCACCTCCAGCGGTGTCCCCTTCCACGGCTTACACTGTGTTTCGTACAGGACCCGAGAAGTGTATTGACCGACGCTTACCCCAGTTTTTTTTTTTTCATGTAATGCGAGTACCATATTCACGCAGTGCTAGATACCTATAAAGCATCACGCACCCGCCTCACCCGGAGGCACAACAGTCCCCAGCGAACCAGGCCGCCCAGCATGGCAGTACGTAACGCACCGCTGTGGAGTTTGGGGCATCTGCATCGTCGGTGGCCGCAACCTTGGCAGTACGTGACCGTTCGCTGAGCATCGCAGATAGCCCGAGGCACAGCGACATTGCCTTCCCGTGTGGGTACAAGTCAGGCACTTCCTGTACATCCTAGTGACATCTAGTGGTTCGCTTCGAACACTCCCGTTATTATGTTCCCCAACTGCTAAAACGAGCCCGCCATTCGTCCTCGTGGCCTCTAGGTAGAGTCGCTATAGTTCCGACGCCCACGACCTGCGTTCAAACCCCAGCGGTTCGAACAGTTATTGCTACTTTTTATTTACTAAGTTTTTGATTACCCCAATTCTACGCGTTCTCTTTTTTCACAAATGTAGTTGTTTTAGTATCTTTTAGGAAGGTTTAGGTGCGGGGTCAAGCCTATTACGACGTTTAATTCACGTTCTGAATCGCGCTGGAAGTTTCAGGCTTTTACATACATGGGAAAGGACCGTCACCTAGTTCACACCCACCTATGCAACATACAGTCGTGGGGGATCGGCCAAGAATTAATAAAGACCCTTCGAATCATGCTAGGAATGCCGGCCTCTTCGAGTCCGGGTTCTTTCAGCATGAATCTAATTAACCCCTTGGTAACGGCGCGGGTCGAAGCCCACAGAGCTGTAAGAGCTACATCTCGGCAAACCGATGTTCAACGTGACTACGGGCACAACGCATGATGGGGAGGACGACTACGGTGACTATGATGAGGACGACGACGACGACGACGACGACTAAAGGCTTCCACGTTGAATCAGGCCGATGGAAGATGCCATCTCGGCTGTGTGCGGTATTTATCTACTTGTACTTATATCTTAAGGCGAAAGCGTTAAGAGATGCACAAAATCGCACAAGAAAACAGCGCGCGAGCCAGGGAACGCGCGCAGGCAAAAGGCAGACACCAGTGACAAATGAGGGTTGGCCGCTGCCGCACGTGCAGTGCTAGCCGCCTTGAGATGTGAAGGTACCGATGGAGGCGAACAGGTGGCCCCTGGCGATGGCGATTGAGCGGAATGAGATCCGGAGGGGGCTGTCCAGTGGGCTGATCAAGTCGTGATGACGCGGCCGCGAAGTTCAACAGGGAGTTCAACAGAAGATCGACAGAACAGCCAACTTCGCTTCCGCCTTCACATTCTTAGAAAGTTCTAAGCATACCCCGTAATTTATTTCTCAACTATGACTCATGCTCCCTTTTAGATTACGTACTATAAAGATTGTTTATGTCGTGAATGTCCTTCATTGAACCCTTCCCTGCTTTTTCTTTTCTCCACCAGCACTCTAGTCACTTTTTGTTAACCTCCACTGCAAACCCCTTAATGATTTTGTCAACGCCAAAACACTGTGATTCAGGAAGGGGCACTTTCCCTGCATTTCAAGCCAGATGGATACTTCGGCATTCAATTACTAAGAGATCGATTGCTTCCTTATCTTCTTATCTTCTCGCCAGCATACACATGCCTCATCGTGTGGCCTGTGTTTGCTCACATAGGTTCTTGTCCTCAAGCTGCCAGCGTGGGCTTCGAAAAGCGGCGCACCCCGTTTGGTGTTATGGCAATTTTTTTTCTTGGTCCCAAGTTTGCCTGACTCCCGATGATTTTTTTTTTGTTTTGTTTTCATCCTCTCCGCCCACCTCATCGTCCACGTTTCATTCACTTTCTCTTTATGTGCCCTGATAGTCCGCTTACCCACGAATTTTGTATTTCGTCGTCAGTTTTCTCGTCCTCTTCCGCCATTGCGTGCCCATGCGCGCTTTTAAAGGAGCCATGAAGAGAAAACACAAGTTTGGTTCATTCGAAAGATTGCCTCGTTAGAACCATAACGACACCACTTATAACGCAAACTTCGCTCAAATAAGCTACATAATTAGGAAAAAAGGAAATGACAATGCGACCCACCAGCTCATTTTCCGCAACAGAACCTATGATGTCACTCGAGAATGCTCTGCGATTGGCGGAGGCCGGTAAAAGCAAACGCATGTTAGGCAGGGCTTACAGTTTGCATAGCGAGCTAAATGCCCGTGAAACATACTGCACATTCTTTTTATGACAAAGAACGGTGGAGTAAACGGTTGAAGTTCCGAACGAACACGCAAGCGTGTGCGCCAATGCATACGAAACTACCGCCGGCCGAGCTCGACATCTCGCCGTCGTGCAGACGAATTTTCGGGTTCGAGGCTCTTAGGGGCCAACGAACCGTCCCAGCACGCACAGCCGCGACCTTGCTTGCTATTGTAATCCCTTCACAGGAGGTTGGCCGTCATATCGCCAACCAGCAAAGTAAAAATTGAAACGAGGGGAGTAAGGAACAGCAAGCAGCGACGAGACAGTGACAGTCGTCGCAGTTTCGGAATGGTGTTGGCTTGCTGCTATTGTTAGGAGCTCGTTTCCAGTTTACAACCACTGAAAACTTCAGTTTGTTCGAGTACTTTACAATGAAATTTCGTTGCTACGTTTTTAAATGCCCATGTAGTACGAGCAAATCGTCGAGGGAGTGCGACATCCCCGGTGAGGAGATCTCCTTTCATGTGCTGCCCAACGACGAACCTCGGCGAAGCAAGTGGCTACGTTTTGTGAACTTTGCAAACGGAGGAGAAAGAGAGCTAAAGGAAGTACGAGTGTGCTCGCTTCATTTCCGAGGAAGTGATTACGGCAGGGACCCTTACGTTAGCTCACTCCTGGGACATGCTGGCGCTCGTCGCCGACTTCGTCAAACCGCCGTCAAAGCGCTCTGACCTTGGGGGAAAAAAATGCCGTAAACACCGCGCATTGACGCTCGTATCTTTCTGGTCGAAGCAGAGAGCTCGCGCGAACGGCTTTCCATACATGACACCGGCCAACTGGCATAATTTATACTGCTACTGAAATTGAACTATCATTAACCGTAATAAAAATACGGCACATACGTACCAGTCTGCATTCGTCCGTCGCGACGGGGCTGACGAGGCAGCGGTGCCGACGGCAGGGCGTTCGTCTGTTGTGGCTATCGCGGAATGGTCGCTTTCCCGTCCACCGCGTATCCCACAACTCTTGCCGCTCGTGCACTTAGAAGCATTGAGCGTTCAAGTGGTGTGAGGTTGTTAAATGCAAGCCCGAGCTCCTCGGCGAGAGTTTTGTTCTCCGGATCAGGCGATTCCATGACTAGGGCTGCGGGTGCACTAGGTTTTACTAGTATTTTTAAAATGGTCGCCGTCTCGGTCGACTCCCGCGTGTGGGTGCTATATGGAGTCGACATACTAAGTATCTGTTTCATGGACCGGCTCGTATGACGCCGTTGTTCACGTCACGGAATGTGCAATTTTAGCGGAAGATTTAAAGTTTTGCCTTAAATTGCCTTATTTCTCAGTGAATAAAGCATCATTTGCTTCCGGGAAAGCGCTTGGGGTACTATGAAACACCTAATCTTTCGAATAAAACAAACTTTTGTTTTCTCTTCATGGCTCCTTTAAAGGGGTCCTGAAATGCCTTCCGCCGATGCATGGATGTACATGTAACCAAATAAAGCAATGTATTAGCAATCTCCTCCTGCAAGAATTTTGTTAAAGCGATGAGTATTAGCTGAGAAATCGTAAATCAAAAACCGCGAATTATCGTCGCGCCGTATTTCCTCCTCCTTTCAACTGTTTCTTCGCTGTTGGCCTCCCCTCCCATGATGCTCCGCTCCTCAGCGGTGACGTACTTCCGCTATTGCGCTCCCACAGACTGCCGTCTGCTACGGGCCAGCTCTTTCGGCTTTTTCATCTCTGTAGACACCATGGAGACAGGCTGGAAAAGCGAACGAATGACCTGGCCGCATGTGTGCGGCCTGGCCTTGCCCTTTCGCGGTGTACGTAGCTGCAGGGCTGCAGTTGGTATCGGCGGCGAACTCGCAGCCGCGTGGGGAGAATCGTGCGCTCGTTCCCTTTGGTGCAGGTACTCAAGCACACTCCTTGCCAGTTTCTTATCGTACAAGTTTATGTGCCTGTTTTCAAGGCGTATTTTACTCTGTGCTTCCCGCATTCAGAAGAGGCCCAGCCCATACCACGCTGTATACATATATCTCCCTCATCCGTTGTCTTGCCATCAGCCCTTAGTGCTAATCGGCCTACTGCCGTCTCGTTCACTTCCAGCCCCGACAGGATCTCTGACTTTAAGCATTGTACAGTATTTGAAAATGTGAGCGCCTGCCCCATTACTCCTTTCCCAATACCTCGTACTACGTCGTACTTATTGTCCTTCCTAAGTCATAAATGTTTCATTATCACCGCGTCTCGCCTCCCTTTCATCTTCATGGGTGGCACTTCCCTTCGTCCAGCCAGATCCCCCAAAATTTGTACTGCTTTCCTGGAGTACAGTTTTTCTTTTGTAGAACCCAAATCCTGAAATTCGCGGTCGCTTCCAGCCGTGCTCACGCCATGGGCACAGGGCGCCAGAGACCGCCCACATGAAGAACAAGGGAGTAATAGCCCCACTTTGCTCATGTCACGTTCATTCATTGAGCCACATCAATCAATTGGGCATCGTTATTCCGGTTTTCGTCATAGCCGCATACTTGGCGCCGCATTATTGTTTTTCTGACTATTATTATTATTATTATTATTATTATTATTATTATTATTATTATTATTATTATTATTATTATTATTATTATTACTGATTAATTAATCGGAACATTATTATCCAGTAGGCTGTAGTGATTATACGTGGCCCGGCCCCTTGCAGGGAAACAACGCATTTCGGTCTTCTTTTTTCTTTTTTTTTGCCCCATGAGTGTCCCAGAACTAAAGTGGCGCTCCTTGTAGGAAATGCATACGTACCACAGGTCCGTGCAGCCCTGTCAATCCCATTGGTCCTGGGGTCCCACGCATGGCAAGCTGCAACACAAGCGGCAACGTACGGCGACGGCATCAACACACGTCCTCGAAACAGAACCCCAGGAACGGCGTCAGCGCCTCCAGACTGACCATGTGTTGGCTCAGCATTTGTCGCAGCGTCTCTGTGTTGTCAGGGCCCTTGGTGTCCCCGGCTGATGGGTACTGAAACAAAACTCAAAGTGGAGCGTTCGGGCCGAAAGCAGCTAACGAAATGTACTATACGCGATTAGCATTCCTAAGCTCTGTAAGGTTCGGTTTTTGGGTCCCGTCAAAACTGTAGCCCCACTAACGGGGTCGGAAAACGGTCCGATACGAACAAAAAGCTGGCGTCGAATCATTGACAACGCCCGTGACGTCATAATTGGTACTGACTGCACCGGAAAGGATCTCACTTCCAGCGTGGATGACTTACGTGCTGCTATAAGGGGGTCGATTTGGAGACGCGTTTTGCGTGTGTCACCAGGAATCCAGGTACGGCCTGTCAATAGCCGACAAGCCAATGCACGGCTTAGGTGTCCACGGCGGGTGGCATTTTTCATGCAAGGCCCTCGAAGACTTTTTCCAACTTTTTTCCACATCCTAAATGCTTTTATAATATGATCAATAAGATGTGCCGTCTCCTTACATTACGTCACCATGAAGAAGCCGAACTGCTTTACGGACATCCCAAACTTAAAAACTCGCTCAAAAAATTCTTGACTATTTCACGCCTACTTCAAAGCCCGACATTTTTTGTGTGCCTATGACCGGCTCTGTTTCCGTTGCAGCGTAAAGCATTCGATGGTCGCTTTTAAAAAATCGAAACAAAATAAAATCCTGTAGTAGATGAAGAATCTGCGGCGTCGGACAAATAAAAGAGGTCCATTCTATGCTGGCAATAACTACAGCGTCCTGTCGAGACTGTTTCCAGTCTTGAAGGAAAGAAGGAAAACGTCTAATAGCCCCTTCGCAGAGCCCTATTAAAGAACCTGCTTCGTAATGGCTTCGCATCTACAAGTGAGCTGTGCCTAAAATTTGCATAAGCTACCTACAATGTTAATCGCGCTTCAAAGATTTATAAGCACGTGAAAGAGACCCTGGAAGTGTCCAACCTGCGTAACCGGTACCTTCAAAACAAGCCGAACACAATTTTTCCGTAGCTGCATTTGATTACATTTAGTGCTTTGTGGGCTTACACACTTTTCTTCCGTTATCTGCAGGGCGTTTTTTAAAGGATTGAGTGAACATAAAGCATCTTTAAAAAGTATTCTGCGACGGCCCTATCTGGGCTTACCACGTTGTTAGCTTCTCATCACACAAAGTCAGGCTGAGATACAACTATCAATGCACCACCACAAAATATACGTACGCAGCAACAATTAGGCGTAGACTAAACAAAAGCTGGCTTTGTGCTCGAAACCACTAAGGGGGAAGCCAGTGTGCAATTTCAGGAAAGTATGAGTAATCAATTTGATGTCCAATTCGAATCCATCGCAGCGTATGGTGTTAAGCCCCCGCCAGCTCCTACCACGTAACACCGGAGTCTGGAGAAGTCGCAGTGGGACTTAGCACGCGCTATTCCCATGGCAATGCTCCTTCTCAGTCGCTACTGCATTTTGAGCGCGGACAGCGTGGTTTTGCTTCAGGCTCACATTAACAGATAACGCTGTAAAAAAATCGTGGTCGGACTCCAGGCCACGGTTCTTTTTTTCGGCGACACTGTCAATAATGACCAGTCGTATAGTCCCAGACACGTCGCAGATTTGGTTCGATACTCTTGCCCCTTACCGGTATCATGAAGATATGTCCAGGTGCACCAGGCTGCCCGGAAGTCCCAGCGAGTCCATCCCTTCCGGGGTCTCCCTGAAAAGACGTGGACCAGCCGCCGCAATCACACTACCAATCTGCCCTATCGCGCCTCGGTTGATATATGCGTCCATGGCACAGCCAACAGAAAAGGATGACCTCTAAAGGAGCCAGTTCAGCATTATCACCTTCACATATGTCATGCACTTTTCTTTAAAAGATATCCACCAAATCGGCTTGAACCTCCGATTCGTCCCAAGAGCTATGTCTGACCATATAGTCTTTCTTACCTTGTCCCCTTTGTGGCCAGGAAATCCAGGAGAGCCGGGATATCCTTGTGGTCCCTGAGGCCCCTGGATACGTAAAAGCGATCAGAACAATGCCTATGGCATAAAATTGTGAACCACACAACCAGACAAACTACTCTAACAAAAAAAATAACACTACGAAACTAAACGTGCCGCTAGCCTGATTGTCCTGACTGGAGTCTCGTAACAGAGGGCGTTCACTCGAATTTGTCGCATTTGATGCGTTATTGGGTCATGTTATGTCAACAATCCCAGCACTGAGCTGGACCATTCCCCATTTGTTTATAATTCTAGCTTTCCATCTATACATTGGAGTAGTGGGAACATAGGCTGACCAGCTTCCAGCTCGAGGATCAGGAGTACCTCATCTCCCGGGCGAGGGCTGCTGGGGGGCCTGAAGGCGGCCTAGACTGAGGCCACCACCCACTCTCCTTTCCTGCTCCCCTTTCCCTTAGAAAAATAAATGTTATTCCTCGTCCTCCCTCGCATTGCACAGAATGTTTCCTGAAAGCGTTTCACGCAGCACTCTTTTTTCCATCTGTTGCCACCATCAAATTCACGAAACAAAACAAGCACGCCATCACAAACAAAAATAAGTAACCCATTCTGTTCATATTTTATTGAATTGAGAAGTATGTTTAATGTGCAATATCTGCAAGAAACTATTACTTCGTTATCTGCGTTAACAAGCGAGTGGAAAGCGTATCATAGTTTGATGATGTATGCATCATGCCCTTTTTTTTACAATCATTCTGACTGTTTTCCATCGTTTTCTTTGTCGTACAGTACCTGCTAAAGTAGTTTGAGACACGTGGAGACGAAAGCGAGGGGAAATAAATAAATGTTTTAAATTTAAAAATTTTGCGTCCCTCTAGTATAGACTTCGTATTCCTGTGGAGCCAGAAAACTATAAAAATAATGCATTTAATTCAATCATTCAGCCTGATTCGTACCGAGCAGTTTAATCAAAACAAGATTGTTTTTTTTTTACCAGAAAAACATTTTTTTGAAGTTTACCACCCGTGCACCGGTCTTGCATTGCCCTGAAATAGAGCTGCACAAAACTGCAGGCTGCCTCCAGCGCCCATATAACTCTACACTACAAGGCTTTCTTTTCTGCTTCACTGAAATGCACTGGGACTTATCGGCGCGTCCTCAAATCAGCGCTTCCTGACTTATCGGCCCATGTCCGCCATCATCACGTGACGTGAAGGCAGGTGCAGACGCCCCTGCGGTGGTCGCCCTCCAGCTGCCGCTAGCTGGTCTTGCGCAGGGTGACCAATGGTAGCCCGTACATGAGCAGTCCCACAGCCGCAGCATTGTAGAGCCGCAGGGCCGTTCGCTGCGAGCAGCCGCGGTCCCGGGCGGCCATCTTTCACACGGCCGTGGTGGGCATCTGTGCCCTGGCTCGGAGCTCCCTGGTGGCCTGCCGGAAGTTGACGCAGTGGTCCAGTGTGAGCCCCACGTAGCGCACACTGGACTTCCAGCTGAGCTCGTCGCCATCGATGTGCAGGCACCTGGCCCTGCGACGGGACTGGGCATCCGGGTGGACCAGCATCGCTCTGTCTTGCTTGTTGTCAGCTGTAGGCCAACATTGACCAGCTTGGCCCGCACCGCATCCAGGGCCGCCTGCAGCTGCAGCACGACGCTTCGACAGCTCCTCTTGGGGCCCAGCACCCACAGGGCCACGTCGTCGGCGTACACAGACATGTACACCCTGTGTGCCCCTCCTCTCGGCAGGCAGTCTGGCAGTGCCGCCATGACCAGGTTGAAGAGGAAGGGGCTGACGACTGAGCCCTGCGGGGTGCCCACGTCCACTGGCCGGGGCGCCGACAGGGCGCTGCCCACCTGCACCCGCGCTGTGCGGCCCGTCAAGAACGCCTCGACGAAGCCCCGCAGCTTGCCCGCGATGCCTGCCTCTTCCATGGCCAGGGAGATGGCAGGGTGCTCCAGGTTGTCGAAGGCGCCCTTGATGTCTAGTAGCACCAGGGCTGCCACCTGCCTGGTGGCCCGGGCATGCTACAGTGCTGCCACCACGTTGGCAATGGAGTCCGTCGCAGCCCTATGCCTCCGGAAGCATGTGAGCTGCTACGGGATGAACTCCTCCTCCGACGTGATGGCCTCCATCCTAAGCAGGGCCACCCGCTCCAACAGCTTGCAGCCACAGGAGGTGAGGGCAATGGGGCGGTAGGCCGTAACTGCCCCAAAACCACGGCCTGAGTTCGGGAGGGGCCGCAGGATGGCCAGCAGCCAATCGGGAGGTAGCAGACCTGTCGCCCAGATGGGGTTGTAGGCTGCCAGAAGCCTCGCGAACCCCACCTCGTCCAGGTTGCGCCGCATCTGGTAGGTGAGGCCGTCGGCCACTGGTGCTGACTTCCACTTGCAGGAGCCCCACGGAGTTCGGCCTCCGTGATGGGGTCGTCATTGAGGGGATGTCGTCCCTCTGACTCCTCTGGCGCTGCAACCACCTGCCCAGCCGCTGCCTGGTATGGCGGCCGGAAGTGCTCCGCGAAGAGTTCGGCCAGCTCCTCGTAGCTGGCCTTCCTCCTGATGGCCAGGGCGGCCAGGAGGTTGCGGTTACTACAGGGCTTGAGGACCGACTGGAAAATGCCCCAGAGGCGGCGGCAGCATGGGTCGGCCTCCGAGCTAACGCACAGCTCGGCCCAACGCTGCCTGCTGAGGCGGTTGGCGTGCCGTCGACAGGCCGCGTCCACACGGCGGTATGCCGTCCAGTCAGTTCTGGCTCCGGTGCGCTGCGCCATCCTGTCAGCCCGGTTCCGCTCCGCTCGCAGCTGCAGCAGCTTTAGGTCCGGCGTGGTGGCATCCTTGGCAACGGATCAGCTCCGCGTGGCTCGCTTGGCACACCGAACCAGGCCCGCGAACAGCTCCTCTCCCTTCCCCAGGTCCTCCTCAGCAAGGCAGCGCCGGAAGTGGTCCCCGTGGGTGACGTGGTGCAGTGTGGGTCGCCTGTCCGGCTTGCCGGATGGTGCGATGTGCAGCGGGTAGTGCGTGTGTACGGGTTTGTGTGCGTGCGTGTGTGTGTGTGTGTGTGTATGTGTGTGTGTGTTTCAATGGGTGGGTGGGCGTGGGTGGGTGTTTGCTTTCTTGCGTGTTTGTTCGGGTGCGTGTTTGTGTGCATGTGCGTACATGTGCGTCTATGTGTTTGCCTCCGTGCTTGCCCGTGTGTGCGTGCGTGCAATTGTGTGAAGGCGGCGGTAAGTGGGTGGGTGTGTGTGTGAATGTAGATGTGGGTTTGCGTGCGTACTTCTGCGTGTGTGGATGTAGATGTGGGTTTGCGTGCGTGCTTGTGCGTGCATGCGTGTGCGTGAGCGTACGTGCACGTATGCTTGCGTGTGTGTAAGTGCGTGTTTGCGTGCGTGCGGGTGTGTGTGTGTGTGTGTGTGTGTGTGTGTGTGTGTGTGTGTGTGTGTGTGTGTATGCGTGTGTGTTTGAATGGGTGGGTGGGCGTGGGTGGGTGTTTGCTTGCTTGCGTGCGTGAGTGTACGTGCTTGCGTGCGGGTGTGTGTGTGTATGTGTTGTGTGTGTGTATGTGCCTGTGCGTGCATGTGTGTCTATGTGTTCGCCTCCGTGCTTGCCCGTGTGTGCGTGCGTGCAATTGTGTGAAGGCGTAGGTGAGTGGGTGGGTGTGTTTGCCTGCACGTGCGCGTGCGGGCGTGCGTCTGCGTGTGTAGATGTAGATGTGGGTTTGCGTGCGTACTTGTGCGTGCATGCGTGTGCGTGAGCGTACGTGCATGTATGCTTGCGTGTGTGTGAGTGCGTGTTTGCGTGCGGGTGTGTGTTTGTGTGCATGTGTGTGTGTGTTTGAATGGGTGGGTGTTTGCTTGCTTGCCTGCGTGTGCGTACGTGTTTGCGTGCGCGCGCGTGTGTGTGTGTGTGTGTGCATCTGTTTGCGTGCGTGTTTGTGCGGGTGCGTGTGTGCGTGTGCCTGTGCGTGCATGTGTGTCTATGTGTTGGCCTTCGTGCTTGCCAGTGTGTGCTTACGTGGAATTGTGTGAAGGCGTAGGTGAATAGGTGGGTGTGTTTGCCTGCATGTGCGCGTGCGGGCGTGTGCGTGTGTGGATTTAGATGTGTGTTTTCGTGCGTACTTGTGTGTGCATGCGTGTGCGTGAGCGTACGTGCACGTATGCTTGCGTGTGTGAGAGTGCGTGTTTGCGTGCGGATGTGTGTGTGGGTGTGGGTGTGCATGTGTGTGTGTTTGAATGAGTGGGTGGGCGTGGGTGGGTGTTTGCTTGCTTGCGTGCGTTTGTGTACGTGTTTGCGTGCGGTTGTGTGTGTGTGTGTGTGTGTGTGTGTGTGTGTGTGTGTGTGTGTGTGTGTGTGTGTGTGTGTGTGTGTGTGTGTGTGTGTGTGTGTGTGTCGCCTCCGTGCTTGCCCGTGTGTGCGTGCGTGCAATTGTGTGAAGGCGTAGGTGAGTGGGTGGGTGTGTTTGCCTGCATGTGCGCGTGCGTGCTTGCGTCTGCGTGTGGGGATGTAGATGTGGGTTTGCGTGCGTACTTGTGTGTGCATGCGTGTGCGTGAGCGTACGTGCACGTATGCTTGCGTGTGTGAGAGTGCGTGTTTGCGTGCGGGTGTGTGTTTGTGTGTGCGTGTGTTTGAATGGGTGGGTGGGTGTTTACTTGCTTGCGTGCGTGTGTACTTGTTTGCGTGCGGGTGTGTGTGTGTGTGTGTGTGTGTGTGTGTGTGTGTGTGTGTGCATTTGTTTGCGTGCGTGTTTGTGCGGGTGCGTGTTTGTGTGTGCCTGTGCGTGCATGTGTGTTTATGTGTTTGCCTCCGTGCTTGCCCGTGTGTGCGTGCGTGGAATTGTGTGAAGGCATAGGTGAGTAGGTGGCTGTGTTTGCCTGCATGTGCGCGTGTGGATTTAGATGTGTGTTTGCGTGCGTACTTGTGCGTGCATGCGTGTGCGTGAGCGTACGTGCACGTATGCTTGCGTGTGTGAGAGTGCGTGTTTGCGTGCGGGTGTGTGTTTGTGTGTGCGTGTGTTTGAATGGGTGGGTGGGTGTTTACTTGCTTGCGTGCGTGTGTACTTGTTTGCGTGCGGGTGTGTGTGTGTGTGTGTGTGTGTGTGTGTGTGTGTGTGTGTGTGTGTGTGTGTGTGTGTGTGTGTGTGTGTGTGTGTGTGTGTGTGTGTGTGTGTGTGTGTGTGTGTGTGTGTTTGAATGAGTGGGTGGGCGTGGGTGGGTGTTTGCTTGCTTGCGTGCGTGTGTGCGTACGTGTGTGTATGTGTGTGTGTATTTCTTTATTTGTTTGAAGTACTGCCAGACTCTTTTGAGACCAGAGCAGTTGGGCATACATAAATAGACATATACAATAACTGTAGAACAGGTGGGTATACATGAATAAACATGGATAATAACAGTAAGGACACTCGGTAGATAACATAACCGCGTGGTGAATAAACATTCTTCAAGCTGATAAAAAGGAAACATGCAGATTTCCTTTTGGCTGCGTGCGTGCGTGTGCGGGTGGGTGGGTGGGTGTGCGTGTGTGTGGGCCTGAGTGGGTGGGTGGGTCTTCGCGTACGTGTGTGTGCGTGTGTATTTGCGTGCGTGGATGCCTTTGCGTGAGTGCGTTGTGTGTGTGGGGGGGTGTTTGCGTTCGCGCGTGTGCTTGTGCGTGGGCGTGTGTGCGTGGGTGCGGATGCGTATGTGTGTGTATGTGTGTGCGTGTGTGTGCGTGCGCGCATGGGCCTGTGCGTGGGCGTGTGTTTGTTTTTTGCCTGCGTGCGTGTGGGTTTGTGCCTGTGCGTGCGCGCGTGCGTGCATGCGTGCGTGCATGCGTGCGTGCATGCGTGCGTGCATGCGTGCGTGCGTGCGTGTCTATCACAGTGTGTGGGACTTTGAATCATAGGCACAGAACGCATATTTCCGAAAAGCAGAAATTTTCCATCAAATTCAATGACATCGCGAGGAAAATTTAATGGCCTGCGTTGCAGCTCCCTCCACATCACTGCGCTAGAAAGAAATATTCTTGCGCCCTGAAAGAGCTTACGGGTGAGTATTCGACTCACCTCGACAGAATAGGTGATTCCCGGCTGGTATGGCGGTCCCGGTTGGTATGGCGGTTCAGGATGGTGTGGTGGTCCAGGATGGTATGGCGGTGTCGGTGTTGTCTCTGTTTCGGGATAATATGGAGTCTGAAAAAGGAATAAAGAAATTATTTTAAAACTTTTATGCTTCAACGTTTCGCCATAAAATGCTTTTAAGGCAAATCTTGAACGTTCTTCTGGACTATTTCTTTTTATCTAATTTTTTCAACGGGCGTACATCAATGTGAGCACGCCTAAATGCCTGGATTTCTCACAGCGAAGTGCACTGAAAGAGAAATTGTTAAGTAAATGGTGCAGCCAGAAGCCTGGTTATAGAAAACACCGCCATTTTTTATTGAATCTTTGCAGACCCACAACCAATGAGTGCAACGGTGACGAAAACCTTGTTTAGCAAAAGACATATAGATATTTTTTTCAGTCTCTTTTAAAGATTCATGCCGTTTTGGCGACTCAGTGATTATCCTTCACTTGTAGCAATACCTGCCACAAATGCGGATGATAAAAGGAACGAAGGAATAAAGGTAAACGAAAGGCAGGAATATTAAGCAGGCTATGGACTAGTTTGCTTTTCTGCACGTGGAAAAGGGGAACAATGGGAAAAAAGAAGAAAACAGAAAAAGAAGGGGAAACGTAAGGACAGAGCGTAAAGAGGTGTGTCCAGCGTTACGACAATAATATCTATATCATCTTATGAGGAGAGGAAAATTATGCGAAAGGGAAAAAAGGGAGGTTTAAGCCACACTGGATATAACGCTAGGCAGGGAGCTGGAGCGATGAAGACAGAATGGGGGAAAACAGGTGAAGGGGGATGTTTAAACGTACGCACTTGGCCTTTCTAGGAGACCCTAAAGCCATTAACGCTCGAGCCCCAGTGGACACGAAGAAGGCAAAGAGTTTTTTGGTCACACTCTAAAGGAGCACTAAAGGCTGACTAGCTTTTTGTTTTTACGGAAATATGCTGTTTCATAGCTGTTTTAGCCTTTGTGCGAGAATGAACAAGATTAACTGGCCTAGAAACAAATGATCAAGGCCAGGATTTCTCTTCCTCGCATTTTTTTGGAACGCAATACTATCTCGTCAAAATGTGTGCCGAACACAGCCGAGCGAGCAATTGCTCTTGCAGAGCAACCTCACAAGAGAAGGCGTAGAAAATACCTCAAGGACAGTAAAGGCTTACGGTCGGCTTGGTTAAGTCATCGACTGCGCTCTAGTAGCTGCGCTAAGCGGCTGGCTGTCATTTGTATGCATGCATATGTATGTATGAGTGCGTGTGAATGTGTATGTATGTGCATGTATGTGTGTTTGTATGTATGTATGTATGTATGGATGTATGTATGTATTTATGTATCTATGTATCTATGTATGTGTGTATGTACGTATGTATGTATGTATGTATAGCATAGGGCGGGAGACGATAGCGTGTTGTCCTTCCACTACATTATTTATTCCCAACAGTTTCGGAAGTGGAACTTCCTTCGTTCCGAGCTTTTCGAGGCCCACTGCGGGCGATGTGGCAATTGTCTTCATGTCTAACAACGTTCTCAGACCATAGCTCCACAAGGGCTTTTTTCGTTCTTTTTGTTCTTTTTACCATTACCATTTAGCGCTTTTTCGCTTGGGCTTGCAAGTTTTGTCTGTTCCTCCCCGAAGTCAGCGCGCGGTCGTTTCTGTGTACACGCATTGTTTGTGCTTTATGCGTCCGGTTCCTCTCCGTCAACGTTGCGATTGGGGCTGCTTCTCAATGGCCACGGCCTCTTTTAGATGCCACGCATCTCATTCACCCGCCTTGTCCATGCATCCGGCGTCGGCGTCGTTGATGTTGGCGTCCACCCCTCCCCCATTCTCCTCGCCGCGCCAGCTTCGCTCTCCGCCGCTCACCCCCTCTCCTCTCCGATAGCGAACACTCTGGGTGCGTTCCAATTAACCGTTTAGACAGCTTCGTTGCCGTCTTCGCGGACAGTACGCCATGTTAAGCCCCGTTCCAATTCGAACGAAGCAGTCAACGAAGACTGCTTCGAGGAGACAGCATCGAAGTCAGCAACGATGCAGGCTACCTACCTGTCTAAACTAAAAAGCAACGCTAGCGCTACCTTTTTGCGTTTTTATGTTGAACCAAAAGCACTTGTTCCTTTATTTAAGTATTTAGTAAAATTTACTAGTGATGAAGGTGACTTTGCTTAGTTTTTAAATCACGTAACGTTTGTAATAACAACGGTAATATTAGTTACGAAACTCGCGGCTTGCTCAACTCAACATGTCTGCTACGACGCTGTCGTCTGCGCTCATGTCTGCGCTGGTGTTGCGTTTGCGACCGCGGCGCCGTTCCAATTTCATTCCTTTAGACGTCTAGTTAGACAACTTCGTAGACTGTCTACCAAGCTCTCTGCGAATTGGAACGCAGCATCTATCGCGAGGGGCATTGGATTGGATTCGAATGGATTGGCTTGACTTGGCTTGGCTTGGATTGGATTTGGATTGGATTAAAGTGGATTGTGTTGGATTGTGTTGCGTCATAGCCGCGGCAGACGCACTGGCGCCGGCGCGTCCCCTCACCGTTATGCGCGCTATAAAACGCTGTGCCTGCGCCGCTCCGCTCCATCGTTCCAGCGCCGTTCCTCCGCTGTCCAACGCTGCAACGTGAACCCCCTATGCGTCGCATCTACACAGGGGTTCCCGTGAGGGTAGGTGGGAGTTTTTTTCTTTTTTATTCCTGCTCGCTGTCCACTTTGCGTTGCCACTGTTGCATAGTTACCAAATGTTGTTTCTGCTTCTCCCTCTGCTTCACTTTCCCCGAGGGTTCTCCTCTCTTGACGAGGGTGAGGAGAAAAGGAGTCCCGCGTACGCAACGGGTGTATAGAAGTGTTGTATTCCTTCTAACAGAGGCTCTGACGAAGGAAGTTCCACCTCCGAAACTGGGGAAAATTATAATATATATATATATATATATATATATATATATATATATATATATATATATATATATATATATATATATAGTGTTGGCAGTAAAGAAAACCTCGGAAAGCAGACGGGAGAATGTTGTGGGTCATTGAAACTGATAAAGAATTTGTAAAGACAGAAAGAAAGGGGAGAAAAAATGCCCGCCGGGTGGGATCTGAACCCACGACCTCCAGAATACGCGTCTGGTGCGATAACCACTACGCTACCTTTCTTTCTGTCTTTCCAAATTCGTTATCAGTTCCAATGACCCACAACATTCTACCCTCTGCTTTCCGAGGTTTTCTTGACTGCCAACCCTTATTTCTGTCTTAGTTTCTGTCTTGTTTCTGTCCCTCATTTCCTATTCTGATTCTCTACATGCATAGCGAGGGCCTCTGTTCTGGCAGTCTTGGTGCCATGGGGAGCTTAAGAGGGTTCAACGCTGGTCGACCACTCTCGACATATCGTAGACACCCGAGTCACGGCCCGGGGGTTAAAAAGAAGGACCCCTTCACCCCGAATAGACCGAGTGGCGCTGGCTGCCACCCCCGAGTGTAGGAAACAAAAATACCTTAACATAAATACCCCGGAAAGTGGAGGAGGAAATCGCCCCGCCGGTGGCGTAGTGGTCATCGCACCAGATGTGTATTCTGGAGGTCGTAGGTTCGGATCCCACCCGACGGGCATTTTTTCTCCACTTTCTGTCGGTCTTTCCAAATTCTTTATCAGTTTCAATGACCAGCAACATTCTCCCCTCTGCTTTCCGAGGTTTTCTTTACTGCCAACCCTTATTACTGTTTACTGTCTTATTTCAACGAGCCCCTCATTTCCTATTGTAATTATATATATATATATATATATATATATATATATATATATATATATATATATATATATATATATATATATATATATATATATATATAAATCCCTAGCCTTCAGAACTATCCCCTGTATACCGTAGAGTGAAGAAGTAAAAGCTGTGTGCGCCTCTGATTTTTATACACAAAGTACGGCTTTACTGTGGTGTCCCACCGGAACGGCTGTGAATGAGGCGGTGTAATACCATTTGCTTAAACTGCAACTGCTCATTTTCTGGTGTACTCACTGATATTAAAACCTGGCCTTTATAGAGTTTTCATAGTGACCAAATGGGGTAGAATTTGCTTAAATATGCGTGATTTATAACGCCAGATGCAGCGATTTTCGGGACCATACTACCGGCCCATAGAAGGGGCGTATTAGATGAAATTTCAAAATGTACGTATAACTGCAATCGTGAATAACAATAAATAAAACGGCGGTAAGTACGGCGCAATTATGCATCATTTTCCCGCACAAACGTGGTGTGTTTTGTTTTAAGGTATGTGTACTAGGAAACGTGTGATAACACTTTCCAGAACCATATATAATTCTCGCATATAGAGAACAGCCGCGCTAAGGCATGGCTCTCTCGGTTGAGCTTAGTGGCTACCATATCATAGCTAAGAGCTCCGCGAAGTGTGCCTGCAGAATTGTTCACAGTATGAAATGATACCAGCACCTGCATACAAAAACAAAAAACAAATAGCGGATGCGCTAACTGCTGAACGAGCAAGATGGCGGGAAAAGGGAGCGATAGCAACGTGCTCAGCCTGAAGCAAGCATCTGATGAACAAGCAGGCCAATTAGCTTAAAAGGGCTCGTAGTATGATGACGATCTGCAACTAAGAACTCGGAATTAGGCACGAACGAGCTCAGGCATGAAACGAGGATGCCTATGAACAACAAAGGCCATATGTTTGAAGGAGATGAGCGTGCGAGTGGATGGGAAACATTCCAGTGGGGTGACCAAGTATTAATTCGTTCATCAGCCTTCGACAGTTGGGCTAGCTGGTTTTGGTTCATCGTAGACAGCGCTTGAAGACACGGACGAGAGGAGAGCGAGAACAAGAGAAGCGTCATTCCACGTCTGGACATACAGTGAGTGAGTGAGTGAGTGAGTGAGTGAGTGAGTGAGTGAGTGAGTGAGTGAGTGAGTGAGTGAGTGAGTGAGTGAGTGAGTGAGTGAGTGAGTGAGTGAGTGAGTGAGTGAGTGAGTGAGTGAGTGAGTGAGTGAGTGAGTGAGTGAGTGAGTGAGTGAGTGAGTGAGTGAGTGAGTGAGTGAGTGAGTGAGTGAGTGAGTGAGTGAGTGAGTGAGTGAGTGAGTGAGTGAGTGAGTGAGTGAGTGAGTGAGTGAGTGAGTGAGGGAGTGAACCAACCGTTTCGTTGTAATAGCCCCCACCCGGATGCGGCTCCTTTACCGGCGGCTCCGTCGCGTTGAAGAACGGTTCGCCATAGTCAGCGTCAAGAGGGGGGAGCGGTATGGCACAGCCGGGCACGTAGCTGCTGCAAAGCTCGTACGCCGAGTCCGGGGCTGGCACCACCAGAAGTTGCTGAAGATCCCCCTGGGTGTGCGCGCGAGAAACTTCGGTTACACCCTGCAAGAAAGGCGTGGGGGCAGCAGGGGCGCGATGTGTTTGATGGCCTACCTTTTGCTCCTGAAAAAAGGTGCACAACATACCCTGCCATTGCCACGGGTGCGATTAGACACGTTACAGTCTAAGGCGCGGAGATAAATGACATGAAAGCACGATGTCTTGACGGGCCTGTTTTTCAGCGCCACCGTTTATTCTGTCTTCTTTTCCTTCAAATAAAAAATCTTTGTCGCTTCTGTTTTTACCACATGCAAAATGAAGCAAAAAGTGAAATGAAGCAAAATGAAGCAAAATGAAGCAAAATGAAGCAAAAGCTGCGTTATCATGCCTCCCACACACATATGGAATATGCAAGGTATAATTTCGGTCTCTATAACATGGTCTATATACCCTGTGCTTTTGTTTCTTGGGCAGCTATCCTGTAGTTCAGCTTCCCCACAATGCACACGAGTGACAAACCTATGCCGCAAACAAATGAAATTCGGCGAATCGCAGCACCGTGCATAGCATTCTACATAAAATTGGGATATGCGCTGTGGCACTCGCAATGCAAAACGTCGTGCTTGCATTCCTTAATGCCAGAGCGCAAATTGAACTTATCAGTCAAATCGTATTTCATGGTTGGCGGCACGGATTGTCCAATCGTGGAGAAGCTAAAGAGTGTAGTCTCAATACTTGCTTCGGGACCTATTATCAAGCATGTGTAATATATATAGTTGTAAAATTGACAATCTAAAGAATATCTATAAACCTGCTGAACGTACGAGCTATAAGTGATGGCCAATGACCCGGTTCAGTTATCGAGTACCATAAAAGTACCGGTGCATACATATAGCGTAACATGGTGTTCTACACCTGGAAGAGTCCGCCACCGCCGTTGAGCGAATGTCCGACGAGGGTGAGGCCCGAAGTGTCGACCAGCGCGTCGTCCGAGCGGGCCATCTCTTCCGTCTCCTGCACCACGCAGTCCTTGACAAGGGTGACCGCATTGCCCTTCACACTCAACGCCACCCGATGCCACCTGCACGCGGAGCGCGCCGAAAAATGATCTCCGGCCTCGGTCGTCAGTAGATGTGCTTCGAACAACAGCAGGCCGATGGTAAGCGACCATCAGCTACCAAAATTTCTCAGGATTAATGGTGATGGAGAACCTTTACTCATCAGCGGCACCATCGCGGCCACAACCGTCTTTAGCTGTAGCTAAAGACAGTTACCATTGTCCACTGCATTGTCCACGGTTGTCCACTGCAGCACACACCTTTTTCGTTGACTTCCACCCGCTTATTTCCCACGTTATACGAGTTGATCCTTTGTCCCGATTTTTATTTTACCTAATTTACTCTTTTACTCATTTGTCTTATTTTGCTCCTATTCCTTATCTTATATTTTCCGCATTACATTTGCTGTTACCAATTTCGCATCATTTAATTTCAGTTGCAATTTCTTCCACACCACTCGGTTCCCAATCTATAGTGCTCATTTCCTATACCCCCGATATATATTTCCACCACTCTCTGAGCATATCCAGTTTTTGTTTTGTCTTTGTCAATCAGTTTTGTAATGCACCCCAGGCTTCAGCCCGATAAATCGGCACGCAAAGAAACCTTACAGGCCCGCGGGGTGGGGCATAGAGTAACGGAGAGCACATATCAACATAGTTGGCGCACAAATTATACAACACCGGTAGGTAAAACTAACAGCAGGTAATAAGTCAACTGTGTGAAGCACATACATACGCACACACACGCATTCACAAAATTGAACATGTGCGCGAGCAACGAAATATCAAGTCGCGTTAAAAGAAATTTCGCTGATTACCGCACACTTGTCTACATTTAATCAAAAATAAACATTATCACACAGGACACGATAAGCCTATAATGCACTTTGAAATATCGGACACTTGCCGAAGGCGACAAACAAATAACTATGAGAAATACAAAGGGCTAAGTGTGTATGAAGGGTCCAGAAGCATAAAAATCAGACACAAGGCACCTAAAGATTACATGGCATGACACAGATGCGATATGATCATGCAGATCGTTCCAAAGGCGTATAGCACTTGGAGGGCAGATGAGTTAAAATCATGTGTGGCACCGTAAATGCGTGAAAAGCTGTAGTGGTTGAACAGACGACGTGACGTGATAGATGGGCGTTGAAGATTAAACGTTGGTGTTGTCGAAGCGTAAATATACTTATGGAAAAGGCATATGACAGCGATAGAGCGACGTGTGTCCAATGGCTGGAGACAGAATTGGCGTTTAATTAGTGTGATGCTAGAATATCGGTTATAATTTCGAGTTATGAAGCCAGCAGCTCGATTTTGGATGGATTCAATCACGTCAATTAAAAATCCGTTCAACCTCAGCAATTAAAGCAGCCTGTTCTTCCTTGTAACTTGTGCGTCTCATGCGAGCTCGATACCACGCTTACTCCTCATATGGTTTGTTTTGTTTGCCTTCGTATAGGCCAATAATATTTGTCCCAGATGTTAGTGCTCATCCCCCCCCCCCCTTCGAATTTTTTTTTGGCTGCAAGCCTGTTTCGCTTGTTGACCATTGGGTGGTACTTTAAACCGATCTTTAACCCTACCATGAAACTTTTTCGGCGCAGATCCCCTTTTTCTTTTTTTGTAGGTTCTTAATGTCTGAGATAATCTCGAGTTGCTTAGGCGTTCATCCCTTTCTCGTACCCATCGAAATTCCAAATTCAGCTTTCACCAAATGCCCTTTACGGAACAAGCTGTGAACATCTTTGGCAAACTGTGTCTTGATTTGTAAGACATTCGTCACATGCGTCACCGCATTGGGAACGCTCAACCCACCGCACTCCCCCAGTGGCTTTCCAGTCATTCGGCATCATCGGAAACGACTGTGATGTAAGCAACGGCCGTAGAGGCTATTGCTGAAGAATCCCTGCTCATACATCTGTCACTACGGGATGCTTCAAGAGAACTGCACACATTAGCCTGCTAACGTGCAGTCTTTGTCAAAATTTTCTAGGCCACGCCAAAGGTTCTTGGGCCACAAAAAATTGAAATTGAAAGCTTTACGTTTAATTGGGACAAAATTACCTTATTACAGCAAGAAATGAAGGTGTTTTCTCCAGATTTCTGGCACAATACGTTTCAACTTGCTTGAGAGGTAAGCTTTTACTTTGCATTTTTGGGGGCTTATGTACTTTTGGCATGGCCTAGAAAATTTTTGCAAAATGTGTACTTGTCAGCTCGTCGAAACGCATGATATTACCTTTCCAGCGCCTATCTTCCATCCCAATATCAACCCCTTCAATCAAGACGTTTTCAAGGTACCCAAGGAAAGTATTTAAAGTAAGTTTCTTACTGTCAGAAAAATAAGCAACTCAGTAAAAAACAACATAAAATAACAACATTTGGAAGCCTTTTAAGAAAGGTACACACAAGACAAAGATACTTTCTTTAAAATACTTCCCCGCAAGAATTTTTCTTTCTGAAATCCACAAATCATACAATACGACTGTAAATAATAATACCTTATTTTTATGCGCTCTTCTTGAATACTTATTTTTCTTTGCATTTATTTCGCATGTGCTCATGTACCTCGTTTTTATAGAATTTAGCATAAATACGCGTATATATACTCACTTCCCATCGTTGAGGTTGTCGGCGAAGACCACCACCGAGAGTGCGCTCCCGTTGCCGTTGGTGGAGCGCATGGCGAACGTCAGGTTCTCGGCGAGGTGTAGGGACAGCTGCTCCCTCTCGTCCCAGTCAAATATGGCGAGAAGGTAGCCGCGCGTGTTCTGCTCCATGCGGAACGTGGCCAGCACCGAGAAGTCCCGCGGGAAGCCGCCTGACGGCGCATGATTTTTAGAGGGGCCATGAAGACAAAATGCAAGTTGGGTTAATTCGAAAGATTGCCTCGTTAGAATAACATTGACGCCACTTTTAACGCAAACTTCACTCAAATAAGCTCTATAATTAGGAAAAAGGACAATGGCCATGTGATCCACTAGCTCATTTCCCGCACTATAGAATCAATGACGTATTATGGGCAGCTGTGCGATTGGCTGAGGCCGGCAAACGCAAACGCAAGTTAGGCAGAACTTACAAACCAGCAGAATGAGCTATTTGCCCTGAAATTTAGTGCATATTCTTTTTATAGCAGTAAGAATCGTGTGATAAACAGTAAAAGTTACAAACGCACACGTAAACATAGAAGTACCAGTGCGTACTGCGCGCACTATGCCGGTTATAGCTGCACAGCCGTCCGGCACGTTGAGCTTACAGAAGCCAGCTGGCATAAGTGACATTGTCTTCTGTGACTGTTTGGCAAGCATACCGAATGTTTCACGAAACGATTACTATAAACCGTAACAAAATCATCGCGGTGCAAATCCGGTCAAAAACAAAGCGTGTGCGGAAAGCGGTCCTGAGCAGCGCCACCTCACTCACCACTCACGAGGGAGTGGTGAATGAGTCTCGCTATCGTTTCGGGCTGGCGAGTGCGAGAGCGACCGAGCATGCGAGCGTCACTCGCGGTAAGCTCCACTCACCACTCGCGAGATCAAGAGAGAGAGAATGAACTTCTTTATTAGAAAAATTAGAAGCCGTTCCACTCAATGTGAAAGCTGTCGGAAATGCAGAGCAGTAATTCGCCATAGTGGCCTGTACCGCCGTTATCCGCTTACTGCTACCACCCCATACAATTCAAATTTCCCGCCTTCGCAGTGCTCGCGCGCCCCCTGCCTGAAACTGCGCCAGCGGGAGTTCTGTTCTCTTTGTTCTTTTCTCCCCGCACGTGCCGGCGTTGCACTGCCATCGTAATTTGGCCCATCTCCCCGCGAGGGGGACTCGAGTAAATGCGTCGCATAGGGGGTGGGTGTATTGCGTTAACGTGTAGTGTTTGGGGAGTTGGTGGTAGTGAATGCGTTGTATCAGCAGCTTCTTGACGTAGTTTGAATGAGTCAAGGATATAAGGCGCGTTCGTAGCCTCTCATTCTGTGTCGGCTTTGTGGCGCAGTGGGTAGAGCACCATGTACATTGCGTTCCGCCCGCAGGGTCGAGGGATCGAAACCAGGCGCCGGATAGTATTTTTTTTATATAGTGTAGGGGGAGGGGTGCGGACTACGACTACGGACGTTAACGCGGGTGACATCGTGAGTTACTGAAATGCTCTGCATCTAAAAAAATGTGGAGTGGTGTCCTCCTTTGAGGACCCCATTCGTGGTGCCATCTGCGACAGCACTTTCAACCAACCGCCCTATTCGCGGTGAGCCCCACTCACCGCTCGCGAGTGCTGATCCCGCTCACCACTCACGAGTGGCGAGTGACATCGCGCTACTCGTGCGATGTGCGAGGCTTCCCGCAGTGAGCCCCACTAGCGCCACTCTTGCGCTTGTATCGCGCTGTTGGCTATTCGTCCCAGGAGCCGCTCGCTATGGTGGTTACCGCTGGCGCTATCCACTCTTACAGCCACTTGTTAATGCGCGATTGCATTTAGCTTCCGGAATACGTCGTCACTGCCCTCCTGCTATGGGGCACCGTAAAATTAACTATCTGGGGGCGTAGTGATGTAGGAATACAATTTGGATGGACTTTTGACGCCGTAATGCACTGATACTTTTCCGTGTCATAACTCGTGGAGGGACTGCTGCGCACACTCGCGGTGAATGACGTTTCGGGCTCGTAGCGTTTTGTGTGGGAATTCGTGTCGGTAACGTCGTAGCTTAACTACTGCTGCGCGCTGCGCTGGAAGCATCAGGAAGCACCGCGGTATGGTGTAGTCCCTGGTGTTTATCCCTGGCTTGCTTGCTACAGCTGTCAACATATAGGCTGTTCTAAAGCGCAAATTGTGAGCGCCTGTACTCGTTTGAAAAAGCGTCGCAGATTTTCACGGTTTCGCGTATCAGAAGTGCGAAGCGGTTCGGGTGGGCGCATGGCCTGTTGCGGAAGACGAGCCCGCTTTCGAGTCCTTGGCGTGTTAAACGTATGAGTATTCGTCAGTACTCGTCACGGCGGCGCTCTGTTATGCTACTTCGCTTCCACGCGGACCTGGCGTCACACATCCTCCTACTACAGTAACGGTGCTTGCCTTGAGACATGAGCGTCGGCAGTATTTTGTCTTGAGTTGTGCAAACCCATTGTATTAAGGGAGAGGATGGAGAGGGCTTGGAAGAGACAATTGTGCTGATGTGGTTTTGGGGGAGGGTGGGCAAGTGCCTCTTTTGCACCTACCTTCCGACGCCCATGCCTTGAGGCATGCGATTTGCAAATGCCCCTGCTTGAGCTATGGCGGGTTATATTCAAATGAACCAAAGGTTTTGCGTTGCGTTATGCTGCATTGGTTCCTATAAGCTAATGTGCGTACCTTTCGCAACGTGCACCGAACGAAGTAGCTCGCCTTCACAAGGACCTGAGATTGTATTTGACATTATGACTCGCCGACATCAACCCTTCGTTTTGTTCCCGGGCTCCCGCTGAAGTTGGGGTATGCGTTCGTGCAGTTTGGCAAGAATCGGGGCGAGTGAGTGAGTGAGTGAGTGAGTGAGTGAGTGAGTGAGTGAGTGAGTGAGTGAGTGAGTGAGTGAGTGAGTGAGTGAGTGAGTGAGTGAGTGAGTGAGTGAGTGAGTGAGTGAGTGAGTGAGTGAGTGAGTGAGTGAGCGAGTGAGTACATGTTTGTTCGTCGGCACAGAGTCCCTTACTCACTAAGAAACTCTATGTTCGTTCACCCGCCGCGGTGGCTCAGTGGCTAAGGCGTTGCGCTGCTGAGCACGAGGTCGCGGGTTCGATTCCCGGCCGCGGCGGCCGCTTTTCTGATGGAGGCGAAAAGCAAAAACGCCCGTGTGTACGAGATTTCGGCGCACGTTAAAGATCCCCAGATGGTCAAAATTAATCCGGAGCCCTCCACTACGGCGCGCCTCATCGCCTGCGTTGCGTCGGCGCGTTAAACCCCACAATCAATCAATCAACTCTATGTTCGTTGGATCTTCGAAACGTGTGCACGCGTTGGTGATAGTTGTGAGGTGCCGCGTTATCGCCGTTATCACCGTTTCCAAAGCAACAGAAAGTTGCGCGCTTGTGTACGTTGGTGTTCGTGTTGGTTTGTATTCAGAGCTTTGCAATCGAAGCTGGTCATGGCTTGGTACCAGGAAAATGCTCCAGCTTTCGGAATTGAAAAGTATTTGAAATTGCACAGTACCGGATGAGCTTAGTAGCGGAGCTTGTTAGTGCAGCGCGCGTAACGAGTTTAGTAGTCCCCGCTTGTTAATTCTATTAGTGGAATCCTTGTTGGGCAGGAGCATATCACTCATAACGACTAAACTGCAGTATGTCGCATTGTCACCGTAGGTGTAACCTTCGCATGGCGCGCCGGTTTCTCTGCGTGACCACACACCGAAGACGTGCTACCAAATAGTTCATTTTATAGCTTTAGAAAGGGCGAATACGTACTTAAAGTATTCATAAATCATTTTTGCCACTACGTTGGCGTTTCTGGGCTGTATTGGCAATATACCCCTTTATGGGTTCGGTAATTCCTCAGCCCTCCACCACCGCATGCCTCATGTCCAATGTGCAGCCTCACTCGTAAAACACCTAAATTATTTTTCTCGCTTCACGTATCGGTATCATTTTGGTGTCGGTGTCAATTAAGCCGCATTAAAAACTTCCACAAAATGCAGTGATTCATACGGTTCAGAAACAGAAAGCTAAGTTGAAATTCCCATGCTATAAAGAAACAGGCAAAATTAGAGTGAATGCGAATAAGTATTAGTGGTGTTTGTGAGTTATGAGTAAGTATGAGGGAGATGGGAGTCGTGAGGGCGTGTTCTAGTGGGTGGGAGTGGCCAATGCGAATGGTGAGTGCGAGTGAGTGCGAGTGGTGACGCTCAGTCGTGATCGTGAGAGCATAGTGCGAGTGTCGACGGCGAGCGTGAGCGCGAGTGGCGACACCGAGTGGTGATCGTGAGCGCGAGTGAGTGCGAGTCACCACTCGCACTCACTGGTGAGCGCGAGCGTGAGTGAGCGCGAGGGGTGACGCCGAGTGGCGAGCGTGAGTGCGAGTGAGTGTCAGGCGTGAGGACGAATGGTGAGCGTTAGCGCGAGTGAGAGCCAGAGGTGGTGGGGAGTGATGAGCGTGAGTGAGTGCGCGAGAAAAACTATATTTTTTTGAGTGAGTGAGCGAGTGGCGTCCAGTTTTGCCGAGGCATGCGTGGCCTACACTCTGAGAAGTCCCAGTAGCGCGTCTTCACCGCAATGCTCCGGAATGAGCAATCGAAGTGCGGCGAATAATGTGACCGAGCATTCAATTTGAGTGAAAAAGGGAATCTGCGCAGGAACATTTCGCAATGCAAAACGCCATTCACGCCTTGCGTGTTGTCCCTGCACACATGCACTTTTTTTAGTCGAACCATATGTTGGGCTTCGTCAGTAGCCTAATTCGCACACTAGGCCACTTGAAGCGACTATGAAATACTTCCGATAAACGCTTTCACTCTGTCCTTTGCGTCTGGAAGCACTGTGAAAGCTACAGTTCCCGCCAGCACGGAGCAGCGGCACTGCGTGATTGGGTCGTCGCGACAGATCCGCCTTCCGTTTCTGCTTTGCTTTTGTGGTTGTTTTTTTTTTAAGTGGCTATCGAGTGCGTTCATTGCTGCGACTGAAAGGAAGCCGACCAATAGCCGCTACACCGCTGCAATGACGTCAATCGAGCGCTAGAAGAACTTCAAGACCGGGAAAGAGAGAAAATTATCTCGAGCAAGTTTTTTGGCTGGGGTACTTTGTGACCACCTATTATAAGCACTGGCTGTGTTGGTTGACTACGTTCTGAAAGCATTTGGGATTTAGAAGAAAATAAAAAAAGAGTGTTCCAGGGTCCCTGCAAGTTGGTCATTCTGGAGCACTGTGGTGAAGACGACCAACGGGGACTTCTCAGAGTGTACCCAATGCAAAGTAACGTGCGGCCGGTGTTTGCCCCTGCCACGTTGACGCTGCTTTACCTTGAGCTGTGCTACACCAAGTAGCTCGCTGTGCGCGCGGTCTGCTGCTAAGGAGACTCTTTTTTGCTCCCTCCGATGCGGCGTGCCAGTGTCGGTAGATGCGAGAGCGTAGCTACGTCATATATAAACCCAGCAAATCTCTTTTTACTTCTAACTACTCTCCAACCTTTTTTTTTTTTTTTTCGCGCATGCACATGGGGTTGCGCCAGAGAAGTTTTATGCGTACGTGGGACCACCGGATTTTGCTTTCGTCTAGCAATATAATGTTTCGCTTTAAAAAAATTACACCACCTTCCCGTAGGGGAACCCTGAGTAGTACAGCCATGGGGTCGACTGAAGTTCCCATTAGTTTTCAGTTCGTCGTTTCCGTTGACGTTCAGCTTCGCGTGTCTTCGTTGTATCAGTAGCTTCTTGACGTAGTTTGAATGAGTGAAGGCCATAAGGCGCGTTCGTAGCACATGCTCCCGTCTCGGTTTGTAGGGCAGTGGGAAGAGCGCCCCGTACCTCCCGTTGCGGCCAGAGAGTCGTGGGATCGAAACCGGGCCCCGCCTAACTGTTTCTTTTTATAGTGGACTGCGCTGACGTCAGCCCAAACGCTGACGGGGCTGAAGAGACGCGCATGCGCAGGAGAGTGCCGATGGCGGACAACGACAAGGAGGGAGGGAGAGACACAGCCCCAAACATGAGATGCTTCGCATATAAAATTCTGTGCAAGCCTTTGTGCATCTAAGCACCCCCTTTTTTCCACAATCGCGGTGCCCAAAGTGAGGGGGTGCTTAGATTCAAAAAACCTAAATTACCCCCCCCCCCTGCCACTTTTTTTCGCGGCCGTATCCCGACCAGACAGGCGCAAGGAATAATATTTTAATTGGCAAAAATTTTAAAGATAGGTACAGGCAGTGAACCCACCGCTCACGTGGGATACTCACATTACTCAGTCACCCTCACTACCATTCGAGTCCGTTGTGCCGCCTGGGCCACCGCTATCAACATTTCCCAACAAGTCGTCTTCTGTCCCGTGGAAGCGGTTTGTAATTGAAAATTTCATACATCCCTAGGCCACAACGTCAACTCGGGCCCGCTTCCCCGCGTCTGGAATCCACCTTGCGATGGTTGCTTAGATAAGGGGGTGCTTAAACTTCTTTCCCATTCTTTTTCTTCGCGAAAGTAGAGGAGGGAGCTTAGAATATGGGGGTGCTTAAAATCGCATAAATGCGGTATTGAGTGCGCGTAGGGCATTGATATTTGGCTCAGGTATTTCATAGCCGCCTAATCGAAAGACTCCTTGCACTTATTAACAGCGTTCTAAAAGCACCAGCTATGTATGTACCAGCAAGCTCAACAACAAGTTTTGTAAAAGCACATGTTGGGAAACAAGTTAAAGGCGGGGGCCATTTAATGACAACTTTACAGGTTTGCAGCACTGCTGGGAGCAGCCCTCGCTCTAAGCTTCATAAATACCCTTGAGAAATCCAGGAGAAGGCAGCACCTCCCGGAGCCCGACCGTCGGAGCAATGAGATTTCATATGAAATCCGAATGCCATGGCTTCGAGTCTTATCAAAAGGAATGCCTCCTTTCAAATTTTTAACTAACACATGTACCTACTCCTCAATTATACTAACAAAAATTTTCCAGCAAACCCTCGACGAAAGTGTCCTTCCTGCTCAATTCAAAATCGGGAAGGTGGTCCCCCTACATAAGTCCGGTAACAAACATTCCCCGCTCAATTACAGGCCCATTTCACTAACCAGCATTCCATGTAAAATCCTCGAGCACATCCTCTTTTCGAATCTCAGTAAATTCCTGGAGTCAAATTCATTTTTCTCTAAATCACAGCATGGCTTTCGAAAGACCTATTCATGTGAAACACAGCTTATATCCTTTACACATAAACTTAACCTCAGTCTCGACAACTACTCCGTTTCTGATTGTATTTTTTTAGACTTTTCTAAAGCTTTCGATAAAGTTTCTCACAAATTACTCATACATAAACTGCGCTCGCTTAACCTAGATGACAAGCTACTAACATGGCTAGAAGTTTTCCTTGCTAACCGCTCCCAGTTCGTTTCAGCTAACAATTATGACTCCGAGCCCAGCGGCGTTCACTCAGGTGTTCCCCAGGGCTCGGTATTGGGTCATCTTCTTTTCCTAATTTATATTAACGATTTACCGTCTCGCGTTTCTTCCCACATTAATTTGTTCGCCGATGATTGTGTAATTTATCGACAAATAATCTCTGACAACGACGTCAAAACATTACAAGCAGATCTAAACGCTGTAACATCTTGGTGTAAAATCTGGTGCATGGAGCTAAACACTAACAAGTGCAAGTACATGCGTGTGTCCCGAACTCCTCAAGAGCTACCTTCGTACTCTATTAATAACTCCCTTCTAGAAAATGTGTCATGTTACAAATACCTAGGTGTTCACCTTTCAGCTGACCTTACAAGGAACATTCACACGGATTATGTCGTCAATAACGCTAACCGGGCATTAGGATACCTTCGGCGTAATTTTTCAAGAGCACCCTCTTCACTAAAACTACTACTTTACGAGACGCTGGTTCGGCCGAAGCTTGCATATGCGGCATCACTCTGGGATTCAAGCCAAGTTAACCTGACTCAAAAAGTAGAATTAGTTCAGAATAACGCGGCCCGTTACATACTATCCGATTATAAACGTACCTCCAGTGTCTCACACATGAAATTGAGGCTTAACCTACCATCTCTAGCGTCTCGTCGTAAAGTTCTTCATCTGTGTCTTTTCCATAAAATATTCTATCACCCCGAACTACGTACGCAGTGAATTCGTTGAAGCGCCTCATTACATTTCTGCTCGTTTAGACCACTCAAATAAAGTCAGGATACCCCATGCACGGACTAACGCTTTCTCACAGTCATTTTTCCCCCGGACAGCCACAGACTGGAACCACCTTCCCGATACCAGTGCCTGTATACAAAATCCAGTATTGTTCAAAAACACCTTAGCTAACATTGTATACTAGGAATGTTTTTGTACTTACCTGCCTCTAATTACTGTTCACTGTACTTATTTGCTTTGGTACCTAGATAACATTGTATAATTAGGAAATGTTTTGTGCTTTATATTGCCTAATTTCACTCACCGTATTTCTGTATTACCCACTCCCCTCTGTAATGCCTTCGGCCTTGAGGGTATATAAGTAAATAAATAAATAAATAAAAGCGAAGCTGTTAATGGCGCAATCTTCTGTGTCCGTCGTCGATCCGTCAGTCTCCTTCACGTGAGTGAGCAGCGGGTAGCACGACATCATTCCTCAAAGGGAAGGAAGAAATTGCGATTCTTCCTCCTCAAAAAAGGATGGGAGGGGGACATGACGCTAGAGACGAGCGGAGTGGCAATAACCACCTTTTATTATATTTTTTCCGCGAGAGATTGCCCTACGGCATAAGAGAAAGCCTTCAGAGGTACAGCAGTGCACCCGATTTGGACAAAAATGAGCGAAATGCGGTGTGCAAGTTAACTTCTCAATGCGCCTCTCGTTGGCAGGCTAATTAAAAGTGGAGTGACGTGACAATTTCCCTTTTGAGAAGAGGTGTTGGGCTCGCTCTCCTCAAGAAGAGACGAGGAATGGAGTTACGGTCGCTGACCATCCCGGCCTTGTCTGAATTTATCTTTGCTTTTATTTTTTGAAACGTTTATTTCACCTAATTGTCAGCTTATGCCGTGCTATAATTGCGATTTTGAAATCAAGCAATGCCCAGCCTCGTTGGACAATCAGTCAATCCGAAATCACCATGCGAAAATATTTTAGATACTGCGCAGTTTTCTCTGCGCTTCCTTGTTATTGACACATTCTCCCCTAAAGTAAAAACATTTCTGCCGTACTTTTCTTTGGTTTGATGAAAGTTGGATTAAGTTGTTCACTCGTTAAACTAGAGCGTAATTTTCAGATTAGGATCAACCACACTCGTAAAAGCACCCGCGGGTTTGCTTCACGACAACGAACCTGAATGACCAACAGCAGTGACCAAAAGTTCGAAGTAGAACAATTACGACTGAGCACAAGGTCGCGGGTTCGATTCCCGGCTGCGGCGGCCGCTTTTCTGATGTAGGCGAAAAGCAAAAACACCCGTGTGTTCGATATTTCGGCGCGCGATAAAGATCCCCAGGTGGTCAAAATTAATCCGTAGCCCTCCACTACGGCGCGCCTCATCGCCTGCGTTGCGTCGGCACGTTAAACCCTACAATCAATCAAATAATCAACAACAATTGCGAGGCCAAGTGTATTATTTCTTCCGGAAAAAATGCAATCTGAGTTTCCTGACACTATCCGCAGGGCGAGAATTTCACGCTTTTTACCGCGCGGTGCCGCAACGCGGCTCAAGTTTTTTAGCCGAATCGTATGTCGGAGCACGTTATTCGTGGGATTTGCTTCTCCGGACGAAGTTGGTCGTTCGGGTGCATTGTGTCTAAGCATACCAAGGGAAAGGCCTGAGTGATGCTTTCTCTCCAAACGACAAACGTCTCAGTGCTAGTAGACAGCTTTCCCGATTCTCGTTGGTCACTGTCTCCGGTAGCTGTCTCCGTGTATCACCAGATACACGAATCGGCCGTGTATCTGGTGATACACGGCTGATTCGAAGGCCTTCTGAAGGCACTCGAACGTATTGTCTATCAACTTTCGTGTGGCATGTTGTCTATCTATTAGGGGCACCTGTAAGTATACAACTATTGCTTAAAAGCTTCCGTATAGCATAAGTATTAAACCAACGGAAGCGCGCCGTCTGCCCACTAGCGTGACAGGCAACACTTTGTGGTGGCCTTATAATCGATTGAGTGTTGACTAGACCCACGGAGTCTTTTAAGTGCGAATGCACTTCTTAAGCGAGCCTGAATCGTCCGCCGCCGTAGTCCGCATAGCAACAGCTGCGGGTGCGCGCGCTCCTTGTCTTCCCTAGCAACGGGGGGAGATGGGCGCGCGCTGCCTGGCCGCTGACATGGCACATACCCACGTGAGGGATTGGCCAGGAATCGGGTGTGAGAAGGGCTAATGCACCCGCTTAAAGGAGTACTGACACGAAATTTCAAAGCTGAGATCCGCTCTAGCAATCAAGTACAACGACAACACAAATAGGTGTCTGTGAATAAATGCATCTTTCTTTCTTTGTAGTTGTGTGTGTGTGTGTGATCTCTCTTTCGCGAACATTACCGAACCGCGCAAATTCAACTCGTGCATTCGCACTTTCACATTCTTCCCCTCTTTTTATAGTCCAGGCGGAACTATTGCTGCTAAACGGCACCTATTTATATTCAAAAAACTAAAGAGACGAAACAGGTAGCAAAAGTACACGTGGACGAAATGTTCGTTAAGATGGCACGAAGTTATGCCCAAATTTTATACCTGCATGTAAGATTGCTGAGATCCGCAGGTGTGAATTTTCCGGCGGCCGCAACTATTATTCAGATTACACTCGTCCGGCCAATCATCTTCGCGATGATCATTTTTGGCATGCATTTTTTTTATTTCAATTACACTTACAACAAGGTATTACGAGGCAGGCGCGCCTTTCCTTTTTTTTTTACCGTTTCTTTTCAACTTCCTCTCGCGCTTGTCCGGCGCAGTGAGCCAGGTTATAAGCTGCCATGATAACCTTCTACAAAAGCGTGGTCTCGCCCAACGAGAACAGGAAGAACGGAAGCTGCACGATGGTCAGTGGATCGGTTAGTCTGGACGAAAGGTGGACTCGTGCCTTTGTACCGAACGGCGCTAAAGGTTCATACCGAAAATCACTCCTTGGATTCCCTTGAAACCCTGCAGACGAGGTCTATGGCTCTCCTGACGAATGAGCGACGCCCTGTTCACCCTGTCGTCAGAACTCGTCTTATTCCTAAACAATGACGTCGGGTGACGTCTCAGCCAACTGAACCACGAGAAACGCCGTTTATTACGTTTGTGCCTTACGATATGCGCATTTCGTAAGCAGTCCGAGTACGTGATAAGACTAAAAAAAATTAATGGAGGATCCATCGGTGGGTCTTTGAGAATTCGTGATCACCTCGTTCCTCTCCCTCGCGAACTTCAGGCTCGGCCTGAGCGCACGCCTTGCTCCGGCTTTAGAAGCCCGCAACTCGATGTTTCTCGTCCGTCCTTCGCTCACGGTGCCAAGTTCAACGGCGCTTGGCGCTCTAACCATGCCAGTCGTCTCGTTTGCTCGCTTGAGCAGCGGCGGTGGCTGCCCTCCGCTCCCTTTGTGGCCCACTAGTATTGGCATTTCGTTGCCGTCATCACCACTCTTTCCCCTTTGCCGCCCGCACTGGCTGCAGAATTGACATGCGGTCGCGGCAGTCGCAAGACCCGTCGAGACGGAGGTAGCTGGCGCTCCGCGCTTCTACTTGTCTCCAAGGCAACGTGGTCAGCGTTCCGAAGGCTCTCCGCGCCTTATCTCCACTCTGTCGTTCTCTGCTTCTCTATCGCTCATCGCTCCCTCTGGATACAGAGAAAGGTCAAACTAGTAGAGCGCCGCGAAATTTTTTCCGACATACTCACGCAATAAAAACGCGCGATTAAAGCGAGCAAAGAAGCGTTGAAATGGGTGAAAGGAAATTGGTCCATGACGGCGGCGCGTGGAGAGCGACGACCTATCCAATACGGGTGCTTGGGCTTTCATTCTAAACTAAGAACCCATTATTTTTCAAGGATATGCCTGCTCCCTCAGTCCTGACGCTACTGAAGGAGCAGTGGTGCCGAGGGCTTGAACCTCTTTCAGAACAGAGCACCAACGAACGGGGTGCTCAACATGCTGTTCAACTTCAGTTGGTGTCCAAAAGTATGCACCGTATGAAGTGCATCGAAATGGATTCTAAGACCATTTGGCGTAAATAAAGTAACGATGGCAACGAGACGTGCAGCCACATGAACCATGCCGCGATCTAAACTCGAACGAATGTCCTAAACTGGTGTGGATGCCCGACAATCTTCGTCGATGCTAGCGAGCTGGAAGCGAGTTGTCCGGCTGACTATAAAACGCGGTGGTGCCAACCGCACGTACCTGGAAAAGCTTCAGCCGTGGGGACAGATAGGTTGGCGCCACCAGACAGGCCGTAGGCTGTGTCTGGCCCGAGGAACATGGGTGTGCCATCAGCGTCCAGCCAGGCCGGCCGCTGCTCGCAGATGCCCGGCCGTACCACCACGCCTGGAGGGAGTAGCCCAAGGTCCACCCTGCCCACCAGGTCCACCGTGTCTGCACATGCCGGAGCATAAATGAAACTGTGCAGGGGCTGTATGGCCGAAAATCCAAGGGAACAGGTGTGCCACTTATCTGCATCGCTGCAATTGCGAAGCTCAGCAGCTGGGGTATAGATACGCCTTACGCAGATGGCATGCACACTTTAACGTATGATAGACAAGGTTCACGATTCTCACCACAGCGAAAATGACTGACGAAAACTAGCCACACTTGTCATCAAGGCCACAGGGATTTAAAAGGCATTCACGGGCACGGTACAGTGCCTGCAGCTTTAGCCGAAAGCCGGGCAAGAACCAGTGTGGTATAGGATAAATCTCTTATAACCGAAGCGAGGTGGGAGAGCGGAGGAGGCCACCGAGAGATCTGTCTTACTTTGTAGCCTTCTCCGCTACCTTCTACTTCTGTCGTAAAAACTGTTCCGCCCAAAAGAGAGAGGAGCCCTTCTCAGGGGCCTACCTCCTTCTTCGGAGAAGGTTACTCATATTCGCCCCGTTCTCTTCCTACACCTTCATTAGCTCCACGCTAGCTGGTACGGGAGCAAGAAAATAGAAATGTATATGCCCTAGAAGTATCAGTCAAACAGCTGAGGACGGGAGTACGCGGTACGGAAAGTAGACACGGATCCGAAGGGGCCTGACATAAAAATATTGTCACATCTTGAGGACACGTACTGTACCGAAACAGTGTCACGTCAAGGGCGTACTTTTCATGCTCAGACTAGACGAAGTACAGAGTATACTGTGCAATGCTCGTTCCCAGACTCATGAGAAAATTTAAGAAGGCAGAAGGGTAGAGGTCCAACCCTATCGCCCTCCACCTGCCTCACTCCATTTATTAACTCCCTCCCAGTTGACATTTCCCGTATGCACACGCTTCCTTGTTTGGCAGTTCTTCAACTTTAAATCTATTCATCTGCGTTTTTGTTATTTTTTCCAAACACTTATCTCGAGTCCCTTGCTCGCTCATTGTATGCTTTCCTCTCAACGTCCACATTTCGATTTCGTTTTTTTTTTTATTTCGTCGTGTATGAGGAAAAGCTACCGTACTGATAGATACCCATGGCTTGCGACCAATAGCCGTGTTTCCTCATTTCGAACCGAGGAAACACACGTGCTTCAAGAATTCATCTTCGGACCCATCTTCTTTTCGTTGTATATGATTATTTTCAGAAACTTCTATGCCCCCCTTAAGTGTTAATGCATACATTAATTTTTGTTGGGGATACACTAAACTAACCACAGGGAAAAAATGGCCGCGTATCTGCTCCTTTTGTTGCAAATGTCGACGAAAAACGAAGTCTCATCGACATTTGCCAAGGAAATACCTCCCTTCCCTTTTTTTCTCGCTTCTCATGCTGTTCCTCTCCCGTCGCGCTCCTCCCAAGGTAAACACGCAAGAGGTTTGCTCAAGCCAATTTAAATTTACCGCGTTCCACTGCACCAGGCCGGGTGCCTCGATGCCAGCGCTGGCGTACGGCGGAATCGAGGCGCCCTATTTGAACGTTTGTAGAGCCACGTCGCCCGTCTCCACATGCGTCCCAACCGGAACGTGAAACATATATCTAGTGGAACCTTTCGTATACCTGTTGCCGTTTGACTTCTTAAAATGCCGCCAGAAGCTATTGTGGCGTGGGCAATAACAGGCGATAGAGTGAATTCTTTTTTTCTGCAGTGGATGTAGAGTTGGCTATCGCGAAAATCAAGCATCCATGAATTTTTTTATAAAGAACCACTGCAAATATAGCATGTATTGATTTGCTGCCTCATATTTGCGTAATATTTTGTTCTTGTTCAACAATGTCGACAAGCATGAACATTGCCACCGGACTTAGCGTTTAGATTTGGCTGTGGGTATATAAACCTGTAGTGCAGATTCTGCTTCACTTTGGCCGGCTGGCTGAATCGAGTCACAGACAGACATACATACAGACAGACAGACCAAAATTCCTGCGTTTAAGTAGCCAAAAAAAGACTGTCGTTTTTTTTAATATCAACAAGTTACTGATCATAATTGAAGCAGGACTCTTGAGTGGCCAGCCAGCTAGTAGTGTAAGCGGAAATAAAGGGTTTTTAGCTGTAAAAACACCGTAAATTACGAAATTGTATGCTAAAGTGCGTAAAACACATAACTACAGCATGCCTCTTCTTACAAGTACCTACGTTCCACGCTCGACTTTGATATGAATTTGAAGATAGCAGCTTTCATACTCCGCACAATTTTTCTTGTGCATTAACTTTTCATTCATTCTGCTAACTCCTCGCTCACATTTTTGTAGTAATTTGCGCATCCCTGATGATACTTGAGGCATGTCTTCTTTTTCAACACGCGCTCATCCTCTCCTACAGACTAGCTTATGCTTAACCTTATGCGCTTGGCATTGTTTTGTGCGGAATTCCTCCGCTAACGCATATTCTTATTTCCTCTACAAGCCATCAACTCACGCATTTAATTTGTCCATCATTCTATTCTCTGGGATTTGATGTGGTACATCAAGGCCTGCTCGAACATCCACTACCAAATTAGATGAGCAAATTTTAGGTGATGAAATGGCAGAAGTAAAAGACCCAAAAATCCACCAATTCCTTGGACTGATCTGTCGCTATTTTCTCGAAGCAACAGTGCACGCACCTGGTACTAGCTGCGCTGCAGCCTGTCTGGCCATGCACAAAAGGAGAAGGCAAGCCAGGGGACCGGCTCCTGGAGACCTGCGCCGCCGTCGTCGCCGGCTCGCAGTGTCCTCCTGCTGACTCTCGCAGCTGCAGATGTGACTGTCCATGCTCCCACGATAACGGCTAAGAGCCTGCGTTTCGAAATGGTTTACTCGTCCGACAAACCATTTCGTTCGTTTCGATTGGCAACACGTTATAAATAATCCATCTCATGTTCATTATAAATAATAAGCATAAACTCTTGCCCTTCTAGCATGTTTCAAGAATGTTTCACAACTGAGTCATTTGAGGAGCAAGCAGTAGGAGATTAGGTACTTTATTAGAGCGAATGGAAAAAGACAAACACCAATAGAAATCGTCACATCATCTGCACTTCAAGGTAGGAGATTAGGTACTTTATTAGAGCGAATGGAAAAAGACAAACACCAATAGAAATCGTCACATCATCTGCACTTCAAGGTCGCAATCAATCAAGCAATCCTCTACTCTCCGCGCCTACTCTCCCTTGGTAGCCCGTTTCCCTCCTGGCACGCCTAACTCCTATGCAGGGCCTTCATCCATAACGTAAAATACAAATTGCGCGAATAGAGACGACCACAAAAAGCAATCGTGTTTATTTGTTGTACCCAGGAACAGCCGTGAGGCCTTAGTACTGGCGCACGGAGGGATACAAGCTCAAAAGATTGCAGGGTTTAGAAAGACACGACACGACAAGATAGAAGTGAGAACCACGAAGAGAGAAAAAAAATAAGACAGACCTTTCACAATGTATATAGACGACATAAAAAAGAAGCAAAGAAACCTTGGCACTGTATATGAACAACGTATACAGTGGAAAACATTACAAAACATTGGATAGTATACGCACGCACAATGGACACAAGCAAAACTGACATAATACAACAGAACAGAGAATTACAACCTATAGATTAAAAAGAACGTCTTCATAATAGGGATAAACATGTAACGTTACAACAGTAATACTTAACATGAACAAAATAAAATTCCGTGAGCATCATATATTGCAGAGAACCCGACAACATATGAAGCAAGCAGTGTAGCCTAATACAACTAAGCAGATGAGTTTCGTGCTACGGAACAATGAAATGTACAACATGGTTCGATGTTTGGGGAATAAGTGCGAGTGTCTTGTTGAGTTATAGTTCTGCTACTGTCTGAATGGAACATATGGAGTGAACGGTTAAAAATATCTACGTAGCAGAATAGAAGTTATATGCTATCGGCCGCCGGAACAAGGGACAGTGCCTGTTACAGGCGCTGAGAGTCAGGGGCGTAGGGGGCGGAGGGTGGGGGGGGGGGGGGGTGCTTATGAGGCTTGAGCCCTCCCCTCATGCACGGCGTCATGGTGTCATGCACGGCTGTCATGCTGTCATGTGCGGCTACCAAGGCAACCACCGGCACCGGAAACCATACACTCTTAGGCAAAAAGGACTAAAATAGGGACTAAAATACAGCCATTAGTCTTCGCGGGCGACCGTTCATCTTCACGGGGAGTATCTGCGGCAGAGTACGTGCCGTGTGCATAAATTCGGACTAACTGTTCGTCCCCGCCGATCTATAAGGAGTAACGGGAAGACGAAACGCATGCAGTTAGTCTCTTTGTTGCGTCGTTAATCCCCTCATGGCGTCGTCGTTGCCCTTTCGCGCATATGTCTGCGAACAGTTTCATATTTCCAAAACACAAGGCATTGCAGTCACTGGGTGCTTTAGATGGTGCCACGGGAGAAAATATTGATGTTAGTCATAAGAAAATCGCCTAGGGTTAGTAGAGCGGCGGGTAATGGCAAGGAGCGGCGAAGAGCGATTGTCATACGCTTCTCGGCGAGGTTATGTTGATACGCTGTGTTGCATACGATTCGTGCGAGATAATAACAGCCAATGAAAGCTTTCAAGCGCCTTAACAGTAACTCAAAAATTAGTGACAATAGCAAAAGTGGATTCCTGAGCGTAATGAATATGTATATGTTTAACAGACTAGAAAAAACGCATGTTGCTGATGACAACTGCAAAACAAAAATGCTCGCTACAGGTAAGCGTCTCGAAGTTATCTTTTATACTCGGTACATAATTGCCTTGGGCACCAAAGCTATGACAATGCTGCAACTGGTGTAAAACCCGCTTGCATTTCACAGCCGCAATCGTCTAGCGACGCGAATTGGAAGAATTCAGGCTAAGCAACACCGAATTCGCTTTCGCCGATGCAGAAAAATATGGCATGTTTCCTTATTCTGACACTCACACAGACGACACCTTTCACATACGTTGCATAGAGCACTTAACATATGTATCGAACACTAAGAAAGCACTTAGCTTGCGCTAAGTTGTGCGGAAACAAATGAGTCGTCCGATCGCCCAGCTACCTATCTCAACTAGGTGACGACGAGTTGATTGTTATTTACGAAAAAACTATGGTTGTGAGGCTCGACTTCGAATCGAACTGAGCAATAGTCCCTAAACCTAGCAAAGCGCTAAGCGAAAGGCGCAAAACGCGGTCACGTTCGCTTGCACAGATAGAAAATCGGGCACCAGTTTCAATGGATCTGTTGCGTTATGCACAGAACTGCACGCTGTATACTTGATTATTATCTGTCGCAGTAACCACCCGGCGGCGTGGCCCGAGTCTCCCGTCGGACACCGAAGGGAGCGGTCATGTCAGGAGCGAGCTCCTCGCGTTCGGCAGGCGCACCCGCGTCAAACCGGTCCTTCCCCGGCACATCGGCGACCGTCCCCGGCTCATCGGAGTACAGGATGCTTCTCCCCACCCTGCCCACGGGAAAGGTGACGGAGAATTCGCTGTTTCTGCACTGTGATCCGGCAGCCCGTCCATACGGAATCCAAGATATCGCAGCGGGCCTCTCAGCTGTTATCGAGCTGAAAAGCATCGCCAGCCTTGGAGGCTTTCAGTTCAATCACGTGTGGATGATCACTTTCAAGACGGGAGAAGACATGGCTCCCCTGGCATCCAAGTCCGAAATCGCAGTCAAAGGGAGGAAGTGCGTCGTGATTGACCCGAACGTGAAGGAGAAAGAGATTAAGGTGCACTGGGTTCCACACCACGTCCCGGACGTCCTCATCGCCCAACAACTTGGCCGCTTCGGGAAAGTGAAGCGGGTCGTTCGTGAGAAATGGAGGATCCCGGGCCTAGAGGAGGCTGAAACGAACACCAGAGTCGTGCAGCTGGCACCCCGCGACGCCGAGGCGCTCAACGAGGTGCCCCACCAAGCGAAGATCGACGGCGTGCCGATTCTGATCGCCGTACCGGGACGGCCCCCCCTTTGCTTACGCTGCAGGCAACTAGGCCACATACGCAGGCAATGCAGAGCCACGTGGTGCCGGAAATGTCGTTCTTTCGGCCACATTGACGCGGACTGCGTACAAACCTACGCGTCTAAAACCAAGCAACGGTCGGCCCCGCAAACGATGGACGACTTTATGGACGCGGAGGATATCGAGGCGGCGAAATCGACAGCGGCTGCGCCCGGGGCCATTGCTGCAGCTGAGAGCAAGGCAGGCGGTGACCCCAAGGAACCGGTTACGGAGAGCGCGACCGAGACTTCCCCCCCACCCACCGCCAAGCCCAACGAGGACGAGCAGCAGAGCGGAGAGGAAAAGCCGGCCGAACCGGAGGGAGAGGAGGTGCCCGCCCCGAGCGACCAGCCAGGAGGGACCGACGGAGCCGACGCCGACGAGTATCCCCTGACAAAGGACGCAGCAGCACCGCGCCAACCCGCCACCGCGGGCGTGGAGACGCGGCGGAGGGCGCGCGGGAAACAAGGCGGCGCAGCCCCCAACCATCCAAGCCAGGGAGAGACCGGGTCAACGAACCCCGTGGGCAGCTCAACGAGCGGAAGGAGTTGAAGACCCAGTCGGTAAGCGCCTTTCACACCATGACACCACAACAGAGCGCAGTCACGCTTGCCACATTAAACGTGGTAAGTCTAACCTCGCAGAAACGGAAGCATTGGCTGGCCGACCTCCTTAATGAAAACAAGATAGACGTTGCTTTTTTACAAGAAACCAAAATTGCTTCTCGAGAGGACGCTCAAAATTTTGTAAGTTTTTTTGGCCACCAATTTTGGTGTTTTTACACCCTTACAGCTACCCGTGCGGGCGGAACCGCTATTCTAATTCGCAAACATAATTCCTTAACCGTAATTGACTGCGAGCTGGCGAGGGACGGGCGTTTTTGCACCGTCGATGTCCTGGTGGGAGGGGAGCTTACGCGCTTTGTTTGCGTTTATGCACCGAACGATCAGGCGGCGCGCGCCGATTTCTTCTCTTCCCTTCGTGACATCCTGGTGATTCCGGGTCGACTCGTCCTGGCAGGCGACTTCAATTGCTTCAATTGCGTTGTTAATGCCAGCGACAGAGCAGGTGCTAGGGGCGTGGCGGACGCTTCGGCGCGGGTTTTGAAAGCAGTCCTTCGAGAGGGTGACCTGAACGATGTCGCCCTCCAGCGTGGGTGGTCAACTTCTCGCTACACCAGATGGCGTGGCACGTCACAGGCTCGCTTAGATCGGGTGTATTTGACGAGCGATGCGCTGCCGTTAGTGACTGACTACGCCGTCACCCCTGTTGCTTTCTCGGACCACGGTTTGGTAACATGTACCATCAGAATTGAGCGCGAAATCAAGGGAGGGGTTGGCAGCCGTTGGCTGATGAACACTACGGTCCTCGATAATGCGGCCTTCGCTGATCGCATAAGAGGCGAAATTGAAGCACTCAACGCTGCACCCATCGATGGGGTCGCCTGGGAGCGCTTCAAAAAACGGGTTAAAAATGCAGCAATCGCAATCGGACGACAGGAAGCGAGAGACAGAAAGGCGAAATTAAGTCGACTCACGGAGTGCCTACGCTCTCTTGTGGAAGCGGACGAGGAGAGGCCGGGGGAATTCTCGGAGGACATTCGCAGTGTTAAAGAGGAGATCCGTACTGAGCTGGAAAAGAGGTACTGGGGGGCTCTTGTGCGGAGTAGGGAGCAGCGAGTGGTGGCCGAGGCACAGCCGTCGAAACTTTTTGGTGCTTTCGAGCGGGCAAGGACTGCCACTAAAGCGATTTCCGAGGTCAACCACCCTAATGGGCTCGCGCGTGGGAGCAGGGAGGTGGCGGCTGCCTTCGGCGACTACTACGAAAACTTGTTCTCGCGCGCTGTTCCCGATGTCCCTCCGCCGGATGTCCTCGATGAGCTGCCCAAGGTCCCGGAGGACGTTAAGGCCGTCACAAACAACCCCATCACGGTCGAAGAGGTCAAAAGCGCTATAAAGGAATTGCCAAAAAATAAGTCACCGGGGCCGGATGGGATCGTTTCGGAGTTCTACCAGGTATTCCGAGAGGAGATCAGCCCTGTTTTGGCGTCGGTATTCGAAAACGTTAAAAACACAAAGTTGCTGCCACCTTCAATGCGGAGCAGTAATTTGGTCCTTATACCGAAAAAAACGTCTCACGATACGGCACCCAGTGTTGAAGATTTCAGGCCTATCAGTCTGCTATCAACAGACTACAAAATCCTATCCCGAATCCTGTCCAGACGGCTCGAGAAGGCCCTCAGCAGTGTGGTGGGACCACATCAGACATGCGGATTCAGAGGCCGCTCAATAAACACCAACCTACACCGCATGAGGACTGTCTGTGAGGTGGCGGAGTCAGGGTTTTTTCCCCTTGCTGTCTTGCAACTCGACCTCAGAAAGGCCTTCGACCAAGTAGACCACGCCTTTCTGTTGATGCTCCTCCATCGATGCGGGATAGGGAACGAAATAGTGGAGTGGATCAATATCTGCTATACTGAAATCACCACCAGCATCATTATGAATGGGGAGGTGGGGAGCCCCATCGCCGTGAGAAGGTCGGTCAGGCAGGGCTGTCCCATGTCCCCGATTCTGTTTGCATTATATATAGAGCCACTTTGCAGAATGGCAATGGCATCGAAGTCAGTCAAAGGCTTGGTTCTCGGCGACGAAGAACTAAGAGTCCTGGCTTACGCGGATGATGTCGCCTTCGTATGTTCATCGAAAGATCAGGTGAGGGAGATCGTCGCGCTCGCGCAATCATTCTGTCGGTTTTCGGGTGCTCAGCTGAATCTTTCTAAGTGTGAGGGAGCATGGCTAGGTGAATGGCCCACCAAACCATCACAGCTCTACGGAGTCCGATGGAGGGAGGCCATCACCCGCTACCTCGGAGTCAACCTGGACTGCGGCCGAGCCATTGCCCCCCGCTGGCAGTCAAAGCTGGCAGCCGCGGGTAGGAAGTTGGAGCCCTGGCGAGCGCGACACATCGCCTTTTTCTCAAGGGCACATGTTTGCAATGCCGTGTTATACCCGGCCGTCCTGTACGTGGCCAGAGTATCGACCATCGACGCAGGCTCAGTGGCCAAGCTACACCGGATGTTCGCAGTATTCCTCTGGCGATCCACCTACGAGCCTATGCGTCGCACGAACATTTTCTGGAGTCCGGAAGCGGGTGGCCTCGGGCTTGTTAACGTGGAGCTCAAGCTGACAGTGCAGCGTTTTTTGTTCTTGCGGGATCGTCGCGACGGTTTCCTTCGGGCTGCTCTGCAAAACGTAGGCTCCTCACATTTGGCCCCTTGGCTGCCAACAACAGCGGAGTTTACACATAGTAACCGGGCAACGGGCTTTTACAAAGAAGTGGCGGCAGCGGTGGCCCTTTTGCAGGGACTGTTCTCTTGGGAGTACCTGTGCGCAGTGGCCCCGAAGAAGTTGTACTGGGACCTGGTGGAACAGATCCTTCCACCCCCCATGTATCGCTCACCACCTCTTGGGCGCATGAAAAGTGACGTCCTCCGGCGAGTGCGGAAGCTCCCCATTCCTTCTGGTTCGAAGGATTTCTTCTTCCGCTTTCACACAGGGGTTCTACCCACTAAGGCAAGACAGGGGGAGAGGGGCTTCTTTCTTCCTGGAGGGACCAACTGCTTGTTGTGTGGAAGGAGGGAGACGGCAGAGCACGTCTTTTTGGAGTGCAACACGGCGTCGTATTTCTGGGACGAGCTGCAGTGCTCTTTTGACACGTACTGGCAGCTCACCTGGATGAACTTGAGGTTCTTGGAGGCGGCCTCGGAGCACCCGCTCCTCCGTGACTGCGTCCACGTCATAGGTCTCCACTCGCTATGGAGGGCGAGAGTCGACGTGGTTGAATGTGCCGAAAACCCGCGGCCAGCGTGGAGGCACTTTGTACAGAAGGCGCAGTGGGCAGTGGCCGCCCTCGACGGGCCCGATTCAGACACTGAACTTCGTGACTCACTGGCGCGGGGCTCACGAGCCCTAATGGAGTTTAAGGTAGAACAGCAAAGGAGATGGGACTTGATCTGAGGGTCGGAAGCGGGACAGCACCATGGGCCACTTCTGCCCACTAACGACTTCTACGCCCAACCCCTCGTCCCTATTACATTACCGTATACTGTAAACAAATGACACCATCGCCCATTTGTAAGTGTTTCTAATAGGAACCACGCCAGCACTGGTGGCTTTGCTGGCACTGTCTACGAATAATTTCCACTTCCCTGGCGAAACACGCTGAATCTTGTCTTGGCTCGTTCAGTTCCCGAACGCGATTATTTGTCTGTGTGAGCAAAGGAGGTTGCACTGTTCTCTGAAACCTCTGTAACCACTTCATCTGGCCCTGTATGTATATTTGTAAATAAAGTTACTGTTACAAAAAAAAAAAAAAAAAAACCCGGCGGCGTGGCCCAGCGGTTAGCGCGTCCGGCTCCTTGTGTGTAATTCCGGACGTCAGGGGTTCGATCCCTGCCGGTGCTGGAGTTTTTTCTTTTTTCTGCCCTCTACGCAGTTCGTCCTTGGGGAGTATCGGAACGGACCATCCGAGTGGGGGATTAACCGTTCGTCCCCTCGCAGTTAGTCCCCAAAGGGACTAATGATTGTGGCAGAGGCCGTTAGTCCCTGAAATGACGAACTTTCAGTCCTTTTTGCCTAAGAGTGTAGGATGTTGTCAAGAGCTCCAGGAATCCTGTCCGGAAAGCGCGCCTACTCTCCCTTGGTAGCCCGTTTCCCTCCTGGCACGCCTAACTCCTATGCAGGGCCTTCATCCATAACGTAAAATACAAATTGCGCGAATAGAGACGACCACAAAAAGGAAGGTACACAAGGACGGGCGCAGAACATCCCCATCCATGGGGGTGTTCTGCGAGCTCGCGCTTCGCGACGCGCCGGAGAGTCGCTGCTCAGAACAAACTAGAGGAGATCCGCGGACCAAACCGCAGGCCTGGCTGCTTCAGCACCTCCAAACACCCAGGGCCTCCGCCGGAAACCAGTGCGCTAACGACTTTGGACTTCGCCTCCCCATCTCTACATGTTGCGAATTTACCTACAAATTTGCTTCTGCAGCGCCGTTCGCGTGAAAACGATCTATTGCCCCATCTGCGAAAATTGGCAGCTAGTTTTGCCGCATGAATTACATGAATCTACATGAATTACATTATGCATCCAACATAGACTGCAAAATTGAACTTTCCGCGGACGATTGCATCATTTACAAAGAGAATTATGACTGCGGTGACTATATGGCACCAAATATTTCATTGGATAATATTGTTCACTGGTGTCCCGATGGAAAATGTCAATCAATGCAATAAAAACAATCTGCATGATGGGGACTAGGAAGAACCCTCAGAGTTTACTTACGCGAGAAACAACACACCATTACAAAGAATTATGCACCAGAATTATCCTGGTGTCACCATAACTTCCGAACTGAGATGGGACGCACACACAGCAGTGGCTTTGCGTAAGCTGTTTTTCCTACGACAGCGTCTACCATTCGCGCCGACACATACTAAGCTACTAATATCCCAAAATTTAGAACGGGAACAAAGGAAGGCTGTCAGGTTTATCCATAACAAGTGCAAACGCACCGACTCGCCCACTAACCGTCCAGAATCCTGTGGTACAGCGTGAAGAGCAAAACTGCGACGTTTAAAATTTCTAGACAATCTCCTGCCGGATCGATGCATCCGAATACACCTCCCCAGCAGAATCCAGAGCACTAATACATAAACGGGCATGCACTGTCAGCGAATACGCTTTTAGCAACAATTGCCTCAAACATTCGTTTTTCCCCCCGGTCAGTCGGATAATGAAATAGGTTAGATCCTTCCATTACCAGTATGCACTCATTGACAGAACTCACCTCGAAAATAGAGCCTATGTTTAGTAAATAATATTCAAGTCATTTTTTTTTGCGCATGAGCCGTATTACTGTTCTACGGGAAGCGGGGGAGGGGAGGGGGTTCCTGGGATGTATAAATGTACACGTAGACTTGTGTGTACGTAACGGTATTTTTTTCCTGTGGCAACACCAGCGTGGTGTACATTCATGTGCATTAATGCCCGTGCTCTTGTGTTTGTATGCAACTAGCGTTGTTATTTCCTGTATTATAAAAGGTACTGTCTTATATGCCACCTGTATGAATGTAACTACTCTTCACTGTTTGTGCATAATGAGCGTTATTTTATGCTTTATAAGAGGCACTGTTTATATGCCGCCTGTAAGGATGTAACTTGTGTTCAATGTATTCACGAACTGACGCTCTTCTGCTTTGGTCTCGTAAGATATTGGCAGTATTGTAAATAAATAAATAAATAAATAAATAAATAAATAAATACCTCTTTTCTCACAATGATCTATATTTACATTGTTATAACAAATTAATGTCTTCACCAATTACACCTTTTTGCACAGATACAACGCCCTGTTCGCGTAGCGGTATTCGGCAAATACTGCTTAAAGGAGCCGTGAAGACAAAATACAAGTTTGTGTTATTCGAAAGATTTCGTCTTTTATAGTGCCCCCAGCGTTTGTCCTAATGAAAACGATGCTTTCACTGATAAATTAATTATTTAAGTTGAAATTTTGATTTTCCCGCTAACTCGTGCGTTTTCGTGGTCTGCAAGGAGATGACAGGAACCGACCGCTCTGTAGCCGATTGGGAAGTCTTGTTTACTGTTAGCGAACCCAGATGGCGCCACCATACCGTGGCAAGCCGTTTTCTGCCTTTGGTTTGTATGCAGTATTTAAACCTGGCTTGTTTTCGCTCAGGGTGAAAATAATCGTTTCGTGACACATAGTGCTCGCTCGACAAATATGGTCACGTAAGGCGCCGTCGCTTGCGTCTATCGGCCAGTGTCATCTGAGACAACCCCGAAACCTCGCAGTTCTGTGCAGCTAAGCCAAGCATAGTGCGCGCAGTACCAACAGCAGCAGTACGCATCGGTACTTCAATGTTTACGTGTGCTTTGGTAACTTCCACTGTTTGTCCCACCATTCTTACGGCTTTAAAAAGAATGTGCCCTAAATTTAAGCGGCAATAGCTCGTTCGGCAACCTTATAAGCTCTGCCTAATTTGCGCTTGCTTTTGCCGCCCTCCACCAACCGCAGAGCTAGCTGCTATGACATCATAGGTGCTGTCGCGGGAAATGAGCTTGTGGGTCGCATGGCCGTTGCCTTTTTTCCGAATTATGTAGCATATTTTAGCGAAGTTTACGTTAAAAGTGGTGTCAGTATGATTTTAACGAGGCATTCTTTTGAACGAACCAAACTTGTGTTTTCTCTTCATGGCTCCTTTAAGTGCGCTTTAAAATAAAGGTGTACAACCAATCCGTACTCTAGGTGATGGCTTATGAGGCACGAACATAATTCGGCTTACTAAGACACCCAAACGAAAAGTCAAGTTAATTCACCCAACGTTTCATGGAAAGAAGGATCATTGGATTAACGCTTAGAGATAACAGGGTATTGCATTAGGGCACGAACTCGGATGTAGGGCATTTCATCCCAGCTCAATTTAAAACAAAAGAAGTTGAGATGGGCATGGGTACGTAATGCGGGGAATGGCGGGTGGACAACCAGCGTAACCGAGTGGCTACCGAGGGATGAGATCAGAAGTAGGTGAAGGCTGATAACCCAATAGAGGGATGAGATAAGTAAATTTGAGCGCAAAGAATGGACGGGCACACGGCAAAACGCGTGACTCCGTTCCCTTGTGGGTACAAGAACGGCATTTTCTGTGCGTACCCAGTGCCATGTACTGCTTCGCTTGGGACACACCTTCTAATCGAAAAAGAAATTGAGTGCAAACAAATCGACAGAAGACACGGAAAGACCAGACGGGACTGTCTTCTGTCGATTTGTTTTCGCTCATTTCTTTTTCGAATCACGAACCAGTTAGCGCAGCAGCAAGTTCTACTAAGTTAACTCCTTCTATTTTTTGTGCCGCTGCTAAAACAGCTCCGCTGAGCTGCTTTAATTGCCTACGGGTGGAATCGTGGGTTTTGAAACGAGTGCCCCGGGTTCGAGCCCCAGTAATGTCTACATTTTTTCGAAGACCCGTGATTATATTCATTTTGAAACGTTGTCGTAGCTCATTTCTCCGTATTCATTTCGTAAATAAAAGTTATTTGGCATCGTCTCTTTAGAGGTGGGACGCGGCGTATCAGCACGTTTAATTAAAGGGGCCATGCAGACAAAACACAAGTTTGGTTCAATCGAAAGATCGATTGCCTCGTTAGAATTATACGGACCACACTTTTCAAGGTAAACTTCGCGCGAATAAGCTACATAATTAGGGAAAAGGGAATGGCCATGCTACCCACAAGCTCATTTCCCGCAACAGAACCTATGATGTCATATGTGCCAGCTCAGCGATCGGCTGAGGCCGGCAAAGGCAAACGCAAATTAGCAGGGCTTATAAGCTTGCCGTACGAGCTATTTGCGCTTACATTTAGGGCACATTCTTTTTATAACAATAATAATGGTGGGGTAAACAGTGAAAGTTACTAAAGTACACGCAAGTACACGTAAACATAGAAGCATCGATGCGTACTGGAGTTGTCTCAGACGACACTGGCCGATGGCCGTTAGCGGCGGTGTCTTACGTGACATTATTTGTCGAGAGAACACCATGTTTCACGAAGCGATTATTTTTTACCTTAACACATGTGCAGCTTTCTCGCGCATGGCAGTCCTTTCAACAGTGATTACTCTTTAGTTGTTTAGCGTAATGTAAAGTTCTTTTGCGCAGCTAATATTGGGGGTGAAAACTTTGCGCACAGTTTCAAGTCTTGCACGTTTTGCGGCTAGGTTCCTCAGCCATGGAAACTATCCCGTTGTAATGCATGGGGAGCAAGATTCGACAGCGAATCGCACATAAACTATTCAGAATCCTGGAAAGTTCTTCAACTGTTTTTATCTTCACGTTGACGTCTTGCTTTGTGCCAAATATTACTTTCCTAAAGTAATTTTCCCAGGTTCCTGAGAGATCGGAATTTTGAGCGAGAAAACTCAACAAGCCAGGTACAGGTACAAACAAGCCAGGTACAAATACAATCAAAAGCAACGCAAAGGCAGGAAACGGCCTGCCGCGGTATGGTGGCGCCATCTCGGTTGACTAACGGTAAACAAGGCTCGCCAGCACATATGATGTCATTGCAGACGTCACGGAAACACACGATTCGCGGGAAAATCAAAATTTTTAGTTAAATTGATTAATTTGTGTGTGAATAAAGCATCGTTTGCTTCCAGACAAGCGCTGGTGCACTACAAAACATGAAATCTTTCGAATAAAACAAACTTGTATTTTGTCTGCATGGCCCCGGAAGTGCCGCGGTTGTAACTGTCTTGGAAGGGAATTTCAGAATGACTTTTTGCGGGGTACCTACATTAGATTGAGAGCTACAGAGCATTCACCAGACAGTTGGCTTTGCCGCAACACACCTTGTCGACGCACGCAGTTTTCTTCAGATCCAAGCCCATAGCAGCTCCGCTGTATTACTTTAATGTTCCACCCGCACACCACTTCGTATATGTATAGCCTACGTTTATACAAAGTGGATCCCCAAGCAAAAGGACGCCGCGAGCTGCGTGTTTTGTTTTGTTTTGCGGCTGCCTAGAATATCAAAAGCACGTCACGGGAAAGCGAGCGACCGGAGATGTTGATAACGAAGTAAGGACAGGCATGCACAAAGTGGGCCTGGCGCGCAAGTTTCTTGAGCCCCGTGATGGTGGTCTGTGGCTGCAGATGGCACAGCAATGCAGATTTGCGCCGCTCTGCCACGCACTGCACATCCGGGGCCGAATTCTCTAAAAAACGGGCGTCGCTTTGAAACGACGGGGTAGCGCCATTGAAATGTATGTGTTCTGGGGTTGGGGCCGCCGCTTTGAGGTGGGCAGCATGAAGTAGGAGCTGCCAGAAAAGCACTGTGGCAAGGACGCGAAGCGACAAGTGAAAAGACGGAGGGCAGTGGGTGTCGCTTCGCGTCCTTGCCACAGTGCTTTTCTGGCAGCTCCTACTTCATGCTGCCCACCTCAAAGCGGCGGCCCCAACCCCAGAACACATACATTTCAATGGCGCTACCCCGTCGTTTCAAAGCGACGGCCCGCCGTTTTGGAGAATTGGCCCCCCGGTAAACTTTTGCGGCCGACAGTACATTTGGGTTAACCAAGTTCCAAGTTGGGTTAACACAGCGATTTTAGGCTTTGTATCTTCAAGTGAAACAATGTGATTACTATTCTTTTTCTTTTGCAATGAAAGGAACGGCTAAATGTCGTTCATTCAAGTGAAACAATGTGATTACTATTATTTTTCTTTTGCAATGAAAGGAACGGCTAAATGTCGTTCATTTTATTGCTGCAACCAAAAAAAAAGCCAAAACAAAGAAAGTAGTGTATGGAGCGAATCGTTCGATGGTATCGTCATGGCCCGTCGTTCGATCGATGGCATCGTCACCGAGAAAACCTCCTTTGCTTTCTACCCAGCTGCAGAGGGCATACACGGTCGGCATGTCCTGATGCGAACAAAGGTGGGTGCCTCATATATCGTTGCTCAACGGTCTGGGCGGAGTTCCAGTCGGGGAAAACTGTCGCCCAGCCCGTTTCTTCTGCCATTCACCTTTTAGCTGTAAACTCGCATAATTGCGGAGTGTAATGCCCGAGCTGCGTTCCGAGTGATTTCAATGATCCCAGACCAATCTCTATCGCACTTCTTCAAATTCGTTCGCCACGACGAGTTTGAATGCGTGGAAAACAGTACGATCTATCTTTGGTACGAAGTTGTCAGTGACTACACAATAATACAATGCACTCAGCTGGCGTTTGACGGCACGAACGATAAAGAAAAAGTTCGAGGGGCATAAAAGCCTTCGAGACTTCTCCGCTTACGTTTAATCATTCTCCGTTCTCCGTGGCGTGCTTACCGTGGGGCCGACGGCGAGGCGCGGTCTTCGCCGGGGCGTGAGGCCGTCGTCCTCGGTCTCCAGTCAGTGGCGGGCACTGCAGCGAGGCCGAAGCGACGTCAACGAATCGCGCTCCCGGGCGCCCGCGGATTTGACCCCCGTGGCCTGACCTCGGGCTGACGGCGAGGCGACGACATGAGCCGCACTCCTCGGAGCTTCCTTTTCCCTTGGGGGTGTCCCACGCGCTCTCGGCGTTGGCAGCCGAACGACTCCTCTCCTTTCCCTCCGCTTCCGCCTTCCGCATCGGCCGGTGACGATTAGGAGTTATGTACTTTGTACTTTCCTGCCCCATCGCCTTCTGTGCCGTTTTAAATGCTTCGCCGCCTCCCTCGTCAAGCAGGCGACCCGCTTATTTTGATCGCCGGAGTCAGTCGCCGAGCTTCTTCGCCTGCAGCTGTGCGGACCCGCTTGGGAGGAGACCTTCGGACCAAGTGGGGCACAATGGCCAGTCCCTGACTCATCCGCGTTGCGAAGTGGCCCTGTTCCCCAGGGCCCGTCGGGTTATCGGTGCTGTGGAGACTCACACACATGTCTGCATCGTCACAAACGGCGCACTTGGAAGGCAGAGGTCGAAAAGGAGAGCGTGGCGCAAAAGAACGGTGGTTACACTGCGTTCGCGCCAAACCCGCATCGTCAACGTGCATGTTAGCGGAGCGCCCAGATGCAGAACATGCTCTCTGTTGGGTTTCTACATTTTCGCAACACGCTCAGAGAAGGAAACGCGCCAAGCTACCGCTGACCAAAACGGCTTTTGGGGACGTGTAAATGGCAGGTCTTACGGTGACTGGAAACAAAACATAAATATGACCTAGCGCCATAGATGACTAAAAAAAAAAAAATCCGTGAATCCGCTTCTTTCGCTGCGAATGCCGTAGAAAAGCGACAGACATCTGCCGCCCCTGCCACCCTAAACCTTCTCTTCTCCCTCCCTCCCACCTCCCACGCGCTTGATTGATTTGATTATGAGGTTTAACGCGCAGACGCTACACAGGCGACGAGGTGCGCTGTAGTGGAGGGCTCTAGATTAATTTTCACCACCCGGGGATCTTTAACGTGCGCCAAAATATTGAACACACGGGCGTTTTCGCTTTTCGCCTCCATCAGAAAAGCGGCCGCCGCGGCCAGAAATCAAACCCGCGTCTTTGGTGTCAGCAGCACAGTGCCTTAGCCACTGATCCACCGCGGCGGGCCTTTGCGCTGAATAGACGTGTATGAGCCATGGCAGCAGTTTCAGTAGTGTAGACCGTTCCAAAGGTCTACACTTCGTGCTCAAGCATTCATTCACCTGTAATTAACAGTGAAACTGTTCTTGGTCCAGGCTTTCATGGAACGAGGCGTGGTAACGTGGGCGCAGCGATGTGGAGAGGGCACAACCTAGCGAGACGGAGAGCAAGCGCCAAGTACACGTGTAGCGGGGGTAAGGTGGCTAAGCGGGGGGGCAGGTGCCAAGTGCAGGTGGATGGAGTCAAGGAGAGGAGTCGGCCTATTGTAGAGCGCGCGTCCCACAGATGGTTCGGAGGAGCGCGCATATGTAGACGAGTGCGCTTTGCGGTCATTTCTCGAATGTTCGGAAATTTGGTGAAGTTGCGCGCTCTCTGGAAGATGAAGCCACCCGTCGGGAAGGGCGGCGAGAGTTGGCGCGCGAACTGGAATCAATGTGCTGGTCTTTGAGAAGTTATATGAAGCGTAGCCTCGCGATTAGGGAACGCCAGGCAGCTTCGCGTTCCTGACGTGAAGTCAGTGGAGCTGGGATAATTTATGGCCGGGTGGTTGCATCTAGTGACAGGCAAACGTACAGACCAACATTTTCCTGCTTAGGTAACCTAAGAATGAATATCGTCTTTAAAACGATAGTTAAACGGTTAAGCGATAGTTGTACGTAAAGTTAAGGTAGTTGCACGGTAGGTTAAGCGGCATTCAAGGAGGTCGAGTAGTTGGCTATGTAGTTGGAATTCATTGCATGCTGCGGATAATATTAATTACCACGTGACACGTGCTCAGTCGCGCAGCGCATCCAGGGTGGGTGGCGTCCCTATTCCGGGATGCCACGGCTTGCAGCAGCTCGAACGGTCCGCGTGACGAGGCCACGCTGGTTCTCCAGGACATTGCTGTTCAGTAGGATAGCGTATACAGCCCTGGACGGGCGGGGGCTGACCCGAAAGCTTGGGCCCGGCACAGCCCGCAGACCAGGCCGGGGTGCCGGAAGCGTTTGTAGGCGGGCCCGGGCCAGGCCCGGGCTAGAAGCCATGGGCCCGGGCCGAGTTCGGGCTTGAAGCTATATGCTTGAGCCGTTAATATAGCTAGGAGAATATTGCTGCGTAACAATAGTTCCGACGTGAAGTGCAGAAAATAAAATTAAGAACAGTGTTCTGAGTTTACTTCCACGAGCTTCTTTATGTTAGTCGTACGCAGGGACGTAGCCAGGGGGGGGGGGGGGTTCAAACTCCCCCCCCCCCCGAAATATTTTTTGGGTCAATTTTTTTAGAGAGCGTTTGTACAAAATAACTCTCTCTTCTCCATTTACCCCTTTCTCAAATCAAGCTAGGGCACCGCAATTTGCTCTCAGTAGCATTATGGGGGCCCGCCGTCTAGTAAAAAACTCTGTTGTGAGGGAGGCCAGACTGCGGACCGATGCCGATGAAAAGGGACGTTTATTATTTGCTACATCTTAACGAACAAGGCCCCAGGCCTTTCGTCGTCCGGACGAGCGTTCCGTGGACAGCCGTTCTCTACCGCTGCCCAAAGACGACTCCCCGTTTCTCTCTCCTCCGGAGGTCTCGAGTCGCGCGCACCGCCACAACCGCACAGTTCCGAGAAGCCGGCTTTCGGTCTCCGCTGGAGCCGCGACCCGCTATCCCCCCGATTTCGTCGGGGCGCACACGTGTTCCTATTTCAGCGGCCGGACCCACAGCGGGTGGTCTAAATCACTTGTCTCTGTTCGGCCTTGGCTCCCCCCCCCCCCCAATGTTCGGCCTTCACTCCCCTCCCAGTGCACTTCGAAACTTCGAGCACTTAACTAGCATCTTGGTCCCCCCCGCCCCCTTCCCCTTCGTTTCAATCTTGTTCGCTGTCCTGGCCATTGCGGGGCTAAATTCAAACTTACTGTTGTGAGTTTGAAACCCCTGATACGTACCAGACGCCGCCGGCACCACTCGGACGCTCGGGGGTGCACCCAAAAGAGGCTCCAGTGAAGAGAATCGGCGCTGCTATCGCATAGCAAACTTTCACCTCTCCTTCCTAGAGGGACTTACGTGAAACGTGCTAGTTCGTTCGTAGCCCTTGCGATGCAGTGACACCATGAAAAGGCACGGTTCGAATTCCAAGCAAGCGAGCCCTGCGTGCTACTTCACGAAAAAGGCTCGAGTTACTACGGACGAGCATGTTCAAGGACCAAACGACCACGTGGACTCACAACCAGGAGGCTCTGCTTCTGCGACAAGCCTTCAGTTCGGCACAGAAGTTCGCACAAGCGACGTTCTTCCGTCCCAGGATCTACTCAACTGGAGCGAAATGCACCACGCTTCGGGACAACGTGCTTCAGCAGGCAGCAATACTGCGCCGGCAACGCGGAACACGGGCGTGGACACGAGTGAGGTGGGTGGCGTAGCCTTCGCATGCTCTTCTGATTGTGACTCCGCGTGCAACGCGGATGTAAAGCCTCTTCACTTGGGACATTACGTCACAAAGACTGTGGTCGACCCACCCTTAAAAGAAAAACTCCTGCGAAGCCCCTGGAATCCTTCGGATAACGACAATTTTCCACCCTCAACAACTCGAAACCAGCGCTTCCAACTTCATTGAGTGACTAGCTACTCGTGGCTTGTGTATTCAGAGTTTTTGGGAGGAGCACTCTGTAAATATTGCGTACTCTTCGCCAAAGAATGTGCTGGAAAGGGGGAACATCAGCGCTTGGGTTGCTTCGTGACGAAAGCCTTCACGAACTACATGAAGGCCATAGACGCCTTCAAAAGTCATGCAGTCAGCAGCTACCATGTGAAGTCTGCATCGCAGTAGGAGGGTTTTCTTGCAGTTCACTCAGGACTTCAGTCTGACATAATAAGTCAATTAGACACCGCAGTGAAAAAGCAAGCCGAGGAGAGGAGGAGGAGGAGGAGAGAAACGTTTCGGAAAGTGCTATTGTGGGTGGTGTTCCTAGTCCGGATAGCCGCGAGTCGTGGCAGCTGCTCTTGCCCGAGACACGAGGTTAACCTGCGTCTCTAGCAGGCAGCTGGTCAGCTCGCACTCCCACTGCTCCAGGGTGGGGGAAGGGATGGGATTTGGGTGGTAGGGGCAAGCCCAGACAAGGTGGTATGTGGTGTTGGGGGTTTTACAGGATGGGCATTCGTAGGGATACATGGTTGGTGATATGTTGTGTAGAATTGTTGTGTTGTAGTATGTCTGGGTTTGTAGTCTTCGCCAAAGGCGTGCGTCGTTGGTGTTGAGAGATGGGTGAGGAGGAGGGTAGGCGAGGCGATTTCGGCGGTAGTGGTACAAGATGTCTGTGTAACGACTCGGGACTGGGGGGTGATTGAGGGATTCCGGTGGGTCTTCTCTGCCTTCAGGGAATTCCCGGGTAGTTAATTCGCGGGCAGCGGCATGTGCCGCCTCATTCCCTGGAAGGTTGGCGTACCGGAAAAATTTGGTGCCGATAATTGAAACCGTAATGTTTTGCGGACGTCAAGAAGTGGCACTTCGCGGAACGGATGACTGCGGCCCTATCGATTTGGCGGAAGGCTTTCCCATCAAGAACGATGGGAATTTTCGCGCACTTCTTAGAATGAGGGCCGCATGGAGATGCTCCCTTAAAGAAGAAACGTCTCCCGGAAATGCCATGTACACAAGCCCACAAATTCAAAATGAGATAATTGCGTTGTGTGGCAAAATTATCCAGAGCAAAATTGTGAACCGAGTCAACGCTTCTGGTTGTTTTTCAATCCTCGCTGACGAAGCGACAGACATTTCTTGCACTGCGCAGCTCTCTCTTTGCGTCCGATACGTCGACAAGCACACGGCTGAGCATTGTGTACTTCTAGAAGATTTTCTTGATTTTGTTCCTGTGTATGACCTCACCTGCAAGGCCCTAGCACACAGCATTTTGAGCACTCTACGGAGCCACGACCTTGATTTAACTTTACTTTGTGGGCAGGGCTACGATGGCGTGGCTTATATAAGTGGGCACCTAAACGGTGTTCAAGCTGTCATTCGAGAGACATTTCCAAAAGCCTTGTACGTTCATTGTGGCGCTCACTCCTTAAACCTGGCATTGCTTCATTCGTGCCAGCTGGCTAGCATTCGAAACTGCTTAGGGACTGTTTCTTCCGTGTGTGCATTTGTCAAGGCGTCCCCAAAGAGATGCAGCCAGCTACAAGGTCAAGGTGAAACGGAACGACAAGGAAGAATGTCCCTCATATCTTTCTGCCAGACAAGGTGGGTTGAAAGCCGCAATGTTCTCCAACGCTTTTTGGAACTTTACATACCGATCACTAGATTCCTTGAAGACTTAGAGGGGGCTGTGTCGTCAGATATATCGTCCAAAGCATGCCAGCTGCTAAGTGCGATCACTAAGCCCGAATTTGTGGTCTCCCTACACATAATCAGCCGGCTGTTTTCCCTGACATTGCCACTTTGCAAGTTTTTGCAAAAGGTCGACTGTGACTTGTCGCAGGCATGTGACCACGTCGAAGACATTGTCAGCGTCCTCATTGAAAACAGAGCAGACGCAGCCAAGGAATTCACGAAGATTTTTGGGGAGGCCTGTCGTCTTCTAAGCGATGTGAATGTAGAGATGGCACTTCCACGAACGGTTTTGAGGCAAAACCAAAGATGTGAGACGCCTGCTGCCAATCCGGAAGAGTACTATAAACGAAATATGTATTTGCCTTGCTTGGCCGACCTGAGAAACCAGGTCAAAGAGCGTTTTGAGAACCACAGAAGTGTTGTGGTGGGTCTTCAAATGATCCTACCAAAATATTGTGCATCAGCAAGCATTTCTCGGATCACTGATGCAGCGCAATTTTACCTCGGTGAGCATGCGTCTGTGATCGAAGTGGAATTGATGCTGTGGAGGAAAAAATGGTCTAAAGTCCCCGAAGCGGATCTCCCAGCAGGCGCTTTGGGTGCCCTAAGCATGTGCAATGCTGATTTTTTTCCCACCATTCACCGCCTACTTGGCATCTTGGCTACGCTTCCTGTCCCCACATCAACTCCAGAACGCACATTTTCAACTCTGCGGAGGCTGAAAAACTACCTAAGGAATCGGGTTCAACAAGAGCGGTTGACCAGACTGGCGCTCCTGAGTGTACATAGGGAAGTCGAAGTGACCCCAGCACAAGTTCTTGCCGAATTTTGCAAGCTTTCAAAAAGGAAGAATTTCGCGGTGTGACACAAATTTCGCGAAAATAAGGACACCAATTTTCGGACGAATCTGTTTGTGGCGAATGTGTTTGTAAAGACCTCTGATAATGTGAAGTTTTCATTATCCCTCAATTACCTTTGCCTTTATTACCTTTACCGTATAAGTAAACACTGTCAAATTTTAATAAATAAACATTTGTGCAATATCCTGAAACTTCATTGTTCAGTGCATAATTGGGAGAGCTGTAATTTCAAATTGTGTTGTGCGCTTTTGTAACCGAACCCCCCCCCCCCCCCCCCCTGAAAAAAATTTCTGGCTACGGCCCTGGTTGTACGCATCGTTTTAAAAATGTTTTTTGCTAGACCTGATAGTCGATTGATTGTGGGGTTTAACGCGCCGACGCAACGCAGGCGATGAGGCGCGCCGTAGTGGAGGGCTCCGGATTAATTTTGACCACCTGGGGGTCTTTAACGTGCGCCGAAATCTCGTACACACGAGCGTTTTTGCTTTTCGCCTCCATCAGAAAAGCGGCCGCCGCGGCCGGGAATCGAACCCGCGACCTCGGGCTCAGCAGCGCAATGCCTTAGTAGACCTGATAGTCAGTGCACTGTTATTTCAATGGTATCTCATGTAATGCTTCAAGATTTTACACTGTTTTGGTATTAAATACCAAATATATTATATTGGAAGGAATACCGAAGAGGGGAAAGGATTAATTCAGACAGCCTAGAGCTATGTACCTATGCCTATGTGCGCGTGTGTTTAACATGTCGCACCCGTCGAAATGCGGCTACCGTGGCCGGGAATCGAACTCGTGTGCTAGAGAAATAGCACCGCTGAGCAACCATTGCAGGTAAAACATTTCAATGCACGTACAGTACTCGTCCATTGAAATGCGACTCCAAAGCTTTCAGCATTCCAACTTACCAACTCAGCATATCAACTCTATGTGCCCGAGACAAACACATGATGTCGCCAAGAATCTCGTCAGTAAAGGTGATGACGGCTTTGACATAAGAATACGAGCTAATATTACGCCGATGCGACGTGAACTGGGGCGCTATTCCAGAAGGCCCGATTTCCGCTTACTCCCGAGTTCCCAGCTGCTTGGGTTATGAAAGTAGAGATAGTGGAGCATTCGATCCACCTCGAGCAAAACCGCCGGAATCTCGCGCAGCACGCCTGGCATATTCAGCGCGCTGTATTGGGGCCGCTTACGTTGATAAAGTACGGTTTGCTTATCTTCCGCACACAGCACCATCTGAAATCGAGCTGCAATACTCATCCCCTAGCATAAACTAGATAACCACACTGCTACTTTGGAATCCCCAGCCTGGCTGTTGGCCACGCCTTAATGGGCGGTCCGTTTTTCTCGGTGTTCTGTTCTTCCACTTAATTATGTTTGCTACTTGGCTTGAGGGTATACAGTGCAGCTCTGCGCAAACACAAACCAACTTATCAAAGGGGTTCACTCTAGCGAACGGAACGTGCACTGCTCCCGACCATCAAAAAAATTCCCCCGCATTTCCCCGAGGGGGAGAATGTGAAAGTGCGAATGCACGGTTGTCGGCCCGCTTGCGGCGCTTGCGCTCGGCCCCCGCAGCCCACCGCCTTCTCTTCCATCTCTTCCATCGGGTTTGTAGTATCACGTGTACACCACGCAGTTATCAAGCCGCTATAACGCCGCTGAGTCGCCAACGCACGCCGCTGACGACGTAGTTTGAATGCGTTAAAGATATAAGGCGCGTTACTCACTCTGATATCAGCGTGGCTTCCGTGGCTTAGTCGGTAGCGCGTCGCGCTGCGGCCGCAAAGTCCTCGGATCGAAACCTGGCGCCGGATGCTGTTTCTTTTTTAAATGTAGAGGAGCACTGCGGACGCCAACGCCGCCGACGCCGCCGCCGCCGCCGCCGCCGGCGGTGGATGGTTTGGGGTCGCTTATAAAGAGCATTCGCTCTTAATATGGCTTTTGTTTACGGCTTGCTTGAGTAGAGTGAACTAGAAGTTCACTGTAGTTTGAGTGTGCACGGTGGGCGCTTATCAGAAATCGCCCCGTGTCAAAGCGTGTTTGAGCATTGGCGAGTGCGTTTTAGACGTTGAAGTTGTGTCATTTGTCATCGACTGTGTTTTCACAGTGTATGAAAAAGGCTCCCGTGGTAAAATCGCATCGTCTTGGCCTCTCCTATCGGCTCGTACAATATTGAACACCAGTTCGGACCGAACACCCCCGCGACTGTGGCACCATTGGTTGACGGTGGCCTGGGGACTTCATTTTCGTTTTATGCTAAGTTCTTGTCGCTGCTAGCGGGCATCAAATGACAACTTCGTGGCTACGACGCCACGCCCACACAAAGTGGACGCCATTGGTGGGAGTGGCTTCGGTTGTTACGCCGCGCCTACGAATGGGCTTGGTGTGTTTGACTGACATTAGAACTCGGAGGAAACTCGGGCGCGGCCGAGTTTTGCACGGCCGAGTTGAACTGGGGACGCCCGTGGTGGCCGCGGTTGCGGCGGGGTCTATTTTTATGGTCGCCGTAGCAGGCATATTTCTACCCTGAAAGGTCTTTTGAGCGAAGGAGGAATTTTGAGCTCGTTTTTATCTCTCTAAAAGTGCTGTGCATTGGTTGGGCAGTCAGTCGTCTGACGACAGACCCCGCTTGTGATGACTTAGAGGTGGCTTTCGCTCCATGACCGTCGAGGGGCAAGTGTTGCGTGCGCTGCGGTTTTACGCGACGGGCAGCTTCTACAGAAGAGTTGGTGGCGACCGCACCATCGACCGACACCAGTCGACAGCCAGCCGGTGTGTGCACCGTATGATAAGTGGAGACGTGTTTCCCAGACCTCGCCTTTCTTTTAGGTGGTTTGGCGGACATGGCTTTCGCAGGTGTTCCTACCGCGCGTCTATCCGTCTGCAGCCGCAGTGTGCGCACTTCAGTTGTCGTCTGCTCGCAAAACAGTTTCGAACGAAGCATTGCATGACTGTGACTGTGCATTTTGTTTATCATCAGCGCGGCACACAGACTCCCTCGAGGGGTTGCGTGACGCGCATTTCTTGTGAAAACGTTACTGGCAGGACAGCTTGTACGTATTACATATACTGTCAAGGAGACAGTCGACGCACCGATAGGTGGCTGAGGTGGTTTATTCGCAGGGGTGAAGCCGATAGGAACCCAGGTCCGAGCGTTGCGATAACCCAGCTCGGTTCTCGCGCATGTACCTTATGGGGTTCATCTCGTTCCCCTGACTCGTCTTTGGCGCATATCCTCGCGTCTGCATTGGATATAATCCTACCCTCCTCTTCCACATGGTTGATGCTGGTACGGCGCATATTCCTATAGCTTGATGGGCGGTTGCATCTGTTCATTATCCTCGCTACAATACAATCAGCGGCGCGTGCCTATTGTCAGAGGTGATCTTTACACATTTCAACGGGTTTTGTTCCGCGTCACCATCATATGGCAGGAAGCACAGCATGGAAAGCGAGTAAAGGGGAAAGCTAAGAATTAAAGTAACCGCATGACGCCAGAGGGAGGGTAAGCGGGAGTGGGAAGGGCGCGAAAGAAGATAGCGTTATGAGGGGTTTGAACTCTATAAAAGAAAACGACTGGGAGAGCTTCTTCGAACAAAAGCAGTGGAAGAGCAAAAAAATTAGGCCCATCTTCCCGCGAGGGAACCCTGATGTGATGCGACGCATCAGGGGGGAGAGTTTGGACTGACGCTGGTATTGGATTGCGTCACTCTACTCGCTGAAGGGACTGTCGCTTCCATCACGTCTTCATCGGAAGATCTTGCACGGAGGTATCGTCGAGCAAAGTCAAGTCAAGTGCGAGAGCGAGCGCTGGACTGATCCGGTGCCGTGCGCTCCCCCGCTTATATTCCCGCTTTTGAAAGGAGAGGAGCCGGGGGGTGAGAGTCGCGCGCATGCGCACACATGCGCGCACCCAGAGCATCGAAGCGCACACGCGCAGCTGTTGTTATGATAATGCGACGGAGTGAGAGTGTTGCGCACAGCTGTCGGAGAGAAGAACGGAGGAGAGTTGCGCATGTGCAGTGAGCGTGCGGACAACGCCGCGACGCAGGAAGGACATACCCCCGAGCAAGAGATGCGTCGCATCTAATACAATTAAGAAAACAAATCTGAAAAGTTGTTGTCCTTGTTGCTATTCCTTCCTTCGTAACACATGGCCACTTTGGGGATTGGCCCGCATTTGGGAGCTTTGCGGATCTAAAGCGCCCGGTTCGCAAAATTCCTAACACTGTGAATTTCGTAACACTGTGAAGCCTGAACGTGATGTCACGAGAGTAGGACACATGCACATCACCCTTGCAGAACCCCGATTCTAGGGAGGCTGTGCCGTGTTCGAGTCTGTTTGCACAATAAGACGAACAAATCAAATAGAAGAAACTGACGCAAACAGGTAATATCAGAAAAGAAGCCGTTTAAATTAATCCGTGTCAAAAGACAAAGAAACGAAAGTGAGGAAAAAGGCGCAAGTACACTGTGTTAGAAAAGAAGTTGCTAATACGTATCGCCAGGTTTTCGCCTTAAAAGCACGTAGGCAGACTGGACCGCGCCGAGGAAATTTGGTGTCGAAAAGCGGAGGGTTTCGATAACGTAATACGAGCAGCAACTGTTTTGAATGTGGCGCGCTTCTATCACCCGCTTTGTTTTTTGCCAACAGGCCATAGTCACGTGATTGCACTGTCTGCCACAGACGGCAGAAACTACTTCTTAGGACCAAAAATTTCAACAAAAAAAAAAGCTCGTATGACCACCTGGAATAAAAAATAAAATGAACTTTGTTGTGAAATACAGATTAACAAAGTAAAAGAAAAATAAAATAAAGTAGTTGGATTCGGTTGCCCCCAGGCCCCCAATAGCCACCAGTGCAGCATGGGAACGAGAGAACGCACTGAAAGATGTGCCACGCCCTAGTCGCGCGTCCTTGGAGCGCGCTGCCCTGTCCGATTACGTCACCTCAATAATCAGCAAATGGCATGAATCGCATTTTTAAAGCATTTTAATCCTGCCCCGAAATATTATCATGAGCTTATTATCATCCCCACAGCTCCGCCTTGCCCGAGTTTCGCTCAAACTCGGGCCTTCTGCACCCCTGAAGACGGTGGAAGCTGGAGTGCGTGCACTACTTTACTGTAAATCATGACATTTCAATCCATGGTTGCTGTACACACTAAATGCCCCGTCTGATGGCCAGCTATGAAGGGCGCTCAACCAAATATAGCAAATAAATTTCCTCCAGCGTCTAAGCCCGGGCCTGTTCAAGCACGCGCGGTACCTCCCTAGGCTTAGAAATAAATGACCGGGCCCGGCTCGGGCCGCGCCCGGGCCGACAAATCAGGCCCGTGAAGTGCTCTATGACACCCATTGCTCCGGTGTCGGTGCCAGGACCTGTGATAGTTCCCTGACGCCCTTACATTCTCATGCACCCCATTCCCATGTAATGTGGTGCATGGTGTTGAACGTCCCGAGGCAAGTATTGCGGTCGTAGCTGAAGAGTGCAGGGTATGCAGAGTCTGCAGCTCTGTGGCGTGTGCATAACTAACTGTGTAGCTTCTTCTTTGGTTAGCTCCATGTGGGATGGCAGATATGTTCTCCTTGTGTGTCTGTGATGTTCTAATGTGCCGGACCGGCTGGGGAGTACCGCAGCGGGGTGAGTACCTATCAGGGTTAAAGCCCGGTGTGAACAGCCTTGCCCGGCGACATTTGCCGCCTCGTCACCTCCTGGGGACTCGAGCCCCGGTGTCCATATGATATCTAATGAATTTGTTCGTGCTTGTCAGTGTTGCAAGTCCTGCCGTCTTACCTTATAACGCTATGTGCGCTTGTTTTTTCTCTAATATTAAAAACACGATTGCTCTACAAATAAAATTCGGCAGATACACTTAAATGGGCATTGCAGACAAAATACAAGTTTGTTGTATTCGAAAGATTTACTGTTTTCATAGTGCCCCCAGCGCTTGTACGGAAGCAAACGATGCTTTATCCGCTCGGAAATTAATAAATTTAAGTTAAAATTCTGATTATCCCGCCAAATTGTATGGTTCGTCTGCAATGACGTAAGCGGGTCACGTCTTTAAGCGAACGTTAGTGAGCTTGAAAACCTGCGGACTGCAGTGGACTGCGGAACGCCTCGTTTACCGTCAGTCCTCCTAGATGGCGCCACCATACACTCTAAGCTGGGTAACCCTTAATAGAGGTATACATTTTCGAATTTTTGTAACCTATAATTTATAAGGTACAAATGTAACCTATATCTTCGTAACCTTTATATACGTATACACGTAAGGGTTACGCAGTTATGGGTTACTTTGCAGCTTTCAGCATGTATACCTTTATATAAGTTGATTGATTGTGGGGTTTAACGCGCCGACGCAACGCAGGCGATGAGGCGCGCCGTAGTGGAGGGCTCCGGATTAATTTTGACCACCTGGGGATCTTTATCGTGCGCCGAAATCTCGTACACACGGGCGTTTTTGCTTTTCGCCTCCATCAGAAAAGCGGCCGCCGCGGCCGGGAATCGAACCCGCGACCTCGTGCACCTTTATATAAGTTACATCTACCGCCGTCCAAGGCCACACAAATTGGAAGGTGTAATGTTGCGCGCCAGGCGCGCTTTCGCCGGCGCCGCTGTGGCGACACCCCCAAGGCGCCTTTCCCGCGCGGTAAACAAACATTGCGTTAGTGGAAGATACGTGCGACCATGCTGTCCATTGCGCCGTCTAAACTTTTGCTTCGGGTGTCTTTTCTTCGTCCCTTGAATAAACTGCCGGCCACACGGCTGGGACTAAAAGAGAAATTACTTTTATAATTTCTAAAACAGCAGTGCCAAAAAGCTTGAAAATGTTCTCTTAATATATATGCATTGCATTACCTGTTCGATAATCGTTACCCAGGTTGTCACACAAAAATCTTCGTGAGTATTGGCAACGCTTAAGTCCTATAAACAGGCATAACTAAATTTGATGTTTGCATCAGCTTTGTGCCGTTTAAGAAACCGGTATCAAACATGCATGATAGGTCTTTTGCTAAATTGAGCTTTAGTTAAACAACATTAGGCTTTAGTGAAACCAAGCTTGAGTGGAAAGATGCACTTGATAGCACACTTCAAAAGGACGCCAAAGTTATGATAACATAGCCTTAAGCCAAAAATTCTTGTCTGACAACCTAGGCCATGATTATTAAAAGAGAATTGCAGTACATGCACACATATTTGCGCATTTAACAGGAGCACATTTCCAGAAGTTTCGCATCGGTAGTTTTGAACATTCACATTTATTATTATGAAACACCTGTGGGCTATTTATTAAAAGGCAAAGCTGCGAACCACCCCAACGTTATTATCGTTCCTTAATGAGTATTGGACGAGTGCGAATTCCTGGGCGAATTGGTGTTTCCTATATTGCTTTAGACTTCCAGGTAAAATTCGGTTTATTCATATATCCTTATTAAACCTATTTAATAAATGTTGCGTGAACAGCTTCACAAACATGGCCAAATATACAAATTCTTTACCTCAATATTTGCACGGATGTATGCAAAGCATTCCGAATTGTTTGGATACTGCCATTCAACAATTTCAGACGAATTCGAGTTTGAGCTACATTTATAAGATGGTTCTCAGGGGTGCACTTTCCCAGTACAGCGTTGTTGTCATGGTTCCCCACAGAAAAAACGCAGAATGTGGGAAAGTAGAAAGAACATTTATTGCAAATTCACTTTTTCATACAAAGCAGTGTTTATGGCTATGTTCCCTACATTCTCCGTTTCACTCAGTCTAATATTACTCTTGGAATTCACTCGCCTTTACGAATCCATCTTTACACTTCCCTCTTAGGTTCCTCTTTACAGTTTCCCACGCCGAGTTATCGTTTTTTATGCAGCACTAACAAGTTTCTAGGCCGATTGCAATCTGTCTTTTGGACAAACTTTAAATGGTATCTATAATTTCCTGCACGAAAAAAGGCGCTTGGAAAAATTCAGAGATAAGCTTCGCAATTTACGTAGTACACAAGCAGGCACAAAATCAGGGCACGTTGAAGATTTCCCGCGGTCATCTTGTTCCCTGCTGCTGCAGATGGGGGTATATATGTGAGTGGCCGTCACTTGGATTTCCCCACCTTGAAGAGCCATCTACAGAAAATTTCAGAAAAAGAACAAAATCCAGTGCAACCATAAGCCCCTCACACCAAACCACAGGCATGTGAAGTACGAAAAATATATTGCACGAAAATGAAGACGGAGACCAGAGAATAAAATGAAAGGCCACACCAGAGGAGTGATTTACGGCCTTTCCTAATAATTTCACATCATTTCAGTAATCGTTACACAGAGCAATTTGGCCGCATTGTTCAGAACAACGCGAAGCCACTATAGTCATACCGGCCAACCTTCCCGAATTTTAATCGTGCCGTGTTCCAGTTTATCTCGCGAAATGTTTCTGCATGCTCACCCAGAACAGGCAGAAACTTTGGGCTACGAGATAAACTGACATACATTTGCAAAAGAGAAAACAAAAACGTTTCCGCGCCTTCATGTGGAATCACTAGTACACGCAACAGAGCGAACGTCGCACTAAACCCAGGAAACGTGCTTTCACGATGCCGACGCCGCCTGCGTCACATTTTTGGCTGTACTTAAACATCCTCCTCCCCCGCCCCCCCCCCCCCCCCCCCCCTTGTACTGGTAGTTTCATTTTGAACAAGGATCCCACGTGGAAGCCGAAACGTTTTTCATTTAAGTAAAGTGTTCTTATCGGTGGTTTCTTCCTCGGCTATCAGTAAAAAGGAATCGCCAACTTACATTTTTTCTTCGTCCAGATGTGTTGTGGGAGAGGATACATCTAGAACTTGCACCGATCTTCAAGTGGCATTCCCAGGAGGTCTGTACCTGTAATAACTCGAAGGGTTATTTGGTTTAAAATGTAATAGGCTTTACAGCTGAGCAGTTGGTATACATTCATAATGAAAGAACACTTCAAACTTGACAAGACGAAAAAAAGAACACAGCACAAGCACTCACTAACAACTGGATATTTCTTACAGAGCTATTTTAGAAAAAGAGTTCTCCTTGTTGGCTCTGCAAAACCACGCATCTTATAGAATATGTAGAGTTGCTGAAAAACTACAAAGCTCCATGCTGAGGAAATCGTTATGTGAATTCATAACGTTCATGTAGTAACGAACTGATAGAAAGAGTCACTAAACATGAGGCAAAATAAGATACGAAATATAACATCATAACACTTGAAGAAAGGCCTCGCATTTTTACAAGTGAATCATACTTTTGGCTGTGCAGGCCTGGGTGCCATCTTTACAAAGAATATTTGAATGAATGTGTTTTAGTTATTGCATTTTCATACCGTTGTTTCCGCTGAAATCAGACTTCATTTCAACTTGTGTCATACGCAGGGGAGTCCTGGTTGTCAGCTCAAGGAACACTGCCTGCAAGAAAAAACAGTAGTGCTGATAAGTCATAGCATAGGTAGCCAGATGCAACCACACTTTTTGAACAGCCAGGATCCGATGGTGGTGCAGAACCCATTTTTACACCTGCACTTGTCTCTGTGTAATTCGTCACAATTTCTGTATCATAAAAAAACAACAATCAAGCAGCCTGCATGCTGGCTCATACATACGCGAATAAATAAACGACTGATTTGTGCGAATGAGAATAATAAACCACTTAACATGGTGGAAATGGCCCGCTGTCTCAAAATGTCTAACACCAAATTTACCCACTCAAGGAAAAGAATGAAAAAAATGAGGAGTGTTGTACATACGAAAACGTTTTATTGTGCCGTAAGGCAAACTTTCACAAAAAAGAGGCTTGTGCTGGACAAAAGTAAGTTTAGAAATTTCGGGCAGCATTAAGTGGACTACTTTTCTGTAGCACACACCTTGTGTTTATCCGGATATATTATTACAAGACCAATAAACTAGACACCATTCCGAATATACGCAGCGAGAAAAATGAACATTTCCCGACGGCTGAAACAAAATGATAATACCCAGAGAATAGCGCGATAATATAAGACTTTAATGGGAAAAAATTCAATTATTCAAACAGAGCTACCTGACAATTACATGGGCCAATAACTCGTCAAGTGCGCCCGATGCAGCGAACAGCGTAAACAAAACGCTCAACACATGACGAAGGCGCGCAAACAGAGCAGAAAGCAGGTCACGGGCGCCGTTATCTGTGCTTTCCCGATCGTCCGCTCTAGTCTGACGCAACGAACGCAAGCCCGTGAGTTCATTCAATTGCCGTCGCGGACAACAGAAAACGTCCAGCGAAGCAACCAGTCAGGTAACGAAAATCCCTCTCGAATGCTGCAATTTCAAATTGAAAAGTCCCCAGCGAAAAGATACATCTAATGAAAGCACGGAAACCGTTAAGGGAATATACTCACCGAGTTCGCTTTCACTGGCGCCGGGGCATTCGTCCAACATGCGAACTTGATGCTGGTCGTAGAAGAACGGGCCGTGAAGCGCTGCCAGTCACAAATGGGCTCGCCGCAGCCTCCGCGACTCACGCCGACAAATGAGACTTGTAACAGCAATCCTCGCTTCATCGTAGGGGTATCACAGCGGTTAAAAGGCTCGAGTGGCGCGAAAACGCGGCCACCGGGCCTGCCGGCGCCGCCATTTCTCTATATCCCGTCATGCAACGGAGAAATCAACGGCCGCCGGGAGAGAAGGCGCGACGAGCATCTCTTAGAGGTTACAGGGCGTTTTATAGGTTACAACGTAGAGGTTACATGTCAGATTTTGTTGATGTAACCTATAAATCATTATTGTAACCTATAAATCGCTTTTAACCTCACGCTTGTAACCCTTAGAACGGACTGGGATAAAGAAAACATCAAAATGAATCCATTGTAACCTTATTTTATAGGTTACTTCCGTTTAGAAGTTACATTATGGGTTACCAGGATTAGAGTGTACTAAGCAGGACAGCTATCCGTCTTTGCTTAGTTTCTGACCGTATTTGCACCTGGCTTGTTTTTGTTACGGTGGGTAGTAATCGTTTCGTAAAACTAGGGTATGCTCGACCATCAGGGTCACGTAAGACAATGTCGCTTACGCCAATCGGCCAGTATCGTGTGAGGCGACCCCAACGCGCCAGACGGTTGTGCAGCTATAACAAGCATAGTGCGCGCGCAGAACAAACAGCAATACGCACTGGTACTTCTGTGTTTACATATAATTTCGCACCTTCCAGTGTTTACCCCCCCCCCCCCCCCCTCCATTCTTACTGCTATAAAAATGATTATGCATTACATTTCAGGGAAGCTCGTTCTGCAAGCTTATAAGGCCTGCCTAACTTGCGTTTGCTTTTTCCAGCCGCAGCCAATCGCACAGCTGTGCATGTTACATCATAGGAAAATACTCCATAGTGCGGAAAATGAACTATAGTGAGTCGCATGACCATTCCTTTTTTGCCTAGTTTTAGAGCTTATTTGAGCGACGCTTACTTTAAAAATGGTGTTAGTATAATTCTAACGAGGCAATCTTTCGAATGAACCTAAGTTGTGCTTTGTCTTCATGGTCCCTTTAAGGCTGCTTACGTGTATAGGAAGACGAAAGCCTTATAGTCCAGTGGGTGAAGTGTTTTGGTTTAATGTTTCTGCCTGCATTACTTGCAAAGGGAGATATCCGTGGGTGAAACTGCGGTGTTGCGGGAAGTGTTTTTGTGTAATGTTTCTGCATGCATTACCTGCAAAGGGGTTAGATATCCGTGGATGCTAATGCGGTGATGTGGGTGTTCTCCGAGTTTTAGCGCGAGAACGTCGCAAGTCGCCCATCTAGCGCGGCAGCAATGAAACATCGTGTTGGCGTTCCTTTCTTCGCTTTCGTTTCTCCGTCTTTTAGTGTGAATCACTTGGACACGCAGACTGGCGACACTTCACGCCACAGCTGCCACAGAATCAGAGTTATCCGCGGCTAAGGTGCACCTGTTCTACTCACCTGCCCGTCCCGTTCACCTGTCACGCAATATCATAAGAAGCTGGGTGTGCCTAATGCATTATGTGCGACGCCACTGTATGTCGTCAATACCTCATCATTGTCTACGCTTCCAGCCTGTTCCTGTTTTTTTTTTTCGTTATTTTGCGTTCAAGCTTCGCAAAGACCTCGAGATGAAAAACGTAAGGTTCGTCTAACAAATTCACAAGCACCAAATCATTCGGTAACTTTATAGGCTGTGATATGAACGGGCTAACAATATTTAGACTCGCCGAGCAGTCACTGGCCCCGCCGACTTTGGAGAGCGGACACATGATGAGTGCAGGAATACCCGCCGGCATTTTTTTGTTTGTTTGTTTGTCTTCGCTTTCATGCCGCTTTCTCTCCGACGACATTCTTGGCGCACCACTCGTCTTTCTGCTGTCCATGTGCAAGCGATTCGAGACGCGATGTCTCTTAAACGAGGTCGCTGCCGCTCCGCGTCTACCACATGGCCGAAGCAGGAACTGGGCGCGGTGAACGCTCAGAACAGGCCCGACCATGCAGAGTTCCACAGGTTTAAATGCAACTGTAGAATTTACCATGGTCAGATTGCCACTTTCCCTGCCGAGTGCTAGGTCATGTTAATCTTTAGAACAAAGCTCAAAAGCCCCCCCCCCCCCCCCCCACCAGAATTTTTTTGGGAGAGGGGGTTGATTTTTAAGGCTGGACCATAACCAGGAGCCATTTAATTGGTCCCTGAATGAAACAAAAAAAAGGAAAAAAACAGTCCGAAAGCTAAGAGGAGTACTCCTGGCACTCCGAAGCTGTTTTCAAATTTCAACATTTTTTTTTTTTCGTTTTTTAACAGCGAAGCTGTTGAGCAAATCGTTTGAGTACGGCGTCCGCAGTTAAAAATGTCAAGAAAAGGCTGAGCGCTCATGCACGCGTGCCTCGAGTTCGTCAAGCTAAGCATACTAAGCTAAGCATACTTAGCTTGACGTTCGTCAAGTTAAGGGTCTACCCACTTAGTGAGATTGACCAACATTGGCGACAAAAGAACTTCATCGTTCGCCGTATCATGGCCACACTTGCTCGGAACGAGAAAGACACGACATAGCGTACGCCCCTCGTTCGTCCGTCCTCGTGTCGCCGTGCGCATGCGCCCTGTACCGTAGAAGAGCCGCCACTTGAGTGTCGAAGTTGCTGCAGGTGATCATTGACTCCACCTGGCCCCGCCGCGAATAGTTCGCACGGCCGAGGAAGAGGCAGTGCTTCGACGGGCTCGGCGTGCAAAGCATCCGCTATAGAGACGATAAGTCGCGCTTGGAGAGTGGCGTACGAAAATATGGACCAAAACGACGAGCTCACTCTGGCCTTGCTCAACATAGGGTAATTGAAATGTCATGCAGTCGACGACAGCCACGACTCTATAACAATACTAAAACTCAGCTTTGTGACCCTCAATTTTCACCTTGTTTTACTGCCGCCGTTCCGAAGGCATACAAATGCAGTTGTCAGCGCAGATGGCCTTCTAAAAAGAAAGAGCTTCCTTCATATATTCGTCTTCGTTATGGATTCCTTCAAAATACGGCAGCTACAGCGGCAAGAACGTCACAGACAGGTTTTGACAATGAAAATTCCTCTCTTAAGTCTCCTTACGTGCTTCGAAGGCAAAAGCCTATCTATACTTATTAACGTCTTCCTTACAGCTAATGCGCATTTGCGTCTCTTCGCTTTCGTTTCTTTGTCTTTTGGCGCGAATTACTTCTACCCGCTTCTTTCTGCTACACCGTGCTTGCGTCTGCTTGCTTGGTTGATTGGTTGATTGGAGCCAAGATAACACTGGCGCGTACCCACTCTTTGGCATTTGCAAAGTGGGACTGGGATCTGCTTGTACAACAAAATTAAGAATTAAACCTAAGTGAAAATAAAAGGAAATTGTGGGGCAAGTAATGTTAACAATTTGGAGGACCAACGAAAATAAAATATTGATGTGACAGTACACAACGAGCATATTCAAAACAAAAATGGTATGGTTACTTTAACGTACCGGGGAAAGAGCGTGTAGGTGATGCGTTTTACTAGCAAGGTCAATGACCTGATTCGGAAATAAAAGACTGAATGGCGCGACAAACATCTCCGTAGCAAAAACCGAGCCCCAATGTCCCAAATGATAATAAATTAGTAGCCGACAAGGAGAGACTTTGGCAGGTGCCGGAGGGGATCCTCAAAGTCTCGTTTTCCCATGGAAGACACCCGCCGGCAAGATATTAGGAAATGGTGAACTGTCTCCTCCCCCTGACAGAAGCCGCATAGGGCCGATGGCGCTCTTGAATTTATCTTCTTCGTCTTAAAGCGAGGATTACGTCAGTAATCAGACTGCCCCACACCACAGCCTCCCTAGAATCGGGGTCCTGCACAGCTGTCGTAATTCTGTTCTACTCACGTATCATCACGTTCAGGTGTTACGCGGCACGCACTATTCTACAATTTTTGCTTTTTCAATTCATAGTTTTTCAATTTCTTTTTTCATTTCGCGGCCGCGGCGGCTGATTTTCCGATGAAGGCGAAAAGCGAAAACGCCCATGTGTTCGAGGTTTCGCCGCACGTTAAAGATCCCCAGGTGGTCAAAATTAATCCGGAGCACTTCGCTACGGAGCACCTCCTCGCCTGTGTAGCGTCGGCGCGTTAAACCTGATATCAATCGATCAGTTTTGTGAATTTTGCGAAGAAGGCACATTAGCCTCTCAAACCTCTCCATGCCTGGCCAATCCATGAAGATGGGTATGCGGCGCGAAGAAAGTACTAACTTTTGTTCTGCTGCTGACAAGAAGATGCCGTTACGAGCGGCTGTGTCTCTTTACGCTCCTAGCTGGAAACAGCGCATCGGCCACTGGCCGCTTCGTCAAAGGAACTGATATGGATACGTACTAGATCATTCTTCCCCGTCTGCTAGCTGGTAACGTTGTCTTGAACAGAGAGAGAGAGAGAGAATGGTCCTTAATGATACTGGTGAGGTTAGCCTGGTCAAGGCGCCTAGCTTGCTACACCAGATGTATGAAAAATGAAATCGATGAAGATATGATGATAATGACTGTGAAGAAGATGATGCGCTCATTAATAGAGTCCTGTTTAAAGAGTCTGATCAAGTCCTGTGCTTCGCAGGGAAGACAATAGAGCTTTTGTCACTCGAGATGCTCGTTTAGAGTTCGACCAAGGGCCTAGCACGTCACTTAGAGTTAGTCCTCTAGAAAGCGGAAGACCCAAGGACACCAAAAGGGACGTTCTAGCTGCTCGTGGTTCAAGTCCTCGCACACGTCACAAAGAGTGCAGAAGGGGGAAGCGGCCTGTTTCATCTTGAATCGAAAATAACTTGTGTAAGCGACATTTAGCCGCACGCGGTGAAGAACCGCTCTTCCTGCATGCAGATTTGAAAGGACGGCCATACCGCGCTCCCGACTTCAGGGCTGGCTCGCGTGATCAACCTCCGCGACGTCTCGTGTATAGGGCAATACCAAATGAGCCACGTGTGGATGGTTACTTGTGTCTCTAGCACCGCCAAGCCCAAGTTAGTCCGGCTCAAGTAGTTCACCGTCAAAGAACTGCAGTGTATGGTGTTTGACCCGGGCAAAAATAACGTTAAGATGAAGCTACTTGGTGTTGCCGCCCAACATGGAAGACCGTAAAGTAACAAAAGCACTCGAATCGTTTGGAACAACTCAATCCATTACCCGAGAAATGTGGCGGTATCCGGGAATGGACCATATAGAGACTGGAGCTCGGTAGATGTCCCTTATACTAAAGGATGGTGTATCGGTCTATGATGTGCCACATATGATGGACATTTATGGGAGCCAGTGTCTTCTGCAGATTCCTGGCAGGCCACATCTTTGTTTGCGGTGCAGCAGGATTGGGCACGTGCGACGACAGTGCGGAACACCCCAGTGCAACGAGTGTCGACGATATGATCATACCACAGAAAGGCGCATCATGACGTACGCATACAAGCTCCGTCAAGGCCAGTAATAAACTACTGAGGACGACGTTCTGCTCATGTTATGAATGTGACCGAGGTCGTTGACGCATCGGGGGAAGTTGGCCAGTTGGTGCAGTCGGAATATCGGGAGGATGGTCCTATGGTTTTTCCAGTAGGAGATCACAAGCAAATGCAGCCACACCCTCTACCACCTGATCGCGAGCGGCAGTATGATTCCCAGAAAGGCCAATCAACGACAGTGTCAAGTGACCAGAACCGGGAAGAGCAACTGGACACGCATTCGACGGCTTCGAATGACGCTTCAGAGGAGGATCATGCTGCGGTGCCCTAACCTGCCAGCCATGATGATAGCAGCGACGTCTCGTGTGGAGAGGGTGGTGATAGTAGTTCCGTTGCCTGTCCGATGGCGGCAGCGTCATCATCCTTGGCATGTTTCGGGTGGCATCCCTGGACCGGTGAAGAGGCCAGCTCCTGCCGACGGCGAGGAAAAGCCATCCATGCGCTGGCAAAAAGCAAGCTTCCACTGCTCTAGATTATCCAGACATGTCTTCGGCGGCTAGTGCACGGTCTTGTGCCGCTGGCTGGCTTCAAGAAGCCAGGAAAGACACTGTCACCCAAGACCACCCGCAAAGGTAGTTTATATGGAGGAGAAAAGGTCACGTAAGATGCTCCGACAGAATGGCAAGTGTACCAGAATTGCGCGCGGCCACACTTAATATGAAAGGCCTAAGGAACAGGAGAAGGCAATACCAACCTTTGCGCCTCCTTAAACGGATGAGCGCGGAAATCGCGGCCATCCCGTAGACAAAGCTTTGTAGTGATCAGAACACGGTGGCTGCATAAGAACCCTTTTTTAGAACATTACAACGCATGAGTCAGTCCCTCTGCAGGCTTCTCTGGAGGATGTTTTCTGCTTATATGCAAGAAAACTGAGTTTTCCTGTCTCTCATGCAGTATAGATGATTCCATGGGCGCTTCATTTGTTGTCACCTTGTTATAGTAGGAGTTGAATGGCGGATCATATGTCTTTATTCACCAGTGAATTGCCGGTAGTGAAACTCCTGTTTTATGTCGCTTGGAAATTTCCTTCGGACACAATGGAAAATCCTCATGGGGGATTTTAATTTTGTCTGTAGTGAGCAGGCTCGATTTTTGACCACGTGCAGCCTATGACCAAAGCGCAGCCCCTCTGTCTGATTTAGTACATGATAATGGTCTCGTCGGTGTCGGTCAGGAAAAAATGGAGTACTATGCACGTTACTCACTCTCACTGCATTTCGAACGCACGCCTTTACCGCATATATAATTCTGCAGAAGATATTTCTAGTATTTATGACTATAATGTACGCCCGATCTCTTGATCTTGCTAAGTAAACATTGTATGATGTCTGTTTACTTAGGGATATCAAGACAGCGTAGTCTGCTACCTCAATGGGATCTGTGAAAGGTTATTACCTATTTATTAACTAATGAAATATTTTGTAAAAGTGTATCAGATTGTTTGAATAGTATTCTTGAAGCGCCCAGTCTCTGTTTATGCCAGAAATTGGATTTATTCAAACAGGAAGTAAGGAATTGTGCAATAGATGAGTGTGCTCGCCTCTCGTTATTAAACCGTTTTCATGTACGGGAACGAGGCAATTGGCATTGCCAAAGGACAATTATAGCACTATGTTATTGAAAAATACCATGGCGGTCTGATTCAGTCGAGAACTGACTGGTTCTTCGGCAGCCACCACACTCGCAGTGCGCTTAGGGATGAGCGAGAATATGCACTTGCAAAGGTAGTCATTAAAATGTACACTGACGCAGCTGAAATTGCTAGTGCTTTCCATGACTATTACAGCACACTAATTGCGGGGTCAAGTCCTCTGGATCGGGAGCACGAATTTAGTTCCCTATCTCATTGACTTCCTAAGCTATGGCAGACGATAAGTGCGTTCTGCTTTGTGGACCTATTACACTGGAAGTTAAGGCTTCTATCTCTCACCTTAAGACCAACAAGACCCCTGAACCAGATGAACTAAGAGGAGAGTTTTATCAAAGGATCTCTGATATCCTTGCTCCCGTTCTGCTAGGCATATTCACAACAGCATAGGATCGTAACGTTTTTCCGCCTACCTTTCATTTAGGACACACAGTGTTAATTCTGAAAACGCAAGATGAACAAAAGTTGAAATATGTAGAAGGCTATCGGCCAATATCTCTCCGCAGTCTAGATTACAAAAAAAATTGCGAAAATTTTGTCTAGGCGCCTTCGACTTGTCATGACTAGTTTAGTAGGACCTTGCCACCAAACTTGCGGTATTTGGGGTAGGGGCATTGAAACAAATATACCAATTGCTCGTTCAACATTGGAGTGTGTGATTCGGCAGAGCAGCTGGCCATTACTAAAATCGACCTTTCAAAGGCAATTGGTCGAGTTTCTCACTATTTTCTATTCGCGCTATTGGTGGCGGTAGATTTAGTTGATATATTGTATAAAGGCATTCAGCTATATTACAAACAGTGCACCACACGACTTGTCGTCAACCGCGTTCTATATCAGCCAGTTGCGATTCACTCTTGTTGTTTTCTTTGTACCTCGAACCCCTGTGCTTTAGTATTCAGCAAATTCCAAGAGTGCGAGTTTTTCCTGGTTATCCTGCGAAGTTAAGGTTCTTGCTTACGCGGATGACATTGCGTATTTTTTGTGTTGATAAAATAAGTGTTCAAGAAGCCCTCCAATTGACCAGGCAGTTTTGTGACCCGTCTGGAGCGGCTGTAAATAAGGAAAAAACAAAGGGGTTTTGGTTTGGTGAATGAGGAACGAAACCCTCCCGATTTGCTGGCATTACCTGGGATAATCGCGCGCTTCAATACATAGGTGTGCCTTTGCATCAAATACGAAACACCAGGCCGTATTGATCATTGGCATCATCCCTGCTCGTTCTAACTACTCTACCATCCTCCTGGCACCGATACGACACAGCGGAAAGCTCAAGGATGACCCCACGGGGTTGTCTCCAAGCTCCGAGCCCTACCCTCGGCCGCTAGGCCTAGCACAGCTGCCACTGAGCTGCCTGCGAGCAAGACAAAGCCCTGCCAATCTGACGCCCTGGAACAGGAACGACTGACACAAAACATGCAGCTGCCAGGTGCATCTGCAACCACTGGCGCTACTGCTGGTGCCAGTGACTACTTTCCGCCACTGATGGAGGTAACGTCTCTGCTCCCGTTACCACCCGCCGACACGTCACCGAAGCGAACGGCAGACAAGACTACTGGTGTGCCAGAGGCAGCTACCCTACCACCTGCTGCGAAGCGGGCTTGTGCACTGGGCGACACTCAGCAGCCTGTATCCTTACTGGAGATAGGTTCGTCACCAACTCCCGCAGAAATATGTGCAACGACTTCTACCCCACGGAACTCCTTGCCCCAAGCCCAGCACTCATCCTGATACAAAGTTGCCATCAAGCCACGACAGTATTTCAACATTCTGGATCTTTCCACAAAGACTTTGCAGACGCTGCTAGATAGCTGTCTCGGCACCAATGAATTCACCGGATATGGTTATCATCGACCAACAAACACGGTATCCGTGTGGGTGCCGACTCTGGACGCCGTGGCAAAGCTATGCTCACTGCAGCACATAGCTCTCACTGCCGACACGATTCTACAAGTGCAAGCGTACCTGGTTTCAGGCACCGACATCCGCCGCTATGTCGTCGCGGGTGTAGACCTCGGCGAGAACCCGGACTACATTCGTGACAACAACAAATGTGATACACATCAAGTGCTTCTTGTACGGTAATGGGATCCGGACGCGCTGGTCTCGTTACGCTACGGGGCCCGCTTGATCCCCCAAACCGCCTTTTCTACAATGGCTGTACGTCGACCTCGTCCATATAAAGCAGGGGTAGTGCACTGCTACTGTTGTTTTATACCAGGTCACATGAGCAAGTCTTGCCCGTTCCCAGCCCCGGATGCCCGTGAGGACGCAACGGCATCGCCTCAACAGCCAGAATGCAAGTGCGGTCTCTGCCGCTCTGATGATCATGAGATCACCGATAAAGGCTGCCCCACCAAGAGTAAGGCAACGCGTGCTCGTGCATGGCGCGCTCGTTCTCAGCCAAACCCAACCTCGACATTCAACCGATTCGATTGCTTGGCGGAGGAGGATGAGGATGCAATGGAGAAGGAAGCCGCAGAGCCTCCCTCGCAGCCAACATATCGAGACGTTGTTCGCCGTTCGGCAACCTGTCTCTGAGGTTCCTTCATCCCCTACGGAAGACGAGCTTGTTGCCCTGGACCAAAAGCTGGCCTTGCTGCATGGTGAAATTACCAAACTCACCAAGCGCAAGTCTCAATTAACTCGCCGCCAGCAACGCTTACCTCAATCATCCCAAGACCCTTCAAGTCCGCCTCGTCTTTTCTCCAAGCATCATCAAAGCACCCCGTCCACGAATTCCATTCGCTCACCGCCCGCCTCCTCTGCATTAACCCTCCAAGAACTTCTCCAGTTTGTGGTGCACCAGCTACAGTCATTGGTATCTGTACTTACTTGCTCACAACTTCGCTAAACACTGCACAACTTCGCTAAACAACAGCAACAGTATATTGTACAGTGAAACTGTCGGGGTCTCTACGAAAATTGGAGAGCTCCGTGAAAGACTCCGTCTGGGCAAGCTCCATGCCTGGGCCTTCTTACTTCAGGAGACGAACTCTCTCCCACGCCTGCCGCAATTTACGGCGTACGCGGAGCCCTCAATTCCTGATAGCCGGTGCAGCTCCAGTTCTGTAATTTTAACGAATTGTGCTGGCAGTCTGGAGACTCGGGCTCAAACCCCATAGGATCACACACGTTTTTTTTTAAAGCGGAGCTGTATACACCTAGGCGAAACGTCTGTCCGTAGCCAGGATGGCCATCCCGGTAGGAACCAATAAACATGCACGAAAAAACAACGATTTGGAGAGGAGTTAGAAGCAAGAGGAAAAGGAATGTCTGGCCTTTCACATCGGCGTAACGCATGTTTGTGACGTACGTACACAGTCGCAGCGTCGCGGCGTACACACGTACCAAGTGTAAGAGAGCAAGAGAAAAGGGAAGCATCGTGGGTAGTGACGTAACGCAGCATGCGTTACATCGCAGCATGCAGTGTGAGGGAGCAGGGAGAGAGGGAACATTCGCCGGCGCCGCGCGCTCTCACAGCCGCCGTGCCGCCAACAATACGGAAGTTCAGACCCGCGACGCCAAGGGTAATCCCATTGCACCCCTCCATTGATGGTGGTATTCGAAGCCGCGTGGGATACATTTAAATAAGCAGTGTGATATACTCAGGCCCAAAGGGGCGCGTAAAGTGATACACTGATTGAATGTGGGATTCAACGTTCCGAAGCTATAAGGCGCGCCGTAGTGGAGGGCTCCGGATTAATTTTGACCACCTGGGGATCTCCAAAGTACCCGCGTGATAAACCTGAAAAACACCGTGGCCGCCACTTTTCAGATTCGCTGGCCAACCATATCCACAGGGTGTAAGGGCCAAACATCCCTTTATTTACTCTTTAGAGTGGTGGCCATTTTTTTGACCAGACAGCAACTACTACTAGCAGAACAACGACGCTGATGGTTTTTCTCAGAATGGGGAACTTAAGGCTTTTTCCTTATTTCCACAGCCTGCCTAATAGACGCCCGGCCGGAACCTCGATACAGAGGCTGGCATAACACCTTTTGGCGACATAACTTTAGAGGGGCATTTAGCGCAGCAGCATTGCCTATCTATGACGCCAGCGGGATGTTGCATAATCGACCAACACCTCAAACGAGAGCCACAGAACCAAGAAAGCAGTACCCGCAAGCACCTTGGACAGCAGACTTCCCTGCGTGCGCCCTTCACGGCTGGAGGGTCGAACAACGGAAGCCGCACCAAGCATCGTCGCACTCAAAAGGCTGGATGAGAATTACAACATGGCTCTTTGGGGTTTTCACCGATGGCTCGGTTTACCCAGTCACTGGGCGGGCAGGTGCGCCCTCGTGTGTCCTGAATGGGGTGAAAACCGCAAGATACGTATTTACGATAACATGACACCCAAGATGACTGAGCTAACGGTCCGTTAATGGCGAGAAACGTGGTTCACAGAATCGGTGATCATCACTGACACGATCAACGTTCTACGCGGACCGGAACGACCAGGCGAAACTTCTGAGGTTATCCTGGACATCCGGCAACGAGTCAGCAGGGTGGGGTCCCACAGACGTCTCGTGACCCTTGTCTGAATCCAGGCTAGCGCGGAAACCTCAGGTAATGACGAGGGTCACGCACTTGCGCAAGAAGCCACAAGGAAACCATAAACTGTGCAAAATAAACCACGCGGGCGGCTCCAGCCTCATCCGATCATGGACATCCCCCAGAAGTTCCTCCTGCTATTGCGCCGTTATCGAAATCTCAGAAGATTCGACTGTTAAGGGCCACAAAAATGCAGATTGGTGACGTGATTCAAATCTACCCCTCGAATTCTACATGCGCCTCAAAATAGAAAGGAAGTCCCAGTTACGCGCGGTTCTGGGTATGAAACTGGCGGATTATCCTCGCCATCGGCCCAGAAAATGGCACAGTACCATCCATAGGATTCGAACTGGGTCGCCAAGGACACTGCATTTCCGCGCCACAAGATACAGTATTCTAAATGATACAAAGTGTTCACGGTGCTCAGTCAATAATGACACTGTAATAACGACATTACCAAGTGTAAAAAAAGCCTTCAAAAGCAAAGAAACTCTAAGCCGATAGGCCTCATTCAAGCCCTCCGAAACAAAGCTTTAAACGGCGTCTGCTTTTCCCCCTACGAACTTCCTCGAGACTTCAGCCCTCCAGCACTTCCTCTAACCTTATTATTATTATACAGTCGAACACGGATATATCGAACTCCAAGGGGATCGCGAATTAGTTCGATATATGAAAAATTCGATATAAAAAATATGCGCTCAGAGACCTCACCTATGGCGGACGATCACTTACCGATCGTCGCATTCAAGAATGACAACTAATTCCGCACTCACGACGCAACAGGACGCTTTATTTCCGTGAGACAAAATCGCTGGTCTTGGCCTGCTTCTTCGTCCAGGAAATGACATAAAAGACGCTGGTCTCTATCTTATCGAGGCTGCACAACTAGAAAATTCCAGCAGTACGTTGCCCCTTCGCACACCATGCACAAGACGCACGCAAAAGAACAGCGAACACGTACCACAATAACTTTGAAGGTAACAGTTCCAATTCCAAGGCTCTCTGAACGGACTCCAACAAAGCGCTCGCGATGGTCATCTCCGAGAGAAACAGTGATCTCCGAAAGGTGCGGGACAACTCGCCAAACAGCACCAACAGCAGCAAAATGCAAAACAAGGAGGAGGCCGCCAGCGCTTTCTTTCCCTCTTCCCTTTCCCGAAACGACATCGGGGGAAGACAGACCGAGAGAGAGAGAAAAAAAAAATCTCTTTTTCGGCAAGTCGAGGAACGTACGCAGCCGAAAAAAAAAAAAAAAAAAAAAAAGACGTGCGCAGTCGGGGCATCCCTACCTCGCACTGTCACATTTTCCGAGCGTTCGGACTAGTGTGCCTAGAGAGATTTAGCATACCGGGCTCCGTCCGCTAACGCTACGGCGGCTGGTAGCGGGGCCCGACTGGGCAAGCGCAAATTCGTTCCGGTAGGGGGAATTAGTTCAGCGAGCCAGTCTTCGCCATGCCCGCGCATTCCCCCACATCCTCCTCAATCTCAATCGGGGGTGCAGCGACCGCCGAAAAGCACCTTCCAGCTCGCGCGGCGTTCGATATACCCAATGTAGGGAAAAATACGGTTCGATATAAACGTACGAATTCCTATACTTTTACACAGAATTTTCAAAGGGATAATTTTTTAGTACGATATAGACAATAATTCGATATACCCGTGTTCGATATATCCGTGTTCGACTGTATATCTTCGCAGTCCCCATTACCGCTCCCCTTTACCGTAGACCCAAACTTCACCAAGGCGTAACCTGACGTCTTTGCACCACTCTGTAATAAACCTGCGTATTACCCTCGCCACCTGCGGCAACGTCCTCCACGTTGGAAGGTTACCACCCAGACATAACCGTTCTATCCCTCTCACCCTCACCCTCCCCCGACATTGCCCAGCGTCATCCAAGTAAATGAAAGTTAACGACGACAACAATTTCTTGCCGCCTTGTTGTTGTAATTTACGGGATAGAGGAGGAGGCGATAAAGCGTCGTCGCGGAGTTCTCGTTTCGGCTGCGTGAGGCGCGCTCAACGGCAGCAGCTAAGGTTTATTTCGTTCAGCATTGGCCGAAAAACGGTAACAAATGATACACAGGGCTTATACAATAACTCACATGCATTGAAGCGAACAGTAAGGAGTCAACGTGCAAGATTTTTCGTTTTCTTTTTTCTCTCGCTGTGGCGCTTTTGTAGCAGGCGACGAAGACAACGACGCCCCACCTCGCGCTGCCTTGTGGCACGAGCCCTCGCGCCTAGGGTTCGGCCATTGCGCAGAGAGCGAGCAGCAGCCATCGAACGCGGCGTTCCAGGTCACCCTATCTCGCCGCCTCTAGCAGCCCAACGCGCAACTGAATTAGCGAGGTAGGCTTGACAGACCGGAGGCAACGATGGGAAACCCCAAGGTCTTCTTCGACGTCGAGGCCGACGGCGAGCCGCTGGGTCGCATGGTGATGACGTTGCGCGCCGACGTGGTGCCCAAAACGGCGGAGAACTTCCGAGCTCTGTGCACGGGGGAGAAGGGCTTTGGCTACAAGGGCTCCAGCTTCCACAGGATCGTCCCACTGTTCGTGTGCCAGGGCGGGGACTTCACGGACCACAACGGGACCGGAGGCAAGTCCATCTACGGTGACAAGTTCGAGGACGAAAACTTCCAGCTGGAGCACGTGGGCCCTGGAGTCCTGTCCATGGCGAACACCGGAGCCAACACCAACGGCTCGCAGTTTTTTATCACACTGATCAAGACCAACTGGCTGGACGGCACGCACGTGGTCTTCGGCAACGTCGTCGAAGGCATGGACGTCTTGAAGAAGATCGAGGACTACGGCTCGTTGTCCGGCAAGACGCTCAAGAAGATCGTCATCAAAGACTGCGGGCAGCTGTGAGTGGGAGCGACTACACTGCAGAACTGCAAAACTCTGCCTCTGCAGCTAATTCCGGCAGACATTTCTTGTTCCCTGCGGAATTGAGCTTGTGGCTTCCTATAGGTTTTTTGTTGTTGTTGTTATATGTATTTAGTAATCTTAATTACCATTAAACGTTTGTTCATGAGATGTGTTTCTATTTTCTTTTCCTTTCACTTGCGCTGTTGACTTTTTTTGTGGCTTTACTGTTTTTGTCGCACATTTGTTGGTATGTTGCGTTTTAACAGCAGAGCTGTTTAAGCTTTTAGTTCCGCCTTCGAGCGATAGCAGAAAAGTCAGCCCAGCCGAGCGCACGTGAACGTGCGCCTCGTGAGGCGCGCCATGCGTCGTCAATTCTTGCTCGTGGACTTGCGCCTCGTGAGGAGCTCGCAAAAAAATAGAGAAAAAATACCGAGCGCAAGTCAGCGTGTGCCTCGTGAGGGGCGCGGGGCGTCGGCCAGCTCAACCTTCGAGAACACTTTGCCCAGCGTTCGGGGCGTGATCTCGCGTGCCCTTCTACTCGCTTGTTCACGTGCGTTCGCACCTGAAGTGGGGAGCACAGACGCCGAATTCGCGCTACAAACGCCCAGTTCATGAATCCGCTTGCCGCTGGTTCTAGCACGTGCTAACGCAGTCCACTTTGGAAGAGATGTGAAAGCCTGCGGACAAGAGTCACAAAACGATCCGGGCCTGCCAGTCATGGAGAACTTTGAGCGGCAAGTTCGGAAACTCATGTGAAGTGCAACAGCCACGACGAAGGTAGAGGGGCCGCGAGCTCTGCTGTTTTTCCAGCCTTGCACCACTAGTATAGAGCCACTAGGGCAAGCTGCGCTAATATTTTTTACACAGCGGAGCTGTTTTACAAGCCGTAAGTTCGCGTTGCAGGGAAAAATACCAACAAAAGGCCAAGCGCTCGTGAGCGTATGCCTCGCGGCGAGCACCGAGCGTCCCCGCAACGCTCGGCAGTTGTATGTAAATAAGCAATTTATTTCATTTTATCTTACACTTGAAACAGTAATTTTGCATTCTTATCATCAGTATTCTTTCTTTTTTTTTTTTAGTTTACTGGTTTGTGGATGTAGCTTGTAAACCACCAGGAGGCCCCTGTCCCTTCAATTTAAATTTCAAACGGACGAGCAGCCACTGCTTGTAATGGGAGCGATTTTAAAGACGATAGTCTTTCCTGGGCTACTTAAACCCAGAAATTTTGGTCTGTCTGTATGTCTGTCTGTCCGTCTGTCTGTCTGTGACTCGATTCAGCCACCCGGCCAAAGCAAAACAATGCTTGCGCAATAGTCTTATATAGTCACAGCTAAATATACCCGTCTATGTCCGGTGTAATGTTCATACTTGTCAACATTGTTGAAGAAGAACAAGAAATTGCGCAAATATGAGACAACAAATCAATACAGGAGTGAAATTTGCAGTGTTCCTTTATAAAAAATCATACATTCTTGACTTTCGCGAAATTAAATACTTCATCAACTGCAGAAAAAGAATTCACTCCGCCGTCGCCTGCTGTCGCCCGCGCCACTATAGCTTCTGGCGCCATTTTAAGAAATCAACCGGCAACAGTTACGCAAGGTTCCACTAGATAGGTTCCACGTTCTGCTTGCAACGCACGTGGAGTAGGGAAACGCGGTTCTAAAAACGTTGAAGTAGGGCGCCTCGATTAACGCGCGTCTTCGCCGTACGGCAGCGTTCGCATCGAGACACCCGGTTTGGAGCATAGGAACGCGGGAAGTTTAAAATGATTCAAGCGAACCTTTGGCGTCTTTAACTTGGGAGGAGCGCGACGCAAGAGGAACAACATGAGAGGTGAGCGGGAAAGCGAAGGGAGGCATATACTTCGCAAAAGACGATAAAGACTGTCGTCTTTTGACGGCATTTGCAACGAAAGGAGCAGATACGCGGCCAATTTTTCGCACTTGATCTCACCCCCACTGCTCTCTGCGCATGCGCCCCATTGTTAATAGCAACGGATGCGCGTCGTCTGCTTCCAGGACGCCGGTGGCTGCCGCGCGCTGCGGCCCCGAAGTCAAACGGGAGGGCGCGGCACGCCGCTCGTCGAAACGAGCCGTCGGCAGCGAGACGCGATCCCGCCGCATATCCGATCGCGATTTTACAAATTCAAACTTGCAGCGCCAGGCATTTGGCTCAATTTTCTCAGTTCAGCGACAAACAGCTGGTGCGGTATTTTCGTGTTTGTCCGTTTTAAAACGTCCGTTTTGCGTCTGCTTTATTAGTTGTAGGTAGGCTTTAGGTTGACTTTTGCGCAACTGTTCTTGTAAACACATTTTAAACTACTAAACCTACTTTAAACTATCTTTTATGTGTTTATTGTTCCGCCAGCGAGCCAGCAACAACGCGAAAAAAAAATCATCATCATCATCATCACCAGCCTATCTACGCCCACTGCAGGGCAAAGGCCTCTCCCATTATTCTCCAATTACCTCGGTCCTGTGCCAACTGTGACCAATTTATCCCCGCAAACTTCTTGATCTCATCTGCCCAACTTTCTGCCGCCCCCTGCAACGCTTGCCTTCTCTAGGGATCCACTCTGTTACCCTCAATGACCAGCGGTTATCTTGCCTTCGCATTACATGCCCTGCCCACGTCCATTTCTTCTTCTTAATTTCTACTAATATGTCTTTAACACCAGTTTGCTCCCTGACCCACTCCCCTCTCTTCTTGTCCCTTAATGTTACACCTATCATTTTCCGCTCCATTGCCCGCTGAGTCATTCTCAATTTAAGTTGAACCCGCTTCGTCAGCCTCCAATTTTCTGCCCCGTAGGTGAGTACCGGTAAGATGCAGCTGTCATACACTTTCTTCTTCAGCGACAATGGTAGGCTGCTATTCATTATCTGAGAATGTCTGCCATATGCTCCCCACCCCATTCTGATCCTTTTAATTATCTCTGCCTCATGGTTGGGATCTGGGGTCACAACTTGGCCTAAGTAGATATATTCGTTTACCACTTCCACTGCCTCGCCACCTATCTCAAACTGCTGTGCTGTCCCGAGGTTATTGATCATTACTTTAGTTTTCTGCATATTAATTTTCATGCCCACGGTTCTACTCCGTTCGCCAAGTGCAGAAACCATGCTTTGCAATTCGTCCCCCGAGTTACTTAGCAAGGCAACGTCGTCAGCAAATCTGGGGGGAAAAAAATCGTCTGCGCCAAATCGACTGCTCCGAGAAGCCGCGGCTCATAGCTCCGCTGTGCTTGCATGGCGGCACATTCGGGTGTTCCCTTTTAGCCAATCAGAGCTTGTTCAAAACGGACACTTTTGGAACGGACACAAGACGGACAAAATACGACAATACCGCCCCTAATCTGACGATTCGTGTCGAATTTCGATACATGGGTATTCATCGCGGTGGTCGCGAAGCAACTATTGACACCGTTACAATTGACGCCCGTGTAGCGCGTGCTTCAGAAACCGACGCTACTATGCAAGCATGATAATGTTTATGGAAATGACGTACTTCGGTTTATTCTGATGTACAGGGTGTTGCGACGATAATTGGAACACTTTAAAAAATTTTCCTGACCGCGCCGCCGCTCTGTTCGCGCTCAAACCTGCCACGAAGGTCGCAATTTGTGGTCTATTTTGTTTGATACCGGGAACAGTGATGGTACTTACCTGTGTATTCTGAAAATAAATAAAAACAATTTTCGCCTACGGGAAAATTGCGGCTGATTTGCACGTGCGAGCCAGCGCAAGTTGATGTTGGAACGACGGAACCACCTGCACAGAGAAACGCAGGTTTGGGATTCACGTACGGAGCCAAATGGTGCAGCAGACGATCAGAAAATGCACCTAGAAATGAGCTAGCAGACGATCAGAAAACCCGGTTTTCGGGCTCTCACGTCCAAATCGCCGCCATTTTCCCATAGGCGAAAATCGTTTTTATTTATTTTCAGGATAAACAGGTAAGTACCATCGTTGTTCCCGTATCAAACAAAATAGACCACAAATTGCGACCTTCGTAGCAAGTTTGAGCACGATCAGAGCAGCGGTTCGCTCAGGAAAATTTTTTAAAGTGTTCCAATTACCGTCGCAACACACTGTATTTCATGTGCTTCCTGCTTTGTCTGAAATGATGCCAGTCTAGTCGTTTTGTTTTGTTTTGCTGCCCCTCTTGTCTGGGCCTAAATAGCTATAGTGGTCTGCTGTACAAATAAATAAATAAATAAATAAATAAATAAATAAATAAATAAATAAATAAATAAATACGTTAAACACCAAACCCGAATGAAAAAGGAAAACGTATACCCGCTATTGCAGGGTTGAAGACCTTATGCGCGCTTCTCGCCATGCGCGCATTCTTTTCATTTGGCCAGGAAAGATGCTTCTGGGATGCTAAATAATTACCGTAATTACCCAATTTTAACGCGCACTTTTTTTCCGGAAAAATAGGTCGAAAAATCGCATGCGCGTTAGAATTGGATACAAAACCTAAACTGCCGAAACAGCTGAAATTTCGTTTCACCCATCGGCATCGCCATGTCAAGATGGCATCAAAGCTTTTAGCAACAATTTTTCGGATCTAGGCGCCTAGCACGCCTAGGGTTTTCTATCAGCGTTCACACAAATCGTCAAATCATTCCACTTGCGCGCTTGATAGCAGCAATGGGAGCAGCGGCAACGAAGGTGCGCCGCTTCCACGGCTTACGAGCGGCTCCCACGCGTTCACAACGAGCGGTTCGCTAAAGCGTGCGCCTTTGGAGAAGCTGGCGGGATGGGCGTGCGAGGCGTGGGCCACGATCCCATCGACCATGGTTGAACATTCGTTCAGAAGTGTGGCATCGCGAACGCGCTTGATGGCACCGAGGACGAGATGTCGCGGTCAGCGGAAGGCGACAAGGAGCTCTCGGACAGCGACGAGGAGTGAGATGCGCGAGATTACTTCGGGAAATAAATCGCCCGTTTCTCTCGCATTCGTTTTTCTTGCTCACGAAGTTCCGTTCGCGTTACAATCGGAGGTGCAAGTTTTTTTCGTTTTTTTGCCTGGAAAATCGGGTGCGCGTTAGAATCGGGGGCGCGTTAGAATCGGGTAATTACGGTATGTTGTTGTTGTTCGCAAGATATGCTTCATCACACGGTTGTTTTTCGGCTCTTTCATGACCTCACCAAGAAGCATGCGGCACCAATTAACGCGAACGCTCTCAAGCAGACGCGTCCGCACACCGCACAACGCGCGTTGGCGTCGCAAATTGAAATTTCCGAAAGGACCGCAGTCGTAAAAAATAATGTACGTGCTTGGGTCTTAAGCACCTCTTTTTGTTTCAGGAACTCATTGAATGAGCTCATCAATAACAAATGCTTGAATGACAAATGCTGGCTGGTTGTAGACCAGGATTCATGAACTATCCGTTTATTAGAAAAAAAATATTTGCACAAGCCTGTGATGTGGCATCTATAGTGTATTTCAAAGATTAGATGTCATGTTAGTGATGATTATCTAATTTCACTTTTCCTCATTTCTTACGTATAGGGCACGGATGCACGGTATCCAAAACTCAAACAATGCATAGTATGTACTGTTTAATGATTCCTGAAATGTCAAACAAGAAAGAAATCCAGCAAAGATAAAATTTCCCATTAAATTTAATTGATATCAGGAGAGGGCGATTTGACCAGAGACAATTTCTCTTTTGATGTTGCATTTCTTGCAGTACATTTATTTACTAAAAAGACCTTGCGAAACAATATTCCAAACCATTTGAGCACCTTGTATTCATCAGGAAAATCTGAAAAAAAAAAAGACAGTGAGGCGTCTAGCAGGCCAACGTGTTGACAAAAAGATTCACACATTTACATGAGTACAATGCAGGTACACCCCACACGCATATGACTTCTGCAGAAGGACGACTAATATTGGCAAGATCCAAATGGTGACCCGCCGTGGTGGCTCAGTGGCTAAGGCGCGTTGTTCTGCTGAGCCCACGGACGCGGTTTCGATTCCCGGCCGCGGCGGTCGCTCTTCTGTTGGAAGCGAAAAGCGAAAACGCCAGTGTGTTTGAGATTTCGGCGCACGTTGAAGATCCCCATGTGGTCAAAATTAATCCAGAGCCCTCCACTACGCCGCGCCTCATCGCCTGTACAGCGTCGGCGCGTTAATATTCATCATAAAAAATCAAATCAACTAAATAATGGCGTTTACAGCAAACAAGAAATCCCGGAAAATACCTCACTCCACTGAGACAGTTTCGTGTGAGTCCAGGCCCACACCACAAATGAAACCTAACATAACACACACAGAGAAGATGGTAACAATACACTATTATTTACACTATTACAATACACAGCTGCTTCTACTAACTCCCTCACCAAAACACCAATCCACGATGTTTTCAAGGGCACGCAAACCGTCTTTAGTGACACCACAACATCGATTGCACTGAAAGCCCGCTTGTTCAACCTATCAGAAGAGCCCTTCTAGTGTGACGCCAGTTTCTCAGAAACAGGAGCGTCGCTCCAAAATTTATGACAGATAAAACTGCAAAGAGCGAGGCACGGCACACATTCATAACATGTGATAAATAAGACCACTTTTGTTGGGTATAGCTATGTGGGGTACATAGTGTATGCAAATGTAGCACATGCAACAAAAAGCTGCTTCTATGGATTCACTAATTACTAAACCAGAACAGCCACGGGGATGTGGATTGTAGTAACTCCATGACACTGACAACACCTAAAGACCTCCTTGTTGAACAACTTACCAGAACTCCCTTTCCCTTATACAATTGTAACAGAATATCTTGATCAAATAAATAAAGGACATGCAAAGCAAAGCATACCTATCTCCCTTGCAAATGACAATATCGTCCTTGCTTCGTGGGGTCGGTTTCCGAAGCACACGTAGGGTACGCACAGCCAAGGGCGCTGATGGCATCAAGCGACCATTCTGATGAAAGCTACAGGTTGGCGATTGATAGCTTACCCTACCGATTAATCGATTAATGCATTAATCACGATGGAATTTTTTACCAGTTAATCGGTTCAATTCACGTGAGCGCAATAAACCAGAAATGAAGCTCCGTAAAACTCTACGTTCGATTATCTAACGCTGTCGCCTTACATCATAACAGCCCCCTCGTATAATGCCATAATTAAAACCGCACGTTTGAAGTGACAACGAGGAGAGGCTCCAGGTTTGCTTCTTTGAGAAACAGCGACACTGTGCACGCGTTCCAGCCACCAAATGCCGGCCACATGTACTACGCGAAGGACTGTTTAGCGCGTTATCTGGACAATCTCACACACAGACGGTATATTGCCGCAAAATTCAAGAATGTATACGATTTTGAATCTTCCGTGTGGAAGACCTATAGCAAAATAAAAAAAGACATCTAACTCTAAATACAATTTTTGGCACCAACCGATTAACCTATAAAGAATCGATTAATGCCTGTCGATTAATCGTATTATTTTTAAAATTGATGTCCAGCACTAAAAAGCTCATATGCTAGCGCCGATTAGCCTAGCCACAGCCAGCGCAAATCGAGACACGAATTGTCGGATCAGCTGTTCGTGGCTGGGATGGCTAGGATGAGGTAAATGCGCCGAATGTCTCGCGCTTTACGTTCGCATTTATTTATCGCGATCGTAGATGTGGCGACGACGTTTCTCGCTGCCGACGGCGCGTTTCTACGAGCTACGTGCAGCACCACCGTCCTGGAAGCAGACGACGCGCCTCCGTTGCTATAGCGACGGGGCGCATGCGCAGAGAGCAGTGGGAGTGCGATCAAGTGCGAAAAACTGCTCCCGCTTGTAATGTTTGTCGTACGCGGTGGCTGATTAGTGCATCTTCAAGCTTTTGTATGCGTGGAAACTGCCACATGTTCATCGAATCATCCAGGAACGACTCGGCACAAAGAACAAAGGAGTGTCGTAACTATTTTTTTCTTATTCTTGTCGTTTATTAAGAGCTTGCACCGCGCGGTACCGTAATTTTGCGAATTCTGGGCTTGCAAACTTTCGACGTGTGCTGAGGCTGGCAGTTTAGTTTTGGTGCAGCTCGTTTCGGTGCGGACATTTAGGTGCACGGACACATCGGTGCACGGACATTTCGGTGCGCAAACTTTTCAGCGTCCGAATTATGAGTGCTTGCTTGGTTGAAACAGCCGTAAAATTTAATTTCCGCATAACGTGAGTGATGAACCATAATCTAGCGCAGTGATTGCCACTTTACATTGATGCCGTGTTTGATTCTTACCAGTTATTGCCAGAAATTGAACATTTGTATATTTTTGTTTGCTACCTTGTTCAGATCGAGAACATGTGCAGCCAAGTGATGAAATTATTTTGCACATTTTTTTTATTTACGGCAAGGTGTTAATATATTCGCCCGAACGAATATAAATTAACGCCTTGCCGCAAAAAGAATCCGTTTTGAGGAACGCAAATCAGCTCAGACAATTAGCCAGCGTTTACGCGTTGGTGTAATGCATTTTTATGCAGTTTTTTTTTCTAAATGAAAGGCAAACTTTGTCCGCACCGAAAAGTCCGTGCACCGAAATGTCCGTGCACCTAAAAGTCCTGCACCGAAATGTCCTACACCAAAATGACCTCAGGTAGCACTAAGGTAGCTATGCACAAGCATAGAGTTAATCCCCTGCAGTAGCAATTCAATGGGAAAATAAAATATGGAGCTGCTTGGAGTTGCTCAGAACTGCTCTTAGCAGGCAAATAAAAGCGACTGAGAAAAACCCAGCACGTGACCGCATCGCGGGCGGTCAGCGGATTGTCCAGACTCGTAATCACAGAGGCGCGTCGTTAAAACGGGGAGAGGTTAGCACAAACGTAAGTAGTTTGGTTCCCTATTCTTGTTTTAGTAGCTACCCGCCGCGGTGGCTCAGTGGCCAAGGCGTTGCGCTGCTGAGCACAAGGTCGCGGGTTCGATTCCCGGCCGCGGCGGCCGCTTTTCTGATGGAGGCGAAAAGCAAAAACGCCCGTGTGTACGAGATTTCGGCGCACGATAAAGATTCGAATTAATCCGAATTAATCCGGAGCCCTCCACTACGGCGCGCCTCATCGCCTGCGTTGCGTCGGCGCGTTAAACCCAACAATCAATTGTTTTAGTAGCTGTTTGTTGAGCTTGAACTGTAACAGCCTTTTTTTTCTCGGGTATCTTCCCGCAGCCTGAGCTGAGCTACTCCCCTGAACAGTTTTATTTATTTATTTATTTATTTATTTATTTAATACATACTGCAGACCATGGCTAGGTCCAAGCAGGGGGGCACAAGAAGATAAAATGCAGAAAAATACAAACAATACAAGCAAACAACGCACTTATACAGGGGGTAATTCATTCCACTCTTGTATCGTACGCGGAAAAAAAGAATATTTAAAGGTGTCAGTAGCAGCAAAATATGGGGTGAAAGCGTTCGGGTTGTGATGCCTAGTAGGTCTTGTTGACAACGGTGACAAGAACGGTGATGGGTCAATTGACAGTGCACCTTTGCTTAGTGAAGAAAGGAAATCAAGGCGGAAGCACTTTCTCCTGGATTCGAGGCTTGGGATATTGTTAGTAAGCATTACTTGTGAGGGAGAATCAGTGCTGGAGTATTAAGAGTAAATAAACCTTACAGCTTTTCTCTGAATTCTTTCTATTTTACGGATGTTGTGATTAGTGTAGGGGTCCCAGACTATACAGGCATATTCGAGCTTAGGTCTAATAAAAGTAAAGTAGCTGAGGAGCTTGACGTTAGAAGGGGAATTTCTGAGTTTGTGTTTTAAGAAGCATAGCTTACGAAAGGCAGATGAGCAAATATTGTCAATGTGTAAATTCCACGAAAGATTGCTGGTTAGTGTGACACCGAGGTACTTATGACTGGTGACTTGTTTCAATGGCGATGTTCCTAGTGTGTATTGATAGTCGTAGGGAACTTTATTTCGTGTTATGCGAAGATACAGTGTTTTGTCGGCATTCAACACCATTCCCCAGTTCTTGCACCATTCAAGTATATTAGTAAGATTGGTATTAAGTTCGCACTGATCAGCACAGCATGAAACATCCCGAAACAAGACTGCATCATCCGCGAACAACCGAATTTGCACACCAGTGGTAATTACATTAACAATATCATTTATATACAGTATGAAAAGCAATGGACCCAGCACACTTCCCTGCGGAACTCCCGAAGTGACATCAAGATAGCCGGACTTTATCCCATCTATTGTGACCAGTTGTTTGCGGTTTGTCAAGTAATTTCCAACCCATGTGACGAGAATTTCGGGGAGGCCAATATTTCGCATCTTAAGAATTAATTTGTCATGTGGTACCTTGTCGAATGCTTTACTGAAGTCTAGAAAAATTGCATCTATTTGACCGGTGTTGTCTAAGGTGTGTGCAAACGAGTGAACTACTGTAACTAACTGTGTGACGGTAGAGTACCCTTTCCTGAACCCGTGTTGGAAACCTGTTAGAATATTATGGTCGTTTAAGTATTCAAGAATGCGAGTGGCGATAATGTGTTCCATTAGTTTGCAACAAGAAGATATTAGAGATATTGGACGGTAATTCCGAAAACATAGGCGGTCACCCTTTTTAAAGATAGGTACAACCAGAGCTATCTTCCAGTCTTCGGGGAGCACGCCATACATTAGAGAAGTACGAAATAAAACAACAAGAAATTTAGCCAGTGACTCAGCATAGCGACGAAGAAATATGTTTGCAATGCTGTCGGGGCCACATGATTTTTTGCTATTAAGGTTCAAAAGCATAGATAACACGCCAGAGTAAGAAATAAAGCTAACATAAGAAGGGCGATACACTGTGGTATGCGCCAGCATACATGCCAAGAATCAGAGAATACACTTTGAAAGTACTGGTTAAAATGCTGAGCAATTGCCTGCGGGTCTGAAACAACAGAACCATCCACTACAATTTCTTTCACCGGCTTCTTTTTTTCAGAAATGTAATTCCAAAATTTACTTGGGTCGTTTTTAATAAAATTAGGCAGCAGTGTTTTAAAATAATAGTCTTTGGAGCAACGAACCTCACGTGCCAAACTATTCTTTATCTCTTCTACATCGGGCGATTGTACATGTCTTTTTTTTAAGCGTTTAATTCTTCGCTTAAGGTGGATTATCTTGCGGGTTAGCCAAGGCGTGTGTTTATAGACTCTTTTTCGCTTATTTGGCACAAAATTTTGTACGCAATGTTGGCGCATTTCTTTAAATTTTTTCCAAAGGGCGCATACGTCGTCTCCATCAAAATCATCAAGACAGGATTCCAAATGCTCAATTATACATTCATCGTTAGCTTGTGAATAATCTTTGAAAGAGCGTGACGAACATTTATCAGTACTGACAGACCGTCCCAATGGCAGAGAGGTACAAACAAGATGATGATCTGACAAGCCCTGTTCCACTATTACTGTACTCTCTGTAAAGTCGCGGTGAACGAATACAAGATCTAATACAGAACTGGATGTACCTTTGACACGAGTGGGTTCTTTAACTAATTGAATCAAGTCGTGAGTAAGCATTATATCGAACAAAATATGTATTTGTTTGTTGGGTTCATAGTCTGTCTGGAGACGCTCCCAGTTGACTCCTGGGAAGTTGAAGTCACCAATCAGTATTATTTTGCTATTTTGGAACTGAAGCATGTGATCACGCAATTTGGCAACATAATCAATTCCGGCATCCGGCGGTCTATAAAGAGCATAAAGAATGAAACTGTATCCCCAACAAGACAATTTAAGACATGTGCACTCAAGCCCGAAAAGATTATCAATAAAGACGGCTTCTATCGATTTCTTGATCAGAACGGCAACCCCGCCCCCCCTAGATTCCCTATCTTTCCGGTATACAGGGTGTCCCAGCTATCATGCACCAAGATTTAAAAAAAGAGAAATTGCGTAACTCGAAGAAAACCTAGTGCATAATGTTTGCAGTACTGTGAAGAAGCGGAGAGTAATTTGTTCGTTAATGAGACTTAATTAATTAATTGTAATTAATTATCTAACTCGAGAAATACTGTCCTAATCACTAAAGTGTCAATGAGGCACTTGTAGGTAACCACGAGGGGCATCTAACTGCGGCATTTTCAGCGACGAACTAATTGCGTACTCATTTATTCTGACTGATAAAGGAAACCCGCGAAATATGAAAAATACCACGTGACGACGCTTACGCGCGCATTGTAAAGTAGCGTCCCCAAACAAAGCTGATTGAAAGCAACAGCTTCGCGTGTTACCCGCCTGAAGAGACAGCGCATGCATGGAAGGAGCAGCAGCAGCAAGATTCGCGGGACGCGTGTGCAGATAAGGAACAAACTCGGTCGTGATTTCTTCTTTCTTTCTTTTGTCTATTTCATTCTGGCTAACTCAGAGGCAGCCTGTTTGAGGGCGTTGCTTTACGGTGCGCGCGGAGGCGCCGTCACGTGGTATTTTTCATATTTCGCGGGTTTCCTTTATCAGTCAGAATAAGTGTGTACGCAATTAGTTCATCGCTGAAAATGCCGCAGTTAGATGCCCCTCGGGGTTACCTACAAGTGCCTCATTGACACTTTAGTGATTAGGACAGTATTTCTCGAGTTAGATAATTAATTACAATTAGTTAATTAAGTCTCATTAAAGAAAAAAATACTGTCCGCTTCTTCACAGTACTGCAAACAATATGCACCTGGTTTCCTTCGAGTTACGCCTTTACTCTTTTTTAAAATCTTGGTGCATGATAGCTGGGACACCCTGTATATTGTAACCAGGAGGGAAAACGTGGTCGTCACTTACATCACTGCGCAACCAGGTTTCAGTGACCACCGAAATATGAGGGTCATGCTGCAGTAACAAAATTTCTAACTGTTCTGTTTTGTTATTGACACTTCGTGCATTTAAATTGATGATTCGCAGCTGTCGTTCCTTGCAAATGTTTATGTTATTTGGTGCGCAGTGTTTGTTAAAGGGTACGGAGCGGTTCGTTTGGTGTATACTCTTGCTTAACGTGATGTGCTTTGCGCCGATGACTGGAGTCATGTCATTGGGCGGCTCCTGTTCATGGCGTCGTTTTTTTGTAGTGGTACTCGTTCATTTTTATCGCTGTCCCAGATATAGGCTTTGTCGTTTATGTACAATTTGGTAAATGCTAATGCAACTTTCTCTTTTTTATCGCGGTTCGGTTTGGCGCTTTCCCAGTTTCTTACGTACATCTCGAACTTTTTTGGAAAAATCCTCACCAATTGAGAAATCGGTATTTTTCAGTGTATGACCGTTCTTTAGTATACAGTCAAACCTCGTTATATCGAACAGTGTGCGAACCGTGAAATAGTTCGATATAACTGAAATTCGATATATAAAATTTGATCAAAAACACGTCAAAATGCAGCGCGATTCAATCACTAAAAAGGCAACGACAAGAATGACTACTCACATGAAGCGTTAAATTGAACTATTTATTCCCAGGGGAAAAAAACTGCAGCAGCGTTGACTGTTTCTTCGAGTTGACTGCATGTCGTACCACAGCCTGCTCCACGGTTTCCAAAGAGTCCACGAACGCGAGACCACTACCTTCCATTCCGCCGAAGTAGCGGTGTAAAAGTTCCACAGCGGCCACAGCTTCGCCCGCAGTTGGGAGCGGAGCGGGGTCCTCGGTGGTCGATGGGCCAGGTTCGCCATCTACCGTCATGAAGTCAGCTCGCAGGTGACCTCCGCGGCGATTTCCACGTCGGTTAGTTCAGCCGTGGTCCCCGTTTCGTCATCGCCGACGAAATCATTGATGGTCATGCTCTCTGGCACAACACCCACAAAACGTGAGAACTCGCTCCACGTCTCTTCGAGCGCAGGTTCTTCGAAATCCTCAGACGTTTCATCTTCCTCGGACGATTCCTCGGCACCGACGACGAACCGAGCGTGCCTAAAGCAGTTGGCGATCGTATCCTGCTTTACGTCATCCCAAGCACCTTTGAGCATTTGAATGGCAGTTAAGAGGTCGACCTTGAGGTCTTGGCCCATTCGCAGCTTGAGGAGCAACTTTTCGATCAGTCTTGGGTTGTAGATCGCCTTGAACGCCAGAATTATACCCTGGTCAGTTGGCTGTAGTTTTGACGTAGTGTTCGGCGGCAAGAACTTGAGCTCTATGTTCCTGAGCGGCACGTCCGTGTGGTGTGCCAAGTAATTGTCGACGAGGAGGCACGCCTTGCGCCCCTGTTCCTAAAGCTGCGTGTCCCAATCCTTGAGCCATTCTTCGAAGACGTCGCGCGTCATCCACGACTTCCTGTTCCACGCGTACGTGACAGGAATGTCACAGCGGTTGCGCATGCAGTGCGGCGTCTTAAACTTGCCGATGACAAGGGGCCGCAGTTTCGTGCTGTCGTCCATGTTGGCGCCCAAGAGGACTGTTATGCGGGCTTTGTTCTGTTTGCCGGCATGACACTTCTCCCCTCGGGTGTCGAGCGTTTGCCGTGGGAGCATCTGCCCGAACAAACCTGTCTCGTCTGCGTTGAATATTTCCTTTAGGTCGTATTTTGCAAGAACGCCCGGCCATTCTTCGTCCAGCCACTTCTTAATGCTATCGTCGTTGGCGTCCTCGCTTTCGCCATAAACCGTCTTGCCAACGATCTGGTAGCGAGCTCTAAACCGTTGCAGCCATCCACTGCTTGCGGCGAAGCCTTCGGCTTGGTGGATGAATGCGAAATCCTTCGCTTTCTGTTGGAGCATAGGCCCCGACAACGCAATGTTTCTGGCTCTGGCGTCCAGGAACCTCCTGTGGAGCGATCTTTCGACGTCTTGGAAGGCTGGTTTCCGAAGATGGCGTGCACCGCAGTGCTGGCTTTGTCCCGCTTTCGCATTGATTTCACCTTTCGTCTTGAGCAGCGTGCTCAACGTACTCCGCGGCATATTGTACGCTGCGGCAACGCTGGACTTCTGCTCTCCTTTTTCGACGCGGCGGATGATTTCCAGCTTGGTCGCAAACGTCAGTGACGTTCGTTTCTTAACGTTTGCCGCCATCACCACGCCGTACGCGGCTGACACAGCGCCTTGCAAACACAGTCACGTAACTGCGCGAACAGTGTCCGCTAGTTTAAACCACGCACGACGCTGAAGAGTTCGTTAAGGCGTTGAGGCTTGAGCTTATCGACTGAAACAAGACAGGACGATGACTGAAGCTAATGAACAACGACTAAACCAACTGGTGAACCGGCTGAGCCTGAATCAGCCAACCGCGTATGCCGCCTAGCCTGAATGGAGCTACCGGCGCCTCAGGCTTGCGTTTGAGTCGTAAATGCCTGCTACGCCACCGCGATTCTCCCCTGCGTTGCGGGAAAGCCTGCCGCCTGTCTCCGGAGCGCGCGCTTTCGGCCGGCGCTGAGTTCGATATATCCATTTCTTAACCGACCGAGTTCGATACAGAAAATAAAGATGCATGTAATTCTTTTAAAAAACTGACAATGGTTCGATATAAGCAATAATTCGATATAACCGTGTTCGATATAACGAGGTTCGACTGTACTGCTCTTGTCTCTCGTGTCAAGCAGTTTGAAGATTACAGGTCGTGTCTTGTTTGGAACTGGCCTTCCTAAACGATGAATCCGTTCAATTGCAACCGGTGTCAGTTCCAGAGTGCCCTCAATGATTTCATTGTTCACTACATGCTCTAGCATTTCGTTTGTCTCCCTTTCAACCTCAGGTATGCCGTAAACAATCAAATTTGATCTCCTGCTGTGGTTTTCTAATTCATCAATTTTATTCTCTAGAACCTGGATTTGAGCACTCATAGAGGCCACTTGTTCCTGATAAGCCTCGACCTTTCGTTCCAGTCGCGTGAGGGTATCCATTTTGCTTTCTATGTTGGCCAATCGGGTCTCTTTTATTTCCTTAATATCGCAAGCTATTGCTTCTAGCTGCTTGCAGATTTGCGCGAATTCCGGGCCAGGGTTTGTTTCAATATCTCCACCGAGTAGTAATAACAATTTCTTTAGTACAGACGTGGTGGTACGCATCATGACACACAATTGTGGGCACGGCAGCACAAGCAAAAAAGGGTCGCTAGAACGGATACACTTCTCGTTTGGTAATCTCACCTGCGTAAAGAAGATCAGCGGATTGTAAGCCCAACGCATACTGCCAGTGCCGCCGTGCCGCCGTGCCCACTGAGCTTGAGGAACGGAGGCTGCTTATATGTAGTCCAGTTGCACGATGGCGCCGCCTGCAGGCTGACATCCTCGGTTGTAAGCAATGACGTAGACGATCCGTGAGATAGTCCATCCAACGACGTTGGTCGCGGCAGGCAAGACACGTGCTGTCTTGAACGGTGGTCATGCGCAGATAGTCCTCCGACAAACGGTCCGGGGTGACTGGCATTTGCATGCCCGAACAAGCCGAGTAGCTGCGTAAAGAAGATCAGCGGATTGTAAGCCCAACGCATACTCCCAGTGCCGCCGTGCCCACTGAGCTTGAGGAACGGAGGCTGCTTATATGTAGTCCAGTTGCACGATGGCGCCGCCTGCAGGCTGACATCCTCGGTTGTAAGCAATGACGTAGACGATCCGTGAGATAGTCCATCCAACGACGTTGGTCGCGGCAGGCAAGACACGTGCTGTCTTGAACGGTGGTCATGCGCAGATAGTCCTCCGACAAACGGTCCGGGGTGACTGGCATTTGCATGCCCGAACAAGCCGAGTAGCTGCGTAAAGAAGATCAGCGGATTGTAAGCCCAACGCATACTGCCAGTGCCGTAGTTTTCATAGATGCTTAGGTTAGTTCCTAGAAAGATACCACAATGGATCAGCCATCTCATCCGCCCAGAAATGCGTGAAAACGCTCGTTTAGATATGTGATGCGGATTTCCAAGCCATCATTCCGCTCACGAGATAACGGAACCACTCCAGATGAGGGAGTTTGCTTCATTTGCAAAACTCAATGCACTACGCTCAAAAAAAGGGAATTGAGCCTCTCTCTAAAGAAGAGTTTCCTCGATATATAAGACTACTGTTATATAAAAGGTGATCTCGTTGGTTTGGGCAGCGCAAGCGTGCAGACTTGGTATGGCTCAGTACGTGCGTTCGAAATTCTGAAGTTTATCAAGTGTCTGTACAAGTTATTTTCAGCTGGGGCAATTGTTGCTTCACTGTGGCGTTTATTTCCTGCCATGTGTACTTATGATGTAGTAAAAGCGCAAAAAAACTACTAAGAGAACGATTCAGACGTACCAACTTTGTTGCAAGTAAAATGTTATTCACAATCATTTATATATTACTGTAAATATATTGATTTGATTGATTGTAGGGTTTAACGCGCCGACGCTGTACAGGCGATGAGGCGCGGCGTAGTAAAGGGCTCTGGATTAATTTTGACCACCTGGGGATCTTTAACGTGCGCCGAAATCTCGAACACACAGGCGTTTTCACTTTTCGCCTCCAACAGAAGAGCGGCCGCCGCGGCCGGGAATCGAAACCGCGTCCGTGGGCTCAGAAGCGCAACACCTTAGCCACTGAGCCACCGCGGCGGGTACTTCTGCAAGTATATATGCTGAAGTTAAATCCTATTTACAAATGTGCATTCATGCTAGGCAAAAAAAGAAAAGCAATAATCTATAAAGAACACAACCCAGTGTTGCCTGCAGGTTGAGCTGTTTAAATGTTCTTCCTTTCTCGAACGAAGCAAATGCATGATTGGCTTCTATTAAAAACGTAAAGGCTTCAACTATTTCTCGCGTCAACTGCTCCTGCTTATGCTACCCATTATCGGTACCTTAAAAATTTGATTACAACCACTTGTGTGCTGCCAAATGTAAACTGCTGGACATTGACAGTGATGATCTGTGCTACCTTAAAATGAGCGTTTATGCATCTACTACTCCGACTTGCGTTCACCCGCAAGACAAAAACACCTGGTACACCATGTCAATGGGTTTAAAACAAACTTCACCTTGTGCTTAATTTTGTAGTGTTTGCCTGTAGGCGGTTCTGACTTGTTTTGCACTGTGCGGCAGCTAGCACGGTTCAAAAAAAGACAACTTCACTATCATGACGCATTGCAGCGTGTGGTATCCGATGCGAAAGATGCATCTACGGCACTACAGCCGGTCCCTCCAGTTTATTTTTCGCCCTTGTATAGTCAGTTCGAATTGACTGATCACATCTGTGGTTAAAAAGCAACAGGCTACGTCACCTAGCTCGGATGAAGTAGTTCAATAAATTATCAGGCACTGCCGGAGGTGTTTTAGTTACAATAACTCTATTGGCATCATCTGTAATATGTATTCTAATTCTGCAAGCTAAGCTATGGATGCGATACTTTTGATTTCTGTGCCGTCATTGTCTTGAGCATGCCTTCGTATTAGCCTGCTTGTAAATGTTAACGCTGTTGAGAACATGCAGCCTGGCTTCAGAATAAGAATTCTTTCTTTTCCACCTAACTGATTGCTGTGACTTCCCAGAAGAAAGAATTCTGTAATGCACACTGCTGTATTTCTGCACAGTACAGTGTCCCGAGTCAAACCATGTCAAATTGGCAGCATGTTTCGTAAGCATTCACACCATCTCAGATACCTAGCTTCAATGTAGGCATAGGTCAAGGGCTATTATTCCACACATACAGGTAAAAGTGGCTGTTTAGTGGCTGGATTAGCCCAGGCAGGTAACAATACAGTGATGAATTGCTAATAGAAATGTATACGCTGAGACATAATGTAAGAAGATGCACAGACCTTGAGGCTAAAGTAGTGCGTCTATGCCGACAATTCTTATCCTTGTTTTCTTCGCTTTGAATGTCAATTTCAGGAACAGTCGTAATGTGAAAAATAGACTGTTCGGAACCCACTCTATGTGCAGAGGTTCATACCAGATCTGAAAGATTTTTGGCGGTGACGCTGTGTGGGCAAAGCCTGGGCTGCATTGCTAAAACTTCATGTGCAAAGAGGAAACTAATACTGTGAAGGTGTGGCAATGTGGGTGTAAGCAGAGACAGTCGGGGGGCAGGCAAAAATATGGGCGATGACACTGCAGGATGCGTCCATAAATTTTACGTTTGTAGTTGTCAAGGTTTTGACAGACTGTTAGGCTATGACGAGCTGAAACCAATGAAAAAAAATTTGTCCACAAAAATCGAAAAGGGAAAATGTATGGGAGCTATAGACGGTATTCGTTGAAAAGTTTAGCGGTCAATTTCTTCGCTTGGCAACACTGGAAACGGCCACAGACATGGCCGATGCGCCACGGACACGGCGCAGCCCGGGCCACTGCGGCCGCACGTCGAAGAAAAAAAAGACACCGGCGTGCGTCACCTGCTCCGTTCCAATCCGATTCTAAACTGTGGCGCCAACAGAGATGTTATTAATCGCACTCACAGCGAACTCGACGCAATTCTTTGTGTTCGGCGAAGAGTTCGTAACGTGAACCACAGTCATGTGTTTCACAGTCGCGCTTAGCTGGACAAGTGCCGCCATCCCGCGGAGCCCGACGTAACGAGTGACGGCGCACTCACACGGTTGCATGGAGGAGAAGAGGGGTGCCTGATCTGCGGGCCGTGCGCACAACGTCGCCTAGCAACAGACGCTTGGCCACAGATATAGCGGCGCACACTTGGTTGCCTGCATGCATACCACGCAATTGAATACCGAGGATAGTCACAAGCTGCCCACCGCATGTAAAACCCAATAGGTAGCTGCCATTTGCTTATGGTGTTGCCTAATGTAACTGGCGCAATGTGTACTCGCAAGCATCGCATTATTCTGCGTGCACTCACTGCAGGTTATCCTGTGTCTTCAGCCGGGGCTTTTGTTCTGTGAAGGTGGTTAGAACGTAAGTTGCAAGCGGACTAGGTTACTCACGAAAATGTTCATGTGCCCCTATTAACAGGTGAATATTTGCTGAAATATCTGGCCACAAACATGTTTCCAATACAAGCATGGCTCAGCACCTGCATCTTTTTCTTACAACTCTGTTTCGCTGGCAGTGGTTTGTGCATTTATGAAACATTTTTGATAATATTTTATGTTTTCTTGTTGTGTGGGGCCCTCAGAAACATTTGTGGCTGGCAGTGTTTTCTTTTTTCCTCTCTAATAGGAAGGGATGATGCAGGCTGGGTTGCTGGCAGCTCAGGACACATGATGAATGCCGTCAGTTTATACTGCCTGCTGCAGTTAAGGCTGTGCGCATTCTTTAACATTGCTCAACAGGCTTTTTTAACTTGCAGCAATAGGCAAGATGCCATTCCTCAATTGGCAGCAGTGCTGTGGAGGTCATTTGATGCAGTGACGGCACTTCCCTGCGAGATCATCTCTGCCTACAGAACTTTTAACCCTCCAACACTCAGTGCAAGTATGAAACTGTCAACGCGAGTGGTTGAATAGACTACTATTTGAGCGAGGAGGCAGTCCATCGCTTTCAGGACCCGTCATCTCTCCTCTAACCCCATCAGGATTTTTCACCTAAGCCATTGATCACAGTAGCAGTTGTTTTATTATGACACAGCTTGTTTTTGCATCACTTCAGCCATCGCACGATGCGTTCAAAGGCAGCGCAGTCAGTCAAGTTTTAAACTACACAGTCCTTGTGTCGTAGCTCAGTTTAGGAGAAATGTCACAGAAGAACAGTTATGAAGGCAGTTGGTGCACACATATTTGAAGAAGGAAACAGCTCAAAAGGCTAGACGATGGAATTTGCCTGCGTCCCGTGTCCAGTCTTCTTTGCTGTTTTCTCATTTGAATACGGACATTGCAGAAGACAAAGTGCTGCTAAATGCGTGCACAATGCCCAAAGTTTCAGTGGCGAGCTAAAACGCTCGACACTTAAACTGAAATGCAACTATAGAGCATTTGATGAAGTCACTTTGTTTGCCATCACATTTGGGCTGCATTATTTGCTATGCTTATAGCGATTTCACCTGTTTTTTTTCTTTTGTCTTCTACTTTAGGTGTTGGCCACAATGCGGTCGATTTGTTCTTAGCTATTGCTGGAGGCAACCTTCTCGGTGTTCCCTGTGTTGTTCCTGTAGTCAAAAACTTCGTTACTGGGACTAAGGGCAGCTGCTGCTCAGGGAAAGTTTTCAGCTTGTGACATTTGTCACAACAGGAAAGCTCATAATAACGGAAGAAAAAAAGGGGGGGGGGTTCAATAGCTGTTCATTAGTGAGCATGAGTTAGGGCGTGCGAGTACTCAAAGTATCAATACTAACCAAATATTGATTCACTGAATAATTTGATTAGCGAATGGAACACCCAGTATTTCGTGTTCAGAGAGTATAATTTATCAAGAATGGGACACACACTTTGTACTTACTAGTATTTTACATTAAAATGACACTAAAGGCTGAAAACGTCTTGTTTAAACTGAAATATCACAGCTTTCTTTGCTCTTTCAGCTGTTAATTAATGACAAACGGTGCTCTATTTGTTTAGACATAAATAATTAAAGATAACCGTTCTCTCTTCTGGTTCGCGTTCATTTTTTGGAGATGTAAAACAGCGTATCACAAACGGAGAACACCAAGCGCCACCCACACCATGATTATGCCGCAAGTTGCTGCCACCAGGGAGAAAATGCAAATTAATGAACAGCAAGTCAACAACGTGCTTTATCACCCCACCATATTTGCTAATAATATCCAATTTTTGCTGCTGTTTGCCGCGTATATGTACGCTAGTTCTAAGGGCACTATTGTATTGACATCTGGGTTAATAAATCTTTAGGCTACACTTATTCACGAAAGCAAGGCACTAGAACACAAAATGAAAATATACACTGTCGAGGCTATGGGATTTGATTTTTGGCTACCACAACTTTCCTGGTGTAGACAAGGAACAAAAACATTGTATACGATATTTTGTTGTACATTAAGGGTTCTCAGGTGTTGCAGATTAGTGCATGAACCTGCATATCGGTTCCCAACCTCCCTCCAACCCCCCTCCACACACACACCTACACACACTTTTTTTATTCAGGAAAGAAACTTGTACAAAAGCAATTCCTTGTCTTAATCGTGCTCATCGGCAGAGGGTGGATTTAAGTTTTGCAACAAGGAGAGGGCAGCTACTTCGAGATGGTTCAAGCACCGAGGTAAGCTCGTGGCAATACCCGCACTTTGTTTGGCGCAGGATTCCTGTGCCTCTCATCATACAGACAGACAGACAGACAGACAGACCCCCAACAGCCAGCCTCAAGAAGTGGGCGCATCGTCCTGAAAGTGCGGGACTACACAACAAATTGAGCAATACAGGAAGCATCGGGTGGTTGTCATTTGAGGCACACGAGGCCGCTGCCAGGCTGATGCTTGAATGCTGCGTGAGATCCTTGCTTGAGGGTCGTTGAGCGCCAGAAGCATATAAATGCATCCAGCTTCGAAGCCTCATGACTGGGTGGAAAAGCTATACACAATGACTTGCTGTGCGATACAAGGTCCCACTGGCCCAATTTGCAGAACTGTTTCAGCTAAACTGGTGATTCGAAATGCACGTACAGCAAAGGCAGGCTGGGATGAACAGCTGGAGAAACATGACCTGTTCTGAATCGTCAGTGGTAGTGTACTGTCAAGCAGAGACAGCCATTCCCAAGGAAATGACCCTGGACAATGCGAAAGAAAGTATTCTACTATGTGAGGCAAGGAGCAAAGTTCCTGAGACGATAAGCGCTCAGACCACTGCCACTGCACAGGTTTAAACCCCAGAACGAGCTCATCTCTGCTCAGTCTGGCTCTATGTCTCTTCACCTTGAAGCAAAAGAGAATACGGCAATTCGACACCGGTTTGGTGTTTCTGACAAAAGCGGGCTGCGCTGGAGAAGTTGAGACAGGGATATTGTGGACGTTTGACCTTGTGGAACAGCTCATTCTGTAGATGTAACACGGGGCATCCTCATTTGGAAACCAACATTTGACAGTCTTGGCAGAGCTTTGCATGCAGTCGCTGCCTGTTACATTGGTGGTCACCCACGGCAAAGTGATGAAACTTGTGTGAGAACACAGTTTGGCTAATACATAAAATGGTGTTCAGGGTGCGCTTTTCTAGACAAATGTTTTTTTTACTCTTTTCTTTCTTAGAGTAATGGAACCACCTCTATAATAACGGCATAACTTATGTATTGGTTTATACAGTAAACCCAGCCCTCCTCAGTGACATGCTCCATAACCTAGGTGTGGCTTTTATATGCAAAACACTAATTTGATTTGGATTAAAACAAAATGAAAGTACCACACCGCAGGTTCCAAAGCGCCCACCACTGCACCTTGCTCGCAGATACGCTGGATTGGGCATCAGCATCTCGACAAGGAGGTCGTTGAATTGGTGTTCACCCTCAGGTCCTTGTCAACCGATTAGCCTGGCAAGTTATTATGGCTGTCACCTTGCTTTTTACTTGGTCACTGAGATCACTACAATTGTGTTTGTAATGATTCTTGTGAGGCAGACATCGCTCCAATGCCCAAGAAACGATTGCGGCTACACTGTATTATACGGGAGCATGTGCGTTGACCGTGCACACGTACACCTGAGAGTGCCCCGTAGGACTGGCATACACCACAAGACACTCGCCACTGGCGCACTTTTGAACCTCCGTGGCCACACAATCTCATGACCCCTGTAGCGCGATTGAAGTGAACAGTAGGCCCTCAGGACCTGTATGCAAGAAAAATGTGGGGAACAGAAATGGGGTAACAAGACCACCATAAATAAAAATTATCACCGCCAGGGTCATTTGTGGCCACAAAAATTGGCAAGTGTCAGAGAAAACTTGCAAATCAGGAAAAAACAGGGAGTTCTCCTTAATACCAGGCATGTCCTTAAAGAAGTGGCTCAGGTGAGGTGAGAATTACTCTGTGTTTGTGAGCCTTAAAATACCTGGCAAATAGTGTTCACTCTGACTCAATTCGAGTCTCATTTTTACTATCTGAAACATCTGTTTCAACTTTCATGAATTACGATTATGTCATAATTATGGTGAGTTGACCTTGCTGCTACACGCTGCTACAGATTCACTACGCTGAATGTGCTGTTTTGTTGTCTCTTCTGCATTGCCTACAGGCCGTGCAAGAAAGTCCCACGTGTGAGAGGAAATTGAGAATGAGATGTTTTGTTCAAATTCTAATGACGTTAACATAAATAAACGGAGTGAATTTATGCATATGATCTGACAAAAAGTAGTTTGAGCATGTTTGAAATTTCAAATCTTAGGGTGTTTCTTTTTTTTTGGACCTACAAAAAATGAAACAAGTACTTTGAAATTTCGCTTTTTTCTCTCCAACCGGAAAGAAGTAGTCGTGCCCTGGACTTTGATGGCCCAGTTTTCTTTCCCATTGGTATTGTGCATATGACATCTTCATTACTTATCATGAGTATGCAGTGCCCCATCCGTGTAAGCTGAGTTCACAATCTGTTGAAAGAAAAAAGCCTTCAGGCATCACATTCAGAAAAAAAAGATAGTCGGTCTTGTTAAATAACTAAAAAAATGAAGTGAAAAATACTCAGTGAAGCAGAGCACGAGGTCTCTTATGTAGGCTCTCTCAAGCACAGAATGCTATATGTGTTTCAATGCATCCGTTTTTCAATGCATTTTACTAAGAGGGTCAGGAAACTTTGGGCAGCCATTTGTTAAATGCCACGAAAAGCTGAATATTTAAAAATGAATTAGAAAAATAAATGTGTCAGAGTTTATTTCAAGGCCCTTGCATCGACAAGTGAAGACCTTACTACTGCACCAACATGGCAGCAGTAGTGAAGGTTGTTAGCTCAGTATGAAAAATACGTAATGCAACCTCATGAAGCGCACTTTAACTCAGTGTACTGTTATTAATTCTAATCTAACAAGACCGAAAAGCATAGTAGCTGTTGGCCAGGTATCATCTTTGACTACAAGTAACCATCGAGATTGAGTGTATGGTGATTAAATGCGTGCTTGGTAATGTTAAGTAGGTCTGATGTCGACTGCACTCAGTACGCTGCACCTTTGGTGGGGGGTGTCTTTGTATTTTCATATCACTGCTCTAAAGGATGCCTGAGAGTAATCGTTAAACATGCCTTTTTTTTGTTCCGAGAGCTTCAAATATTTTAGGAAAAACTTCCTTTTCTTCGAGCAAGTCAAAAATTTAAAATATTTGCATCTGTGATTGGGCATGTATAATTGCACGTAGCAGGTCATTGGCTGGTGCAAAGTTTCTGATTGTAAACCTTGCAAGTGCGAAGCTTTTAGTATTTCTGAACGCAAACAATGAATTTAATTTGGAAAAATACCCACATTTCTGGATTACTGCTAAATTCAAGCGCCTAGTTCTAACTTGTGTTCTTTTGCGACCCCTGTACAGTCACACCAGCCATGCAGTGTGTGAAGTTCACTGTCCCTAATGCAGTGCTTGGCTTTCCATCGTGACACATGCACCTACTTTATGCCAGGTGAGTTACGCTTGGGCTTGCACTGTGAGCTTGTGTCAGTACTTCCAGTTAAAATTGCCAGGTTAGCACAATTCATCAAGTAACTAGCCTTGTCATAGTGATGGGTATTAAACTTCAGCAACAGTTATACAGTAAAAGCTCGTTAGTTCGAACTGGGTTAATTCAAACTCACACCCCGGTCGCAGTATATTTCAATGGTGGGAAACTCCCGATAATTCGAACGTGTCGGTATCCAGAGCGGTAATTCGAACTGTGATCCCCTGGTTTCCGTCGCTCCTGGCAGAAGTCGGCCCAGAGTGATTACAATGTGTTGCAAATCCAAATCAAACCCAATTTACTAGAGATGCAAAACAGCGAAACAGAAAAACAACAGGGTGGCGCACGCTACGCTCCTGCGACATATCTACAGAGGGTGCCACGCCACCGGCACCAGTGCTCCGGCTCTTGCTATTATTATTTACGAAGCATTATTTACAAAATCACCTGTCACAAACGTGTAGTAGCGCCAAATTCGTGATAACGAACCCAGAGGTGGCTTCGTTGTGTTCCACCCGTGCAGTGTAGCGCGATTTCATTCCATTCTAGCACCCGCCTGCTAATTCAAACTCCGCTTAATTCGAACAATTGTATGGTCCCCTTCGAGTTCGAATTAACGAGCTTTTACTGTTCCAGCAGTAAGTTTTGAACAAGAAATTTTGCAGTCGGTGTTCAGTGTCACGTGATGTTGGCGTTTTGTGCCTAACATAGCTTGCAGTCAGTACTGAGAAATGCAATTTCATTGAGCACTTTCTGGTGTTTACGTTGCTCAGTGACTTGCTGCTTACTGTTTACAGTGACTTACAGTTTACAGTGACTTGCTGCTTACTTATTAGGCCTTTACACTGTTGCACTCTCAAAGCTAGTTTGACTGCCACGCATGTTTTTTTTATTGCACTTGCACCTGCTAAGGTTTCAGCACTTTTCGTACATTCACATTGGCCATGAAATGCCTTTAGTTGAGCTCTTTTCTGCATGTGGGCACATTTGCAGCGCAGCAGTTCAAAATATAATTCCACTATTGTTAGTAGTACTGGGACAGGGACCCACGTGCAGAGGTTTGCAAGCAGGGATGATTCAACCACGCCATGAGGGCACGTGTGCTAGGTTTTAGAAGTCAGGCTAATTTATCATGCTTTGCGTTGCCCCCCATGCCGAGTTTCTGTCATGGAACTTACATGAACGTTCATCGAAATGTCAATGGTGTGTGCGTGCGTGTTTTCGAAAGGGAATTACGATAGTCATACTTTCAGAATAGTTATACTATGATTACACATATACTAAAGCACTTTCAGGTGATGAATGCTGCCTCCACGTAAAGTCTAGTATCATCAATACAGACAGGATAGTTTTTTTTTTGTTTGTTTCATCTATTAGAAAAGTTTTACAAGAGCTTTCTATAAGTGGGTTTCTAAAGCATAAGTGAGAAATTTCAGTTTTCTTACCGGAACTTGCCACATATCTGCTTCGATTGGCAACTGTTCGAATATAGTCATTATGTGCTTCCTATTTACTTCGAATCCAAATATCACTGTTCGTACAAGCCTGGTGCCTATTCTGGCCATCTTTTCAGCCTTCCTTCGCATGCTTCGCACTCTTTTTTGGAAGTGTGGGGAAATGTACAGTTGTGCCCAAAGGTGCCCTTCATTGAAATACTAGCATGGAGTCAATACTGTGATCTGCCTTTCGCTCCGCTTGATCTTCACGGCAGCTGTCTAATCTTTAGCGTTCCCTTAATGAGGCAGACGCCAGTCCATGTTCCAGCTGAAATTTTCATTGTTCAATGTTGCGCTGGGTGGCAACTGATATGTGAGCACATTAAATGCACATTTTGCTTGGTAGCACAGTGTCATGCATTGCATTACATTGAAGTACACAGTATGTAGTATCAGATAAGTTTACACACTTTGTCAATACTTGCCGGTACCACACTCGTGATATATAAGGCAGCCATTTTAGGTGACTTGTTCTGAGCTAAATAAAGACTTTGCCCCTTTGTTTGCTGCTTTTTCCTCCTGCATAGTAAATGGCTTCACACTGCAGCCGTTCTCTGTGTCGCCAAGGCATAGAGAGGCTTAAAGAGGCCATGAAGACTAAATACAACTTTGTTTAATTTGGAATAACCAGGCTTCAATACCTCACTCAGCTCCTTTCCAGCCACGAAAGAAGTTTTTTTTTTACCAAACAAATGCAAGACGTATTGAAGAATGTTCAGATTTCGTGCTACAGTGACGTGTTATGGGCAAGAGTGACATCATATGAGCCAGCACTAAAACAATTTTCATAGTGTTAACTTCACATTAGCATTGAAGTAATTTGATGGAACGGAACTAGAGGCCCCACTACAATTGTCCAGTCACGTCTCTTAGCGATGGTTTAGGTCAGCGGCCACCAATCACACAAAGAAGATTGTGTGACGTCATAGAATGTGTGACGTCATAGAAAGGTTGCTGGAAAATGGCTTGGGAGTCGCCACTGCTTCACATGTTTCCTTTAACCCTTTGAGTGTCAATTTTTTTGCCAAATGCGACACCCAGGGTTGATTTTTTTATTGCTGATTTAAATTCTTCGGGCAAGTCTATTTCGAGACGAAATTGTAATTTTTTTAGGGTGACCATAAAGTTACAAAAAAACGGTGGTTGATTCTTCTGTCATAGGACGATTATCGGTAAAACACGAAATTGAAATCTGCAGCAAAATCTGCAGTAAAAGGAGCATGATTTGCGAGTCGGCGGCTGTCTTGTGGGTGCGCTTGCTGAGCGATGTCTTGCTGGTGGGTCGCTTCGGCAAAGGTGCGACCAATTCGGTCCTGCTCAGTGGTGCGTGCAGAGGACGGTTGCATTGCGACGAGCTCAGCTTGTGGAACGTGAGAGGCAGAGTTCGCAGCTTGAACCGTGAACCCGTCAACGCGTTCTGATTCCTGCTGGCGTTTCTCTTTGCACCAAATCAGTCACGTTCATGGCACTCGCCCGTCGGCGTCGTTGTCTTTTTGCGGCCTTAGCTTACGCTGCCCGATCGAGGCGCCAACTATCGGCGTTCGTTAGTGTCATGATGCACTACGTCGTTTCACCTCTCCTAGACGGCAGCACCATCCACGTCAATGAAACTTTTTCTGCCGTTTTTGTACCGGTATCATTTCCGTGATGGATATGACGTCAAGTGAAATCCCGGTATGAGACACTTTCGTGTTAAAAATTGTTTGCTTTGTTACACACACGTGGTTTATTCATGAGGAACACAAAAAAGTCTAAAGAAGCTTTGTGGGCACAAGAAGAGGTAGAAGTGCAAGAAATGCATCAGTTTTGCGGGCGCAAGAAGTGGGAAGCGCCCGGAGTATGAAACTGAAACTAGCTGCTGCATGCCAGCGCATGACCGGATGCGCAAGTGATAGCTGGCGCATCGCTATAGTAAAGCATAAAGAAAGAAAACAAGGGGCATCAGCACAAGAGAGAAATTTCACGCGTTTCCGCAGTGTGGCAGCACATGCCAAGCGAGAGAAATGATCGAGAAAGGCGGGCTGTTTAAAGATACAAGCAATGACGTACATACATCATTGATCGTTTTTAAGGTGTTTGCAGGGGATGTACATGTACGTCATTGACCCTGAAAGGGTTAATATCTCTTCATTATTTTTTCAAAGTTTTTCAGAGTTCGCGATGAAGTTGGTATCATTGTTATCGGGACAAAGCAGTCTTTCTAACGAAGCAACTTGTATTTTATTTTCATGGCCCCTTTGATGACCAGTTGCAATCCCTCCAGGTAATGAATAGAGGTGCTTGCTAGACTCGCTAGTGACTGCTGTGTCTTGTTGAAAACCTAGTAGACAGGCAGGAAGTTTTTATTCCACAGTCATGCTGCTATTGATACCAGACCTTTTGTGATTTATTAATTTTATGTCTAAATTATGTGCCTTATTTTACCCTATCCCGCATTGCATCTGTTTGCAAGTGTTCTACTGCATTTTTTGTGTTAAATGAGACTTATTTATCTACACCGTCATTGCTGACGGTTCACTTAGTATTATCTGTCAAACTAAAAACGCAGCGGAGAGCGCTCTTGCGTTTTCTTTTCTTTTTATGTGCTTTGGCAAAGGCGTGGTTGATTGTTGTGTTCTCTTTAACGTCCAGTTTGCTTTTTGTACCTATTTGTGTAATGTGCTTTATGTGCCCACTTCCTGTATGAGCCTGACCAAGGCTTACAGTATTGATAAATAAATAAAAATAAAAAATAGGGTTTCACTTTGGCTAATGCAAGGTTTATGCGTGTTGGGCTTTCTTGCACAACTACAGTGTCGTGTGAAAGAGCCAACCCAAGAGCGCATGCTGTGCTGGGAACCTTGGACAGGGGGCATGTCGCACAGCAGGGCCAACTTTTATTCTTTTATTATTTGTAAATTTCAATACGTGAATAACTTGAATATTTCAAATGGTAAACTTGCGCTAAGAATCGATTTGAATAGCAAACACTATACACAAAGTATTCAAACTTTCAAATGTCTGCATATCTGCACCTCTAGTGCAGTGATTCTCAAATGGGGGTCCGCAGACTCCAGGTGGTCCAGGAGGGGATTTCAGGGGTACGCGAAGCTCTCCCCACCCTTTTCTTTATTTATTTCTCCTTTCGACTAAACCTTGCTTGGAAATGCAAATAGGTTGCTTTGTTACTTACATGACTTCTGTGTCTAATGCCTCCATGTAGCCCATGTTTTAGCATTGGCTTTTTGCATGATATGTAATGTAAGCTATGCGGAAAAGCCAGACACACAAACGGCTAGGGGAGTTTTAGCTGCAAAAGCAAATTGTTGGGCAATGTGACACGCATCACCATAAAGGTCAGACATAAAAGCTGGTAATTGAATAACTATGTTGCCGGCTTTGATCACAAGTGCAAGTAGTTAGCCATTAGGACGCTGATCAACATAGTCCACCATGGGGTCCCCCATATCTTTTGCAAGCCCGAAAAGGGTCCCTGGCACACTCATGGTTAAGAAAGGCTTTAAAAAAATTAAAACTGCATTAGAAAAATGAATCTTTTCAGACGACATCGTCGCCTGCCTCGAGACGCCTGTGGCTGTGCAGTCGGCTGTTCGCAGGGGGACTGCGGTGTATCTGCGCTTCGCGGCGCCGATACCCCCTGCGGAAGTCGCGCTGTACAAGCGGCGACGACCGGTGAGGCCTTGCAAACCAAGGCCGCTGCAGTGTGGCAAATGTGGGCAGCTCGATCACGCCACCGCGAGCTGCAATCGCGAGAGGAGGTGCTGGCGATGTGGGGGCCCCCATATGAGGGCAGCCTGCAGGGCTGAGAAGCCCTCCTGCTCAAATTGCGGGGGTCCTCACGCGGTGCTGGACCATTCGTGCCCGCTCTGGCAGGAGGAGCGCCGCGTATGTGCAGCGCTAGCGCGGGCGCAGGCGCCTGCCTCTCGCGTCGCAGTTCGCGCAGCACTGCGAGCGGCGGCACACCCCGGGCTGGCCCCTGCCACGGCGGTTACGACGCAGCAGCACCCGGACAGCAGCGACGGCAACAGCCGACGTGGAGTGGTGGCCCAGCAGCAGAACAAAGTCCAGGCAGCCTCCCGGCAGCATCCAGGCAACATCTGCGCGGCCGAAACGAGGACGATGGAGTCGACGGCAGCAGCAGGAGGGCCTGACGCTCGTGCTTCGCACCCTGGGGGAGTTGCTGCCTGCGGACTCTCACCTGCGTCCCCTGTGCGCCCAGGCTGCGCAGAGACATCAGCACCCCGAGCACCGCCATGGCTAGGAGCGGCCGCACGCAGCCTCAAGTGCCCACTGTGCTGCAGTGGAACGTGAACGCGCTTCGCCCCCGTCACGCAGAACTGAGCGCATATCTGCTGCAGCACGGGCCCGACGTGGTAGGACTGCAGGAGAGCTACGTGCGTGCGGGAGAAGGCTCGGAGCTGAGGCTGCCTGGATATACGGGCTACCACAGTCCCACGGCCTGCGACAACGCGCAGTGCTCGTTGGTGGCGTGCAGCGAGCCAGCCCATCCTCCAGGACCCTCGCGCGCGTCCGTGTTCGTGCGCGACTGCGTGCAGCACGCGGTGCTGGACACCAGTGGGGTGACAACAACTGTGCAAGAGTGCGTGGCAGTGACATTACGGCTAGGCACGGGTGGTGACATGACTGTGTGCAGTGTCTATGTGCGTCCATGCCAGAGCTGGGACTCGGGCCTCCTGGATCAGCTGGTGTCTCTATGCGCAGACCGCCATCTCCTCTGTGGTGATTTCAACGCCCACCACACTGCTTGGGGAGATGGCAGGATCGACACGCGGGCAGAGCAGCTGTGGGACACCATGCTGCGCCTCAACCTCACTGCGCTGAACACCGGTGAGTGCACCTTTAGGCGTGGCAGTCACACTGCCACTGCCATCGACCTCAGCCTGGTGTCAGCCGGGGTTGAGGCCACCTGGAGGCGGGAGCCCAGCACATGGGGCTCCGACCATTACCCGCTGCACATTGCACCACCCGGGAAGCCGGCCAGACGGCCCGCACTGCACCACATCACCCACTGGGACCAGTTCCGGCGCTGCCTTGCTGAGGAGGAGCTGGGGGAGGGAGCAGAGATGTTCTGGGGCTTGGTTCGCTGCGCCAGGCGAGCCACGCGGAGCTGCACCGTCGCCGAGGGGACCACCACCATGCCAGACCTGAAGCTGCTGCAGCTGCGGGCGGTACGGAACCGGGCGGAGCGGAGGGCGCAGCGCTCGGGGGACAGGGCAGACTGGACGGAGTACCGTCGCGTAGATGCTGCCTGCCGACGACATGCCCACCGCCTCAACCGGCAACGGTGGGCCGAGCTGTGTGTCAGCTCGGAGGCAGACCCGCGCTGCCGTCGACTCTGGGGCATCTTCCGCTCCATCTTGAAGCCCCGGATAAACCGCAACCCTCTGGCCGCCCTGGCCATCCGCAAGCAGGCAAGCTTTGGGGAGCTGGCCGAACTCTTTGCGGATCACTTCCTGCCACAGCACCGGACGGAAACAAGGCCCGCGGCTGCGCTGGAGGAGCCCGAGGGACGTCACCCGCTCAACGACGCCCCCCTCACGGAGGGCGAACTCCGCAGTACCCTCCGAAGCTGCAAGCGCAAGTCGGCGCCAGGGGCAGACGGCCTCACCTACCAGATGATCCGCAACCTGGAAGAGGTGGGGTTCGGCAAGCTCCTGGTGGCCTACAACCGCATCTGGGAGACGGGGCAGCTGCTGCCCGAGTGGCTGCTCGCCATCCTGAGGCCCATCCTCAAGCCGGGGAAGGGCCTTTGGGTGGTCACGGCATATCGTCCCGTGGCCCTCACCTCCTGCGGGTGCAAGCTGCTGGAGCGGGTGGCGCTGCGCAGGATGGAGGCCATCGTGGTGGAGGAAGAGGCGATCCCGGAGCAGCTCACGGGGTTTCGGAAGCACCGAGCGGCGACCGACTCCATCACTGACGTGGTGGCGGCCCTGGAACACGCCCGTGCCACCAGGCAGGTGGCTGCCCTGGTGCTGCTCGATGTGAAGGGCGCTTTCGACAACCTGCAGCGCCCCGCCATCTCCTTGGCCATGGAGGAGGCCGGCATTGTGGGGAAGCTGCGGGGCTTCGTCGAGGCGTTCCTAACGGGCCGGACGGCGCAGGTGCAGGTGAGGAACGTCTTGTCGGCACCTCGGCCAGTGGATATCGGCACCCCACAGGGCTCCGTCATCAGCCCCTTCCTCTTCAACCTGGTGATGGCAGCCCTGCCAGGCTGCCGGTGTACGCTGGCGGTGTACGCCGACGACATTGCCCTGTGGGTGCTTGGACCGAAAGGAGACGACAGGGCGGTCGTGCAGCAGCTGCAGGCGGCTATGGATGCGGTGCGGTGCAAGCTTGAAGGTGTCGGCCTGCAGCTGTCGGCTGCAAAGACAGAGGCCATGCTTGTGCACCCGAGCGCAGCCGCCCGCGGACGGACGAGGAAACTCCGCATAGACGGCGAGGAGCTCGAGTGGAAGACCAGGGTGAGCTACCTGGGGCTCACCCTGGACCACAGGGTGGACTTCCGCCAGGCCGCCAAGGAGCTACGTGCCAGGGCACAGCTGGCCACCTCGACCGTGCGGAAGATGGTCGCCCGGGACAAAGGCTGCTCCCAGCAGACAGCCCTGCGGCTGTACAGCGCCTCGGCCGTGGGGCTACTGATGTACGCGCTGCCGCTGGTCACCCTGCGGAGACCCAACTGGCGGCAGCTGGAGGGCGACCATCGAAAGGGCGTCCGCGCCTGCCTGGGCCTGCCCCGAAACTCGCAGTGCGACAGGACGCTGGCTGAGGCAGGGGTGTGGACGCTGGAGATGACGGCCGAGCAGAGGGCCCTGGGCCACATTGACCGGCTGCGCCGAGCCGAGGGGGGCGGCCCCCTGCTGCAGCGGCTGCGCACCCACCGGCACTCGCGCATGGGACGCATGCTGGCCCGGTACGAGCAGGTGGTGGGCACCACAGACTTGGGGCCCTCCAGCCGCCCTTCGGACCTGGCGGCCGAGCTGCACCTGGAGATTCCGGGCCTGCGCAGCAAGCGGCGAACGCCCCACTGCGGGTTGCTGCAGCTGGCCCGGGCCGTCGTCTGGAAAGACCTGGAGGGCCACACCCTGGCGTACTCGGATGGCTCTGTGCGGCAGCGGCAGGGCTCCGCTACAGCGGCCGCCGTGCTGGGGGAGGCCACGCGGCAGGCCCGGCTGCACTACGCCGCATCCTCGGCCACGGCAGAGCTTGTGGGGGTCCAGTTGGGCCTGGACCTGCTGCTGGAGCTGGAGCCCGCACCCGAGCGCTGCGCCCTGCTGTGCGACTCCCGGGTGGCTCTGCTGCGCATCCGTTAGGGCGACCCGCACTCCCCTCTGGTTCGAGGAGTGCGCGAGAAGGCGGAGCGGCTGGCAGGCAGGGGTGCCCGGCTGCGGCTGCAGTGGGTGCCCGGCCACATCGGGCTCGAGGGCAACGAGCGGGCGGAAGAGCTGGCTGCCGAGGCCCATGAGCTGACGCCCGCGGCCACGGATGCCCAGGCAGCGGCGGACGACTCCCGCCTGCTTATACAGCGGCACGTGCGGGCACAGCACCCGGACCCACGGCTGGCATTTCGAGTTTTGAAATGCGCTGAGAGCGAAGCGTCTGACGCGGCTTGTCGCAACTTGTTACTGACATGGTTGCGCCTGTTTTCAAAGGCGCACGAGTGGCTTCGCTGCACAGCCGAGGAGTGATGCGGGACAGTACGGCGGCGCTGGCCGATTCGTAACAGCTATCCCACCGCTGCCACCAGTTGTTGCGACCGGGCGGGGGCACCCGATCCGAGCTCCGTGGCCTCCGACTCGCGCTCCCGAGCGTCTGCTACTGGCAGCGCTGGCACGCTGCTTTCTTCGAGAACGAGGTCTTTTCCGAGCAACAATTCTAACTCGGGCTTCACTTCTTCCTGCTCGAGTTGAATTTCATGCTCTAGGTGCTTGTTCTCCCGTTGGAGTCCCTCTCGCTCGAGCCTCTTTCTTTCCCTTCGGATTTGCTCGATATCGAGGTCGTACTCTCGCATCTTTTCCTCGTGTTTGAGTTTCTGCTCTCGCATTCTTTCCTCGTGTCGGACTACCAGCTCTGAATACAGGTTTCACAATCATATTGCGCAAGTTTTGTGGTACGAAGGCATTGGCGTCCGGAAGGGGGGCAAGGGGGGGCAACTGCACCCCCCCCTGGAGTTTCGGATATTTTTATGCACTACAAAAGGGGGGCGCTGCGGTCGCCGAAGGGAGCGGACGTGCCTCGTTACAGCTCCTGCAATTCTGGAAATTTATGCAGCGTAATCAACAGTTACCGAAGTCTAATTGGTACCAAAGTGTGCGCAACGGTACGGGTCATAGACCGATACCGGTATTGACCAAGAGGTACGAGAATTCAACTTTTTTTTCGAGCTTTGAAGTTCTACGCCGAGCACGTTTTGCTACGCCTTAGGCTTAGCCGTGAGTTCGGCCCCCGGGGCACCCGGCCCCGGCGTTAAGCCTAAGGCTGCCTAACCGACGAGAAGGCACAAGATGGCGTCGGCACCGGCGATGGAGGTGTGCGATGTCGAGGAACCCAGTACGAGACCGACGACGACCGTCGGCAACATCGAAGAGAAGACATTCGTTCAAGTAGAAGGCCGCGATGTGACGCCCGGCGAGTCGCGCGGCTGGATCGCGGTGAGCAGAAAACTACGAAAGCCCAGGGACCAGCAAGGTGAGCGACCTCTCGCCGCGGAAGGGCAATCTAGACCGAAGGAAAAGGCTAACTTCGTCAATAGAGTTACCGCAAATATCAAGAGAGAAGGGTACGGGTCATCGACCGATACCGGTATTGACCAAGAGGTACGAGCATTCGACTTTTTTCGAGCTTTGAAGTTCTACGCCGAGCACGTTTTGCTAGGCCTTAGGCTTAGCCATGAGTTCGGCCCCCGGGGCACCCGGCCCCGGCGTTAAGCCTAAGGCTGCCTAACCGACGAGAAGGAACAAGATGGCGTCGGCACCGGCGATGGAGGTGTGCGATGTCGAGAACCCAGTACGAGACCGACGACCACCGTCGGCAACATCGAAGGGAAGACATTCGTTCAAGTAGAAGGCCGCGATGTGACGCCCGGCGAGTCGTGCGGCTGGATCACGGCGAGCAGAAAACTAAGAAAGCCCAGGGAGCAGCAAGGTGAGCGACCTCTCGCCGCGAAAGGCAATCTAGACCGAAGGAAAAGGCTAGCTTCGTCAAAAGAGTTACCGCAAATATCAAGGGAGAAGCCCGCATGCCGGCAACGATACCTAGAGAAGACTTCAAGATCGTGATGAGGCCTAGGGGAGGCCTAAACCGCCTAAACGTGGCTAGAATAGAGGCCTCAGTCGTCACGGACGCCGTCATGGCGGCCGCAGGAACGGCGAGGGAGTCCGAGAGAGAGGACATGGTATGCGTCAACGCGGCGCAGAACATTCTAGTAGTCAGCACGCCGAGCGAGCAGAGGGCAGACGTATACGCCAGAATCAAGTCTGTAACTCTCGGGGCATGGCGTACGAAGTTTGCGCATACCGCACCGCGCCCGAGGGAACGGTGAAGGGAGTAATCAGAGGAATTGCAATCGAGGAAACCCCAGCAGACATCAACGACGCGATCGTGACGAAGTACGACCCGTTGGCGCTCGAAGCACACAGGATCGGCAACACCACGGCGGTCATTGTCCTCTTCGAGGGACCGAAAGTGCCGAGGTACGTGAAGTACAGAGCTGCGCTACTAAAGTGTGGACTGTACAAGAAACATCACGAAGTGTGCAGGTGCTGTGGTAAAGTAGGACATAGAATCGACGTGTGCCCGAACCCTGAGGCCAAGGTGTGCTTTGCGTGCGGGGCAGGTAATCCTAACACGGAGCACGAAGCCAAGTGCAAACCTCGATGCAAGCTGTGCGGCGGAGCGCACCCGACCGGCCACCGCGCGTGCAAGAACAAGTTCAATGTGCCTTTCGTTGTCACGAAGAGGCAATGGGAGCGCAAGGCAGAACAAGAGCAGCAACAGCAGCAGAAGGAAAGGCTACCGAATGCGTCGGACTTCCCACCGTGGCACGCGAAAAGGGAGTCGCGACGGAGAAGCGACAGCAGGCAACGTAGCGCCAGTCGCGGACAGAACGCCAGCCGACGCAGAACCCCGTCGCAGCGTGGTGAAAAGATTACGTGGGCAGAAGCAGCCAAGGTCGCAAGTAGCGGGAAGACGCCGAGCGTCACGCAACGACAGGGTAACGAAGAGACCGTGACGAGGAGCGAAGCCATCGAAATCATCAAGGCCAACAACGAAAAGATCCATGCCAAGCTGAAGCAGCACGATGAGATGATCAAGAGAATAAACGAAAAGCTCGCCATACTACTAGAAGCACTATAGTGCCAAGCAAGCCAGACCCAAGAACCGAGAAGGGAGCCGACGCCACCGAACGAACCAAGAGAAGAGTAGAGGGAGGTCGTCATCGAGGAGGAGGCTGCCAGAAGCAGCACCGACGGCGACGACGGCCGCCCGACGGAGCCCAGCCATAAGAAGAGAGTCGTCGAGAACACCAAGGCGAGAAGGCTGCAGGCGAGACTCGACCGCATGGACGAGGAGCGCGAGCAGCTGGTGCGTACAATGAACGAAAAATTCAACAAGCTATACGAAAGACTCACCTCGGTGGAACAGTCGATGCAAGGAATACAGAACGGCATATTGCAGCTGCAGGCCCAGATACAGTGTGTTATGCAGAACGTGGAAGTCCAGATAATGGCCAAGCTACAACTATGGACCCAACACCAAGCAACAAGCCAACCCCAGAAGCAGTGAAGCGCCAGAAGCCCGAGAAGGATCTCCTGATCTGGCACTGGAACTGCAACGGCTTCGCGGGGAAGAAGAAAACGATCATCAAGCACCTAAAACACTCAGAAAGGAATTCAGACGTCTTCATGCTACAAGAGATTCTCAGTGGTGCAGGAACGCCAAAGCTCCCGGGCTACCGAACGCACGCCACGGCAGCGAAGGTCCCGAGCGGTAACAGTGAGCGCAAGAAGGGCGGCCGTAGACCGCGGTCGGCGGGGTGTGCACCTTCGTCCGCACGGAGGTTGCCTTTGTCGAGCACGAGTTGGCCACCGGTGGGTGGACTGACAACTGCGCGGTGGAGGTGATCACCGGCAAGAAGGCGAGGGGGAGCACGCTCGTCGTAAACGTGTACAGCAGCCCGATGCACAGAAAGCAAAGCTTCCGCACGCTCATACAGAAAGCAGTGAGTGTCGCGGGCAACGGGACAACAGTGCTGTGCGGGGAGTTTAACGCCCCGCACTATACGTCCGAGAAGGGTAGGGAACTGCTGCAAGACGCCACAGACGCGGGGCTGACCCTGATTCCAGACCCGGCATTTCCCGCGAGAACGGGGACGTCGGTGGCCAGGGACACAACCCCGGACCTCGCGTTCGTAAAGATCCGCGACGAAGGGGACAAAACGTGGAAGAACATGGGGACCGACCTAGTAAGCGACCACATGATCGTGGAGGTGCGGATCCCGCTCGGCCACAGCGCGGACCGAGGCAAAAGAAAGCACAAATACACGGACTGGGAGGAGTTGCAAAGGAAACTACGGGCCCAACAGACAGCCATAGAAGACAAAGAATCGTGGTCCGAGGCGATCGCGAGGGCGACCGACGGGGCGACGACGGAGATCGAGACTGACGAGACTGACGTGCACAAGATGGAAAGCCGACTGGCCCACCTCATTGAGGACAAGAAGGCCCTGAAAATGAGATGGAGCCGTCAACGCACGAACGGAAGGCTCAGAAAGAAGATCGCCGAAATCAACAGAAACGTCGAGGACCATTGCAGAGAACTCGGCAGGCAGCAATGGGAGCAAGCGTGCCGGGACGCGGACGGGCAGCTCCACGTCGGCAAAACGTGGCGGCTGCTGAGGCACCTCCTGGACGAGACCCAGACCAAGGGTGCGCAACAGCACAGACTGAGCAAGATCATCCACAGAGCAACGACGGAGCACGAGGAGGCCGAGGTGAAGGCAAGACTCGATGCCAAGTACCTGCCGATCGCCCCGAGGGAAGAACACCCGGACTACCAGGGGGCAGAAAACGCGGAGCTGGACCGAGACATCGAGAAGTCTGAGGTGTTACGAATCGGCCAGCGCCGCCGTACTTTCCCGCATCACTCCTCGGCTGTGCGGCGAAGCCACTGCGTGCGCCTTCGAAAACAGGCGCCACCATGACGGTGACAAGTTTCGACAAGCCGAGGCAGACGCTGCAGACGCTTCGCTTTCGGCGCATTTCAAAACTTCGGCGGCTGCCGGCAAGGCTCGTCTCCACGCTCTTCAAGGACACAGAGGCCCCGCGAACTCAGCGGAGTCCTCTCTCCCCTCTCTCGGACTCAACGTGCGCCGAGGCTACGAACTCTGGAAAGAGCGTTGTGTGTGTCGGTGACGTTCGTGGCGTGTTCCAGCTTGTTGGCGTTTTGACCGTTACCGCTTTTGGGTATAAATAAACCCCCGCAAGCGCTGTAATTCATTCCTGTCTGAGCAGCGAATCCATGCTGTCGCTCTGCTCAAGTCCTGTATTGTAACCTCGCCCGTCGGGGCATTGTTCTTTGGCTTCGGCTCACCTCTCGCTATGAAGTAAACAGTTACGTTAGCCTACGGCTTCTGGACTTCTTCGCGGCTGCAACAGCGGCTGGCCGCTCGCATCATACACGCTACCACTCGTATGTCGGAGGCCACGGAGCTCGGATCGGGTGCCCCCACTCGGTCCCAACAGAGGTCAGGAACGCCATGCAAGACCTAAACAGACGATCTGCCGCGGGCCCGGACCGCATCGGCAACAAGGCGCTAAGGAACCTGAACGACGCGGCGGCGGCGGCCCTCACGGACTACTTTAACAAGTGCTGGAGGGCCGGACGTCTCCCACGGCAGTGGAAGGAAGCTAAGACCATCCTGATCCCGAAGCCCGGCAAGCCGCCCGGAATCGAGAACTTCAGACCGATTTCCCTGACGTCGTGCGTGGGCAAGCTCCTAGAGCACATGCTCATGAACAGATGGCAGCGGTACCTAGAAGCAGAGCTGTACCCAGACTCGCTCGTCGGGTTTAGGGGCAAGCTGGGAACCCAAGACGCCATGATCCAGTTGAAACGCGAGATCGTGGATGACGAGACGAACACCAAGGACAACAGAGCGGTGCTGGGCCTGGACCTGCAGAGTGCCTTCGACAAAGTGCGACACTCTGCGATCATGGCCCAAGCGTCGCGCCTGAACCTAGGAAGAAGATCGTACGAGTATATGAGACTTTTTGACGGACCGGACGACCAGAATTTGTGTGGGGGACCTGCAGTTGCTGGAGACGCCACAAGGGGCGGTCATATCGCCGCTCCTCTTCAACATGGTGATGATCGGCGTTGCCAACCGGCTGCAGCAAATCGAAGGCGTGCGACACACAATCTACGCCGACAACGTCACGCTGTGGGTCACGGGCGGCAGCGACGGCCACATTGAAAGCAAGCTGCAGGAAGCAGCTGGCAATAGAAGATCAGCTAAAGGGCTCGGGCCTGGTATGCTCCCCGTCAAAATCGGAACTGCTGGTGCTTCCGCCCAAGATAACAAGCCGCAAGAAGCAGTGCACCAGAGACTGCGAGAAGATCAATGTGCGGACGCAAGAGGGACGAGTCATCCCCGAGGTGGACAAGATCCGGATCCTGGGAATGCTCATTGAGCGAAACCGGGTGAACGGAACAACGGTGGCCAAACTCGCGGCCAAGACCGGCGCGGCAGTGAGACTCATCAGGAGGGTATCCAACAGAAGAGGCGGAATGAAGGAGGAGAGGCTCACGAGACTCGTCCAGTCTTTCGTCGTCAGCCACGTTGCCTACGTCGCGGCCTTCCACAACTGGAGGCAGTGCGAACGGAGAAAGATCGATGCTTCGCAAGGCTTACAATTGCAAGGCGGCACTTGGACTCTTGGGCAGCACGAGCACGGAGAAGCTGGAAGCCCTGGGAGTCCACAACAACCTGGAGGAGATTGCGGAAGCCCAGCAGACGGCGCAGTTCGAGAGGCTCTTGGAGACAACGACCGGTCCAGCGATACTGCGTCGCCTGGGGGTCAGCGTAAGAAGGGAAATTGAGACGGAGGAGCGAGTACCGGAGGGAGCGAGCAGGCGCATTGTCGTGTGCCCGGTTCTACAGAACGTGAATCCCACCTACAACCAGGACAGGAGGGTGGCGAGAGCCAAGGCGCTAATCGCAACCCACGCCAACGACGAGGGAGCCGTGTTCGTGGACGCGGCGAGTTACCGGAACATCGACGGCGCCTGCAGTGTCAGCGTAATGGAGGCCAGAACTGGCGCGACCAGATCGACGGCCAGCGTGAGAGCCAAGATGCCGTGTCAGGCCGAGGAAGCAGCGGTGGCCCTAGCCATCGCGCACCCAAGATGCACGACGGTGCTGTGCGACGTACTCCAGGACGGCAGTGCGCAACTTCGCGAGAAACAGGGTGTGCTGTGTGGCCGCGCGTATTCTGCGCAAGGCCGAAACCGATGGAGACAATGACAGTGTCGTGATTAAGTGGTTTCCCGCACACGCGGGGGGAGGGGTAGCGAGCCCGCTGGGGCTCGCCAACCACGAGACGGAGCCGTGGCGCGAGGACTAGCCGGCCGCGCCGCGGGAAGGGCCGCCGTCGACGTGGACTGCCCCGACAAGGACACTATGACCAGCTACGGCGAGGTGCTCTCATGGTACAAACTAGGCAGGAGAACGATGGCACCGCCTCATCCAGGGCTGACCCGAGCCGAGGCAGTTGTGTTTAGGCAGTTGCAAACCAATTCAGTGATTACCCCAGTGCTCGCGAAACACCTGTGGCCGGAGGTGTACGTGACTGACGTGTGCAAACTGTGCGGGAGTGAACGGGCCACACTGGCTCACATCCTGAGAGATTGCGTGAACGAAGAATATGCAACCAGAGGTGATGCTCTCCCACCGCCGTTCGAGGCGGCCAAGAGATCCAATGGCTACGAAGAGCAACACAAGGCCGTCCAGCAGATCCTAGCGGCGGTCGAGAGGCAGCGACCGGATGGGCCGAGCGCTGAAGGGGCCAGTCCCCGGAAGCCGACGCCCGCAAGATGCTAGCCTCGCCACCGGGACGACAAGAGGCCACGCCACGTCTATCCAAGCCTCCGCCTGAATAGGTTGGGGCAGGGAAACTGCAGGCGTTTCAATAAAGTTGCATTCTCTCTCTCACTACAAAAAAGCTGCACATCTTTGTTGGCCCGTAAAAAATAACTTTGCCCTGAAGGACGAAAGAGAGGAGAGAAGAACACCGACGTTCTCTCCTTTGTCCGGTCCTTTAGCGCAATTTTTTTAAAAAGTATGTACGCGAACCAACCAGCCCAACAATCCACGCTATTCAAATGATAGCACACTCAGGTCCTGCGTATCCGTATGAAACGCCATTCAGGACTGCGAGTCAACATTGCTCATTAAACACTGACTAACATTGCCGGTCATGTCACGGGAGTGAAACAGACTGCCTGCGCTGGCTATTGTAGCGAACAGTTCTGAAAGGTTTTAAGTTTTCTTTTTCTAAACTCTAGATTTATGCCGCCTCTCCGTAGCCGCGCCGCAGCGGCGGCTGTAAACGGTTCCGACCATCCGCCCACTTTGCGGCGGGCAATACCCCGTGTTAGGATTGGCCAACGCGGGCCTGGGAAAAATTCCTCGCAAGCTCTCTGTACGTGGATGAATCACCCAGAGGCACGAGGCAACAAGAACCGCTGGCGCCAACGGCGGCGGCGGCGGTTTCAAGTGGCGGCTTCTACCCTCGGTTCACCGGACGCTGCAGGCCACTTCTTTCCTTCATACCCGGACGATAGAAGCGTCCACCGAAAGGAAGCTGGGGTTTCAAGTGCCCAAGCTCTTCGATTTCCAACCGTCGGCGAGAGCAAGAGGTCACTCGTCTTCACATGCTGGGAGGCGAGTTGAAATTCCGTTCTCACGGGGGCTCCAAAATCAAGACTTGTGCAAAGTGGTGCAACTCCGGCACAAGGCATGATTGGTGACGTGGACATTCACCCTTTCCATCGACCAAGTGGCCCATGTGCATCAACCCCGCCTCATGTCGTGGGCGGTACGTCAAGTGTCGTCAACTGCCCACCTGATTGGACAACTTGTGTGAAGCTAAATTCCCCAGCTTCTACCCCAGCTTCTATAATCTGGGGAATACGAACTCAAATCAAATCAAATCATTTTATTTGCCATCATACATGGTAGATGGGAGGGCGGCGGGAAAAAAAGCTGCTCACAGGCAGCTTGACCAGCCCACAGCCCCTGGTTTATTTGGTTCAACTGTCGCAGCAAACGACTGTATTTGTGCTATTCTGGTACTCTCGACTGTCACCATGTAGAATAAACCTACTGTACAGTTTCCTCCTAAGCAGTCATCTCGAGTCTCTAGTCCGACACCACGCCGAACCGGGACCTGCAGGCCAGAACGAGTCAGACAACCCAAGGGCCCCTCATCTCTAACACCCGTTTGCAAGAGCCGACACGGAAACGTGTTTCTGAGCTGCACATTGTGGCGTTCCTTCGATAGTAAGCCCGTGCACGTGTATGCGTCTCTGTGTGTGTTTGTGGATTCGGAGTTTTTAAGTGTCCAGCTGTCAACGGATCGAGCTGGGAACAACCAGGACAGCCGACAAGAGAACGACAGTGGCCAGCAGTGTGTGTGCGGTTGCTCAACTGTGTGGGTGCGCGAGCGAGATCGAGCAAAATGTACGAAGCTGTGAGCATGTACTTTAGCCTGTAAATAAGTTTTCCTTGTAAATGAGGCGCTTTTCTGTTTTCAACTCCCGTATAATTATTTATCCACCCATTCAATTAGCGTATATTTTCTAATATTATCAACCACCAGGAACTCTCTAGCGAGATTTTCCTCGTGCGGGCCCAAATGACAGATATCCGACGCTTCTTCAAGCGTCAGCGGGTGTCTGACGAAGGGTCATCCAGCAGCCCAGCTGAAGAATCTAGTGTGACATGTGACAGCGTTGCACCACTTGCACCACTTGACCAGAGTGATGCAGTCTTTCATCGGCGGACAGTAGCCGAGGTTGTCGACTCCATGGAAGGGACTCCGTCATCAGAGAGCTCCCGTGACGTAGTAAGCCATGATGATTCCCTTTGTCCTTCCTTGGGATTGAATTGCGGTGAGAGTAGCAAGAAAGCAACTAACTTGTCTCAAGAACACGATTTAGGAGAGTTTCTGGGCAAAGCTAAACACACGGGCATTTCGGACTGTTTGAAGTTACGCCTTCCGACTAACCCATGGTCGCCAAATGTTATATACGACTTTAAGAAAGATGTAACATCTGACAAGAGGACATTTCGCTACCAATGGCTGGCAGATTACGCCCCTTGGCGTGCATATTCAGCGACATTGAAAGGCGCCCTTTGTCGTTTCTGCGTCATTTTTCCGCTGAATGTTCACCGGGGTACCCAAGGTAGTTTTATCGTGCACGCTTTAACCAACTACAAAAAAATGCACGAGGCGTGCAGGAATCACGTAAAATCCCTATGGCACCCGGAGGCAATGGCAGCCTCACAGAACTTTATGGATGTGATGACAGGCAAGCAGCTACCCGTTGTTCAGCAGCTCAACCGAGCACTCCAAGATCAAGTTGAAAGGAACCGCCAGAAACTATTTCCATTGTTTCTACCATCATCTTTTGCACAATGCATGACATGCTAATTCGCGGGAAGCAGTCTGGCAGTGGGGTCTTTAATGATCTCCTTGACTTTCGGGTAGAAGCTGGAGATGTTCGTCTTCAGGAACACTTCGCATCCAGTGCTGGCAATGCTAAGTACACGTCCGTACGAGTCCAGAACGAGAACATCACAATCTGTGGCAACATGCTGAGAGAGCAGATAGTGGCTGAAGATAGTGTTTGCTTTTTCGTCCTCGCGGTCGAAACCGCAGATATTGCAGGAACAGAGCAGATGTCTATAGGAATTCACTTCATTGACAATACGGGAACCAACGTATACGTTCGAGAGCAGTTTATGGGATTTGTTGAGCTGGAGCAACTGAACTCTGCTTGCATCGCTGCTACGATCTTGAAGTTTTTAAAGGACGCCGGGCTGATTCTTTCAAACCTCGTTGGACAAGGGTACGATGGATGCTCTACAATGGCTGGAAGAGAAGCTGGAGTCAGCAGATTAATACAGAACGAGCTTCCAAAGGCACTGTTCTTCCACTGCGCAAGTCACAAGCTGAATCTCGTGATCAACGATTTGAATGAAGTGTCTGAAATTCGTAACACAATAGGGGTTATGAAACAAACCATCAACTTCTTCCGTGAAAGCATGCTTCGAAGGAAATTAGTGCCCAACATTCCGATGCTCTGTGAAACAAGGTGGTCTGCAAAATACAAGTCAATTAGGATCTTCTCTAAGCATTACGTGGCCATAGTCGAAGCACTCGAAGAGCTCGCGTCAATGGAATCAACATCGAACGCTGCAACTAGGCAACGAGCTCACATCCTCTACTGTGCAGCAACAAGTTCATCTTGTATTGTCTGCTTGCACATTGTAGCGAAGTATAGCGCACGGCTGGAACCGGTTACGAACGTTCTGCAGAGCGTATCCATGGACATCCATTCTGCACAAGACCACATCACTAAGTTGCAGAATATTTTTGGCGGCCACCGGACTAACGCTGAAGAGCAGTTTTCCGACATCATGAAAACAGCAAGTGAGGCAGCCGATCACTTAAACGTGTTGATATCTGTGCCAAGACAAGTCTCTCGTCAGGCCCACCGACAAAACTACAGGATTCATTTGCCGGAGGAATACTACCGCGTGGCAATATATGTGCCATACTTGGACTCGCTTACTGCTTCTTTGGCTCGCCGCTTCTCTGAAAGCAATGCAAAGAGTTTTAAACTCCTCCAACTGCATCCAGCAAAAATGAAGTGTTTGAGCTGCGTTGAGTTTCATGCCATTGCTGAAGAACTCCAAGGCTTTTACAGCATTGAAAACTTCAAGGAAGAGGGCATCTCTTGGTACGAAATGTGGCGCAACAAAACGGGGGACCCCTCACAAATAACTTACGCCGAACTTTTGCTTCAGGCCAAGCCATTCTTTCCAGCTGTCGCAAAAACAATTGAGGTAGCACTTGCCTTGCCAGTTACCACCTGCACTGTCGAGCGCTCCTTCAGCACAATGAGAAGAGTGAAAACTTGGCTACGATCTACAATGACAAATGACAGGCTGGACGGTCTTTGTATGATGAGTGTGCACCGAGAGCGTGTAATGAAACATAAGAATGACTTCATCACACGTCATCTCGCAATTTGCCCAGGAAAACCCGGGGCGTCTGCAGCTGCTGTTCAAGGAAGATTGAAGGAGTGCAGTTATATATTTGTGAACGTATTGTGCTGTGTGCTGGTGATCTGTTGGCGTAAGCCGAGGACCCTCACACAGCAAGACTTACCACTTTTATTTACGAAGTGACAGTACCTTTTTGCATTTTCGTTATTAACTTTAGTTCTTTGTTCGGTAATAAAATCCAATGTATATTCTTCAAGTGCGGTTCTGATTCGCTGTTTATAATTTTTGTTTAGATGCCCCCTATAGATGCGCCCCCTTGCAAAAAGTTCTGCGGACGCCCTTGTACAAAGGCTGTTTCCAAAGACTTTTTAAAAATTAGTGGTAAGTAAAATGACACTCATTCAGCATAGCTTAGTAGAAATTTGCTAGGAATTCCTTCTGGTCGCCTTTTCATGTCTAGCCCTAGCAACTGATTGAGTACCCCTTCCTGTGTAATCTAAAAGTATCCATTGCGCAAGCACACGAACAAGCCTGGCAAGCATCCACATGCACCACTTTACTCTTTTGTGAAAACCGACTAAAAATAGTTGAAACAATTTGCTACCTCTGCTTTTTTGCATCACTGTTTCAGATCCAGTTTTTATCTGTTAAATTTTGTCTTTTTTTATCCCTCAAGTGAATGCAATAATTTTGAAGCCAACTCTCCCAAGCTTGTATTTTCGCTTTTAAAGTGTTTGCAAAAAGCAACAACAACGAAAGTAGTTCATAAACCGTTTATTCATGCAACCTTGTAAAATAAAAGCATCTATAAATGGTGGAGGGCAGCAGGTTGCATTATTCACGCTAGTCAAACGGCTACAACGTATAATAACCTTATCTCTGCATTAGCCCTGGTGAGCCTGCATGCCTCCTGTGCAGCGGCCTTTATAATTTTTAAAAAGCACAAAGAAACAAGAATAAAATAAAGCAACAACTGAAATATTAGCAAATCACCAAGATTTATCTTATGCACCAAAGCAAAAAAGAAACAAAAACGAAAACAAAAAGAAACAAAAAACAATGCGCACCCAACCCCAAGAAAGACAAACGAGTGGTTCTTCCTGTTGGATGTAGTGGCGCGTTGGACGTAGCGACTCGGATGGATGTACTGACTAGTTGGATCTATCGACGCATTGGATCTAGTGACTCGGGTGGATCTCTTGATGTGTTGAATCTTCGGACTCGGGCATCACGCGACCTAGTGGATGTCCTGACTCGTTGGATGTAGTGACCATAAGCGTTGGATCTAATGACTTGGATAGATGTACCGACTCTGGATGTTCGGACTCATTGGATTTAGCGACTCGATGACGAGGGAGGGACAGGAGGGTAGTGGAGGCTGAAACCTCCTTCACCCTGCCGCCTACCTGTATAGTGCTGTATAGCTATACTGAGTTTTCTATTCCTGCATTACACTTCAGCCAATGTTAAATATAAAAATACTCTGGTCCTCCATAGTATTTTTATATTGTAAACAAAACACAATGCACACCCAACCCCAAGAAAGACAAGCACGTGCGGTTCTTCCTGTTGGATGTTGGGACGCGTTGGATGTAGCGACTCGGATGGATGTACTGACTCGTTGGATCTATTGATTAATTGGATCTAGTGACTCGGGTGGATCTCTTGACGTGTTGGGTCTTCTGACTCGGGCATCACGTGGCCTAGTGGATGTCCCAACTCGTATGTAATGACTCGTTGGATGTAGTGACTATAAATGCATATTGGAAACCCCAGTATCACATACTCAGCGCTTGGAGCTGCGTGGCGTCTTCACCATGGATATGGCATCCTCGCCACGCTGAACTTGTCTCCTTACGTCTTGTATTTATCGATGCACTCGCACGCATGGCTCGCCGTTCTCAGAAATCGGGAACCGCGCCAAGCACAAAAACGAACAAAAAATGTAAGCCAGTTCCACGCTTGTGAAATCTGATGACACGGCAGAGCTGTTCGTGTTCACGGGCGAGTGAGCGCTGGCATTCTAGTCCTTCTGCGTCCGCTGTTTCCATAGCGCGTACGGGCTCCTCCCTACTCCCCTTCCCCACGGTCCCCCCCCCCCCCGGCGCGCGAACAGAGATTATGTATAGGTCAGCCGTCGAGGCGGTGGCGCCATCTGTCGACCCAGCGATGTACCTTCACCTTGCGTGACGGGCAGCACCTTCACCTGGCGTGACGGACACCACCGGATATTGCGAGCCCACACGCAACACCAGTTCCTTTCAACCTGCTGGTGTGCCACAACGAAAGCTTTATCTTGCATCGATTCCCAACTATGTGCGGACCTGCTTTTTTTTCGTTAACTGCTGCTTTTGTTCGCTGCTTTTGCACATTTATTTCAGCATGCTTCTATATATATATTCACACTTGTACCTTTTCGTTTATGTGTACTTCTTTTTCCTGACATTTTGTGTAACCACCCCTCCACCCGTGGCAGGCCCTTAGGATACTGAAATAAATAAGGTCGGCTTCACTACTACACACAAATGCACAGCCGTAAAGGCATTGTATTAGGGTTAATACAGAGGTCATAAAATTATGAAGGCCCTAGGTCCTTTCATTGATATATTTTTTATGCGGTTAAAGTGCAACACAAGTGTTACAGACTGACAGATGGGTTTCCTCTTTGAGCGCACACAGAAGACTGACAGATGGGTTTCCTCTTTGAGCGCACACAGAATTGCTTTAGCACTGAAAATGTGTTCACACCATTCAACTCCACCCCCCACCCCCATTCCCCTGGTAAGACACACTTCCAACACCATGAAGCCATAGTTGCAGAGGACTAAAATGAGTATTTTGTTGTGTGCACTGTCGTGGACCTCTGCGCCATTAAAAGCTGTGGGGCACCTGCATAACCCTGCCGCCTTGGAAAGACATTGGGAGGGGAGGCAAGGCCAAAATAGAGACGAACAAGTGTTTTCGACCGGCCACTGTGCGTCCGGTCGTAAAAAGGGCCACGTGTGCGCTCCTTCTACTTCGGGGGGAAAACAGCGAGTCAGGGCTTCAGCATAGACCGAAGGCGAGCTTCTCAGAACCGCGCTGCCATGGCAGTGTGCGCGACTCGAGCCCTCCGAAGGAGAGGGAAACCGTCTTTGGGCAGCGGTAGAGAGCGGCTGTCCATGGTGCGCTCAACTGGACGACGAAAGGCCTGGGGCCTCGTTCGTTAAGATGTAGCCAAGAATAAACGTCCATTTCATCATCACCAGTCCCAAGCCTGGCCTCCTTCGCAACAACCTACCTACCTCGAAAGGAACACCCTGGAAGAAGTTGGCCAGAGTTTTTATTCATTTTTCTTCAGTTGTGCTGTTGACCCTTAACTGTACTGCCGCATGAACCTACATGCATTTCTGGAGTTTGTTAATTATTGCCGGAAGTGTTGGCAGTATTTGCGTTACCTCAGTGTTGTCCGATTTAATGTTTGCGGTGCTTGTCACACTGTACGTTAGGGCCTTCAAATAAGATTGCCCCGCTTGCTGCGATATCTTCTCTTTTTTTATTATTATTTTGCCACCCTATGATTTGCTGTGTATAGCACAAAAGAGCACGTCCTGAAGGAATACACGGGATTGTCTTCCTGGCACTGTGTGGGTAACCTTTCCTCAGACCATTGGTTGCCCAGTTGCCAAATACATGGCACTGTACATTTCAGCTGCTTTGTGGTTCACTCACCTGCACTGCTTTCATACATCTGAGATTTGATTTTCCTCTCTTCAACCACACGTTCCCACCAGAAGTAAAAAAAGGTACTGGTTATGAGGCAGATTCACATGAATGCTCCAGGCATGCAACTTTGCTTGCCTGTAGCTACAGTGACAAAGGCACCCATTTCAAATATCAACAATTTATTTACACAATTCAACAGTGGGTGAAGATTCCTTGTACAAACGCTTATTTTAGAGAATCAAGTCTTCAAATGTTCTCTCGTTCGTCTTTTTTTTTTTTGCGCAAGAAAAGGAATAGAAAGAAAAGTAAGAACATACTAAAGCCTAGAATGAAATGTACAAGGTCGATCAAAGTTTTTTTTTTCTCTCCATAAGAGATGTGGGATTGTAAAATTGAATAGAAAAGGCAGTGTCAAAATGCAAGTTCCAACAATGTGTTTTTCCCCCCTCTCAATTCCCGCTCTATTGTACACAGTAAATGTAGTACGCGATAACAAAACTCTTAACAAAAACAGCGGTGCAATTTGCGCGCAATTCACGGCTCAGTGTACAACAAAAGATGATGAAAAAAAAGAGGAGGAGGGTGGAAGAGCGTGGCTTTATAGAGAGAGAAATGTGCATTGGAAACAATAAAAGAGGAGGAAACAGATGAGATTACATGCACAACAAGACGGTTATTCATTTCTTCTGAGATCGGCATGTACATTCAGAATATGGTTATGGAATATGCACGTACACACGATACTTTTGCAAGGGTCGAGTAACAACACGGCACAGGAGTAAAACTTGTTCCAGCACAGATGCCTGTCACCCAGCAGGGCCCACCCCCCAGCACGGAGGGAACGCCCTTTCCGGCAGCGGCAGCAGCAGCCGTAACACATCACTCGAAGGCAGGACCTTTGGTTGTGTGCTGCGACAGCCATTCTTGCAAAGCACAAGTGTGCGGAAACCGATCACTTCGGAAACGACAACAACACGGAACAGATAAAATGGAGGATAGCTCTTCTATCAATTCGCTGATTGCTGACTAGTGGCGATGCGTAGCAGCGGCTTACAGGGCTGTCCGGGAAACGCCTCTTCGCAAGATAAAAATGCAGAAAATTTGCCTAAGTGGTATGCCTCTGTCGAAGTGGGTACGCTGGCCGTGGTGTTGGATACCTGCTTGGTATCCGACACCACGGCCGCTCCTTTAGTGCCCCCTTTCTCTCAATAGGTCATTCTGGTATATATAAGGCACATCTTGATAACTATCTGTATCGCTCCAAATGTCGTCACATTCTGCAATATCCATTTTTATCTACGCACGAGGAAAAAGAATACAGAATGTAGTTGCTCAGAAAAGCTCATGGTAAGTATTATCATTTGAAAAGCAGAACCACCAAAGGAACATTGTCCTCCCAAAAACTCAGCAGCCAACAATGTCCAGGGCTGGAACACCTCACGACGGTTCAACGTTGTGCATGGGCAACCGCCTGTGTTGCGTACACTTCAGCGAAAAAATTTATGCTTCTTTTGCCACTTTCTGCGGATAGGCGCTCCTTGAGCCTTGTGCAAGAACAAGCTTGGGGACAACGTCTTTAGAACTCAGACTGTCCTTGTGCGCTTCTAAGTCAACGCAAGTACAACCACAAACCGTGTGCGACGCATGATAAAAAGCAAAATTGCCAAGGACACCACTGTTCCACCTAATGACACCATAACAAAAGCCTCTCCATTTGAACTTACAGGGACTAAGCTTTTAAAACAAGGGTGCTGTATAACTGGAAACGTTGCCAGCTTCTACTGTCAGCATTCTGGAAAACCTTGGTCCACCAGGCGACAGTTTCAGCATATACAATTGTTGCGAAAGGCAACTACAATGTAGCCCCCTCCCCCACCCCACTTTTGCTCTTCTCTCTCAGTGAGAACACGAAAAAATTTAGGGAACCATAAGCACCCACTGAAGGGAAGCAGTGTTTCCTCGAGCAAGACCCCAGCCACCTGCAGTGTGCTAGTGATTTGCTAGTGCTAGTGATCCCACTTAAATTTGAAGCTAACTTTTAACCTCTGCCCGGTTAACATTTTTTCAGATCTTTATGGTTCATTCAAGTTATACATTATGAAAGACAGCACGTGTGTACAATGTAAAAGTTCTCACGACCAGGCACTGCCACCCATAATGTAGCAAAACCACCTGGGTCAGACCATCAATGCACACCCCCTTATGCTGGGCAAGGCTACCAATTTGACAGCACCCATGTTGCAGAAACTTAATTGCTGCATGTAAACTAAAAAAAAAAAAAAACAGAAACATGACACTTAAGCATTGCAGCAGTGGAGTACCTGCTTTTACCAACAAAGCAACCACGATTTGAAACATTTCCTGCCCACTTGAAAATACTACAAGCAGGACGTGGGATGTCAACAACGAGGCAGCCCAATCTGCTGCCACAACAACTAGGAGCAAGCAAAGCATGTGGTGCGCCGTTGCGCACAAAGTGGGTTGGATGGCAGCAAAAGCAAGCATGACGACACAAATGCGTTTTTTTTTTCTCCAGTCACACAGCAGCAATACACCCTTCACATATGTTGATTGGCAGTGGAGTTCAATGGGAGCCAGTCGAACAATCATTGACATCATAACAAAAGTGCTAGTCGGGGTTAAAAAAAATATCTGTAAGGAAACAAGCCAGCCAAAGGCGCAGATGGTGTTACAACTTCGATTCATGCTCATAATACTTGCAACCATGACAACAAGACACTGGAATCTAATGGTCTGTACATGCACATTTTTGTTTGCCCCTCAAGGATGGACAGAATGGTGTGTGGTTATATTAACATTAGCACTGATAACAATTCCATGCAGGCTGCTTCTTACGTGCGTTATGATGAATAAGTTCTACATCTCTCTCTCTCTCTCTCTCTCTGCCTCTCCAACTTTTTCTTTTCTTTTTTTTCCCGTCTTTACTCCCTTAAACTTCACAGAAGCTTGCAGCTGAGAGAAGCTACAGTTCTGAAGTAAGTCCTAGCATGGAAGCGCTTGATGAACATCAATTAAATACAATGATCTGAACCAACATGAAGCTTGTGCTTGCTTCTGCTTGTGGAACAGTAATATCACGAGCAAATGTGCGCTGCAAGCAATAAAAGAGAGAGAGTTCAAAAGCACGATTTCGTCATCAAGACTCAGTTAAGTGGAGAAGGCCCCTGAAAGGCTTGTAGTGTCCAATCTGCCCAGATAGAATTTAAAATTTTAGGCGAAGCAAGAAATTCTATTGCACAGGAACCACCTGGCGACAGCCCTCAGACATGAATACGAAAGCAGTTTTGCGTTTTTATATCCTCACAAACTGGGGCGACAGCTGTGCATATATTTATCAGTAATAATAATAATAATAAAAAAAACCAAGACACTGAAGGAACTCGCGCCATAAAGAACTTGCAAAAACCGATGTATGTACCTCCACTCTACTACGGACATAAAAACATCTGCGATAAAGACGGTGGTATATGTACACACTGACCACTAGGGTCATCAACAAAACAAAAACAAAAGAAAAAAAAACTAAAACATGTTGAGCTGCGTTGAACCTGCTTTGTTGCTGAACCCAGTCAGTCCTACACGTATATGCTATGTAAGTATATAGCTTCCACAAATGACCATGAGGTGTGCTCCAACATAAAAGAGGCAGCATGTGCCACACAAAAAAACCAAACAGTCTCCAAACTTAGTGGTCACTTTCGCGCAAACCTTCACTTCAAGCTGGCGATGCTTCGGCACTGAGACAAGGGGTTTTTGGGATGAAAAATCAACGGTGCAAAAATGGTCTCCCACTACGGTGCATTCCTTTTAGGAGCAAAGCGAATACTTGCACCAATTATCATGCCTAGCATAACACAAAAGGCCTGTGCAGCAGAGCCACATGATTGGCTTGCATTGTTAGCCTGACATTGTTAGTAAGCTACTGCTTGCTTTTCAAGGGACACTGAAGTGAACTTGATGGTGCATTGGGCAGTTCAATCTGTGTTTTCGTTACTTGACTGTTTAGCAGAACTGTTCATTAATCTGTTACGGGTGGCACCGTTCCTGGTCGCTGCACCAACAGCCATACAGCGTCATACTGGTTTGCAATGTGTTTTTCTGCCAACTTTTTGTTGTTTCACGCACAGGTTGTGCGTGAAACAACAAAAGCGTGAAAGCAATCTGTTAAGTTACTGCCCCGTGGACTTGCCAGTGTACCATCGTAGCTGATGTTGGCAAATCAGCAGGGAGAATGGTGCAAGAAAGCGGCACTTCTCTCAGAAATGCACTTTTCACAATGAGATATACGCTGAAATAGGACATTAAAACTAATGTTTCACACAATGTTTGCAACTTACTTCAGATGTCCCTTTGTAAACAAGCAGGAGAGTCAATTAGCACCATGAAGCATTTGCCAAAAGTTAACTGTACCATGATCACTAAAAAGGCGATGGCCGCAAGGTTTAACAAGCAACCCTAAGAAAGAGTCACAAGAAGTGGCCTAAAAATACTGCTAAGAAGGGGCCTAATAAATGGCTGAAAGGGGCCTGAGGTGTCAACGACATAAAAGGTAACAATAGGACAGACATCAGGCAAACCAGGAAGCAACAAGGAAAAAGCGTAACATTATATATTACCATGCACTCCTCACGAACATCATATTTTTTTTTTCTGCAAAGCCTTTCATGTATTCCTTATAGGGTCACTCAACAGCATGCATTAAGAAGTTAACTTTGCAGGCAGTGCAAAAGCACCTGACCTTCACCTGTGAGGCAATGTGAGGCAAGTTACAGTTCGGATAGAGCACTAAAGCTTACAAAAAAAAATTAGCAGTGAAGAAAGGAAAAGAAGAGGAGGAAAAAAAAAAACACTGCTGCTGTGTTTGTGCCCCCAATATAAAATCCAAGTTAGATCCTCGTTAGCATCATTAAACCAATGTTAGTGTCACTAGACAATTGGTGTGCAGATATAAAAAAGTGTACCACGTAAAATCGTCACTCGTTTTAAAAACAGAATTTGATGCCTAGAATTTGATGTATAAACCACATATCCTAAATAAAAAACTGCTCAAAGGTGTGTCAGCTAGAAAACGCCACACCAACGAATTCAAAATCAACTGCACGACCATTTGCATTCATCCCTACTGCAGTTCCTAATTTCTCGCCAACCTGCTGCCCAACGAAACAGTGCCGACATCGCTCAACTGCTCCATAATTTAAAAAAAAGAAAGAGAAACCGTGCTGGAGCCTTTCACAACCTGTCCCAAGTTTCACTCTTTGAAGCGACCAAGCACTAACAACAATGAAAAAACAACAGATGACACAGATGCTCGGTTTTGATGACGATGAATGAATGGGATGGCATAATGATATAGGGAGTGGTCAAGGGGTGGGTGGGGCGCGGGCTGGAAATTTCGATTCTTCAGCGCCGTTAATGATGCAGGTTGGATGAGACGACAATAGCGCCAGAAGAAATTACACAAAAAATGGAGTGCCTTGGACAGAGAACAAAGGGGGGAGGGGGGGGGGAGGAGGAGGAGGAGGCACTCCTCACGAAAGTCAAAGGGAAGCAGGCAATAATGGAAGCATAATGGGAGCAGCAGACAGGCTTGCAACAGGAATACCCAAAACAAATCTAGCACGCACAACTGCAAACAAGCAGAGGAGTTAAGCACACGGGCAAAGCAGCACACAACAGGCACTCGTGTGAGAGATGAGAAGAGCGCGTTGAAAAGCGATGGATAAACAACTGCTCTGCTGCTTGCTCTCAGACACCCACGCGCATCTTCTTTTCCCTGAGTCTGTCCAGTCTCGTAAGGGGAAAGAATCCTTTCTCACTCACTCGCCTAGCTTGATGCTGATCCACGCAGACATGAATAGATTCACTCACACAAGAAAAAATGTGCACTCCATTGCGTCCGAGAGAATGGAAGGAAGTCAAAGGGACCGTCACGGGAATCCGGCAGAGAGAGACACGCACAAAAAAAGGACAAAAGAGTGCATAAAGTGGCACAAAAAAAAAAAAGGAAACCTCTCCTACTAACGATCCTGCCACCCACTCAAGCTCCGTGACATCGTGCAGAGTCCCTGTTGAGTTGTAGAGCTCGCGACACCTTCGCACTGAATCTGTAGCACCTGTTGCAGTCACCCAGCCAGCAAAAAGTCTCGGGTGGCCAAACAGCCTTCAGACCACAGCATAGTTCCACTCCTCTTTCTGTGTATGCCGGCACATACATACATACATACATACATACATACATGCATGTGTGCATGTGTGTGGATCTATTTGCGTATACATATATATATATGTGTGTGTACTATACACCTGCACTCTCCCAGCGCATCCTTAGGGTGGCGCACACACACGGGCACGCACTATCACATTCACGCGCGTGCTGTGTACACGAGACGACAAGCCTGCTACGTAACGCTACGGCTCTCCCCTGACCCCGCCAGCAGCAGGCCTGCGGCACAGCCAGGGAGGCCCGGCCCGTGTCTCCCATAGTGTCTCCAAGAGAAAATGTCATCCGAACACTCCGCGTGACGCTGCGGCGGGCCCGCCACCCCCGTGGGGGGGGCCAGACGCAGCCCCGGCGGGGGTCGCACGACCGAGGGCGAGAAGAAGAGGCGGCGGAGTGGGCGGAAGGGGGCGGGCGCGCGCTGATTCTCACACGGACGCGGAGCGGGCCAGGTTCCGGTCAGGGTTCTTCCGGTCGAGACGTTTCCGGCGGAGGGGCGTGGGGGCTGGCGGAGGAGCCGGATGCTATTTCTTCTTGGCGTGGAGCATCTCCATGAGGAGCGTCTGCGATGGCGCGCTGCCGCTCATGTGCTTGTAGAAGAGGTACTCCTCCCCGCGTGTGCTGATCAGCTTCAGGCTTGGAAGCATCTGGTACAGCTGGCCAAACTTGTCCTGCACAGCAGCCAACCAGAGGAGATCGCGCTCAGCACAAGCGGTGGCACCCGACATGGGGCAACACCTGCACAAGCGAGCTCTCTTCCTCGCAGTTGCAAGCAGCACGGGAAAATGTCCCCATGTTGGACCTGAATTCGCTCTTATGAACAGGTAAGCAGCTCTGAGATCCTTGACATATCAAAAGACAGATTATGCAGCTAGCTATTTTTCTGCCGGTAATTGTACCTTCATTAATGTTACATATCGTGGGTTGAGGAACACAAAATGTTTATTTTAACCAGGCCGTACAAACCGTACAAACACCGACTGACTGCATGCGTAAAAACCACTCCAAAACACACGTCACATGTTCGTAGCCGTCTTTCCTGTTGCCGCCAAACATAGCGGCCACAGTCACACTACACAACACCCCTCCCCTCCCAGTTTGGGCTCAGTAGTCAGCCAGGGCCAGTACATGGTCTCTTAGATGAAGCGGGGTTCCCCGAACACGCAGCGAGCGACAAAGGCACAGTGGTGGCACTACAGGCTGATTATTAGCCTCCATTGGCACAGTCAGTGGAATGGTTTCACCCTCTTGTGGGGGCACACTGCTAACCACAGGGGTCGGCTGCTCCTCGGGTGCGTCTGGCTCCACAGGGACAGAACTCGGCGTTTACGTGGGTAGTCTTTCAGGCTGCATTCCTTCCAGTTCTGCACCCGCTGTTTGGGTAGGCATGACTGTCTGGCGACGGAATTGGCCCACATGCCTGTGCAGTACTCGGCCATCATGGCCTGTGACCTCGCAAGACACTGGTCCGGTTGCACGGCAGATCACTGCTGGCATCCACGGAGACCCCTGAGCGTAGTTACGTGCGAAGACAGGGTCTTCGGGCTCAAACGTGTACGGTTTGGATGGGGAATCTGCCAACCGTGTGGACTTCTCTGGGGCCTGATCTGGGTGCAGGCGGTCCAACATCAATGACTACTTGCGGCCCATCAGGAGCTCGGCCGGGGATCGCCCCGTAGTCGTGTGTGGGGTTACATGCTGTTGCAGTGTGAAATCTGCCAGGCGCCGTGCCCAGTTCCCCTGGATGATGCGAGATAGGGCTTCCTTGGTAGTGCGTACCATCCTTTCTGCCGTAGATGGGCGGAATGGTGCTGAAGTTATCTGGCGGATCAGATTGCTGTCCAGGAACTCTCAAAACTCTTGTGGACTTAAACTGAGGTCCACTGTCCGAGACAATGGTGTCTGGAAGGCCATGCGTGGCAAACAGCTTCCGCAAGGCACTTATTACTGTCTGCGACGTCATAGAAGATGTTGGGATGACCTCCAGCCACTCTGAATACGAATCCACAACAATTAAGAAGGTCTGCTCCTGAAAGAGACCGGCAAAATCCACATGGAGGCAGGACCATGGGTTCCGAGACGTCTCCCAAGGGTGGATGGGTGCTCGAGGCATCTCTGGCCGCGTCTCCTGACAGGAGGAGCAGCATCGGACCCATTCTTCGATGGCAGCATCCATGCCTGGCCACCACACATAGCTGCGGGCAAGTGCCTTCATCCACACAATACCAGGGTGTCTGGAATGCAGTGCTTCCAGCATCCAGAACCGCAGCTTTTGTGGAATAACCACACGGTCACTCCAGAGAAGAAAACCCTTGTGGCCAGACAGTTCGTGCTGCCTTGATGTGAAGGCAGAAAAGTCGTTGCCCATGCTGCCCCTTGGCCACCCCTTCCAGACCCAGTTAAGAACACGTGAAAGGGTGTGATCTTTGGCATAATGGGTGGCAATGTCCGTTGCATGGAGGGGTGGTTCTGGCAGCCTGTCCAGGAGCATGACGACCTCTGCGGGAGAGGGGTCATTGTGGTGTTGGTGCTGTAGGGGCAGTCTGCTGAGGCCGTCTGCATGGCCCAAGTGCCTCCCATCCCGGTGGAGCAGAGTGTGCTGGTATCTATTCAGGAAGATAGACCAGCGCAGCATCCGCGGAGACAGCATCTGTGGTGTCTGGTGGTCAGACGTGAACAACCCGAGCAGTGGCTTGTGGTCCGTCTGGATCTGAAAAGGCCGGCCAAACAGGTAGTCGTGAAACTTTTTTGACGCCTGCAACCACGGCAAGTGCCTCCTCATCGATCTGTGCATAGTTCCGCTCTGCACTTGACAGGGTCCTTGAACAAAACGCAACCAGTGCTTCTGTGCCGCCGGGCAACCGGTGGCTCAACACTGCTCCTATTCTGTATGGGGATGCATCACAGGCAAGGATGAGAGGTTGCTTCTCATCATAATGTGTCAAGACTTGATTGGACGCCAAGAGTTCTTTCACGCCCTCAAAAGCTCTTTGTTGTGTTTGGCCCCACACAAAGGTTGCCTTCTTGTCCAAAAGTCAATGTAGTGGTTCCGCAACAGTGGCCTTGTGTGGCAGGAACGCATGATAGAAGTTCACCAGTCCTAGGAATGCCTGGAGCTCGGTCTTGTTTGATGGGCGAGGTGCACCAAGAATGGCCTGTGTTTTTTCTGGTGTCGGATGGATGCCCTCGGTGTCGATTCAAAACCCCAAGAACTCGACTTGGGAGACACCCAGCTGGCACTTCTCTCTCTCTTTACCTTGAGCCCAGCATCCTGGAAACGGCGAAGGACCTCGCGAAGGCGAGAGAGAGAAATTCTTGACCCGATGCCCCTGCTAGTAGCACATCATCAAAATATGGAATTACACCTGGTATTCCACATAGGAGGGTTTCCATTAGATTTTGGAAGATCCCAGGTGCGACAATGACACCAAACTGCAATCGGCATACCCTGAACGCCCCTCGATGTGTAATGATGGTCTGTGCTGCTGCAGACTCATCAATGACAGGCAGCTGCTGATAAGCCTGGGCCAAGTCGAGCTTTGCAAAAATAGTTCCGCCTTACAGAGAAGCCAACACGTGGCTGACCACCGGCACTGGATATGTGTGCTGCTGGAGGGCCTTGTTAATGGTACACTTGTAGTCTGCGCAGATGCGGATGTCTCCATTTCCCTTCAATGGTGTGACAATAGGTGTTTCCCACTCCGCGCAGTCCACCGGCTCCAGAACACCCTGCCGTAGCAGCTTTTCAAGCTCGGCATCGATTTTTTGGTGATCGATTTTTCGGCAAAGTGCAAAGGGCCCCCTGCCCGTGAGGCACTGCTTCGGGGACGACCTAATACTCGTCTAGGAAGGGCAGGCCCTGCGTGGCCGAGGCCCCTACCCTCCGCAGGAACCTTCAATAAAGTCACTTTCTCTCTCCCTCTCTCTTGCCTCTAGGCGGACTGGCACCACCTCAGGGTTCAAGGCCAACTTAACCAATGGTCCCTTGTAGCACCCCAGGTCCCCGTCAAAGACAACAGCAAGCTCCTCGAACAGCTTGTCGAAAATCCGTGGTCGGCTCATCCATGCGATGCACTCCTGTGACCTTAATGCCCAATGCTGGAAACCAGTCTAACCCAAGGAAGCTTTGACGCTCCCCTTTGACAATGAAAAGTTTCAGTGGGCCAGCAAATCCCCTGAATTTTACCATAACTGTGGCCATCCCTTGCCCTGCTATGCAGCTTCCCTGATAGTCCTTCATAACAATGTCGAGTTGCTTCAACTTCGGGATGCGCCCATTCGGGAAGATTTGCGTGGCCGTAGCCTCGGAGATGAGCGCAAACGTGGATCCCGGGTCCACCTCCATCTCGCATTCCACACCTTCGATTCCGGCAACAACGTGAATCTTCTTTGTCACGGGCTGCGGCACATCGTGGATGGCAGTCTCCGTGAGGTTGTCGCAGTACGAGGTACTTGCACGCGGAGTGGTCCGCGAGTTATACGTTCTGCTGTTTGCCTCGAAATTCGCACGGCGGTCACGCTTCCTTTGAGACGGGCAGACCTTGGCTATGTGCCCTGTTTTTCCGCAACCTCAGCATTGGGCATCATGGAAATGACACAACCGGCGCTCGTGCGGGCCCCCACAACCGGCACATGCTCTGCCCCCCAGTCCTGCGTCCCTGCGTTGACTGGTGTCTGCACGTAACTGACGAACACATTCCTCGAGGCTGTCTTGGTCCTCTTCAAAGTCACCGACCGTTCCCCGGTGAACTGGCTCAGTACGCGGCATGGTTGCGTTTAGTTGGAACTGGCTGGCCTCACGGTCAATGGCCTCAGCGGCGGTAGCTTCTTCGACGGCGCAGGCGAGCAACACTTGTTTTTTCGCCAAAATACGCCGCTTAACTTTATCGTCCCTCAGGCTGAACACGAAACAGTCTCGGAGCGCCTTATCAAGGTCAACGAAGTTGCAGTGCTGTGCAGTCGTTTGCAGAGCCGCGAGGTATGCAGCGACGGACTCACCGGGTACTTGCTCTCTGCGATGGAACTCGTATCGCCTCACCAACTCCGGTGGTTTCGGAGAAAGATGATTTCGAAGGGCAGCGATAATGTCCTCGTACGGAGTATCCTTCCACTAGTCCGGCGCGACGAGTGCCTTGGCCAACTGAAATGTCGTGGCCCCGCAATGGCTGAGAAACGTCGACCTTTTCTTTCCAGCGTCCGTGATGCCCTGCGCCTCCAGAACGAATTCGAACCGCTGAGCAGTCTTCCCACTCGTCCGGGTGTGACAAGTTGAATTGCTCGATGGAGCCATTGCTGGAGGCCTCTCCATGTTGTGGCACCAACGGGACAGCGGGCCGGTACGCAGAGGGGGCGTTGCCGTTGTCCGGGGTTCCGCCTGTCACTCCGTTGCCGCACTGGACATCAACGCCCGACCAATCCCATCCTCGTCGCCAGTGTTACATATTGTGGGCTGAGGAACACAAACGTTTATTTTAACCAGGCCACACTTTGGCCGTACAAACACTGACTGACTGCATGCATAAAAACCACTCCAAAACACTTCATAGCCGCCAGGTGGCACGGCCACACGTCACATGTTCGTAGCTGTCTTTCCTGTTGCCGCCAAACATAGTGGCCACAGTCACACTACACAACAATTAAAACAAACAGGCAAAAAGTTGTTTCATTTCTCATTAATAGCTAATGTTTAGGTTGTTCTTGTTCACGTGTCTTGTTTCATGTACTAAACCATTGCTGGAAGGTAACAAAGTGGCTCAGGATATTGATATTCTCCACAGTTACTAGGCAGAAACGCAGGGAATTCTACAATTTCAGTTTCCCATTGCAGACTACATTGTGTGAAACAGTTCCCTAGGCTGCAACTACACTGCAAATACTTGGCACCTGCAGGAGCCATGCCACATATTAGCAGCATGCCACACTTCTTAGCGAGGCAAAATTGGAGTTGAACATGGCAAGCGTAACGCACTTCTAGCAAAGAGGCAAAGTTCGCCTCTATGCAGAAAGAGGTGCACATGCCAAGCGTGACACGCTTTTAGCAAATAGGCAGAAGTTGTCCTTGCACAGCTAAAGCTGAGTGTGGCGCATGTATATAAATACTTGTTAATTGACCTAGTTTGTGCATGAAAGTATACGCCACAGACGCATATACACGGTGATCAGAAAGTGATCACTGTGCATCCAAACGAATTGAAATGGGCAAACAATCCCAAGGCATTGAGTTAGTTCAGTGACCTCGTTATCACATATCTATCACATATATACCGATTACAAGATCACAAAGCAAAAGCACAGTGGGTAGCTATCCTTGAAACAATTAATCCGTGCCAAACGAATTATTTGAATGGGGGAGGGGGGAAAAAAGAGAGGGAAAAAAAAGTTGCAGATGACATCTATGTTTATCGCTTTTAAGATGTACCCCGCAGTAGCATTACTTAGATGCCTAGGGACCGTTTTGGAACAGTGTTGCTGCATTAATGGTCTCTGTTTCATGAGCACAAATGTCAGCAAAGAGGGAGAGACCAGCAGCAAGGGTTTTTATCGCCCTGGCCCACGAGAGGCAGAAGCCCTCTGCGGTGCTGTGAGGACGAAAGGTAGGGCAAAAGGTGAAAGGGCGAAATGTGAGGGTGCAAGGTAGCGGCCGCAGGGCCTTTGTCAGTTTGAGCGAGGAGACAGTGTGAGTGTTTCAAAGTTCTTATTCTGTAATGTCTTCACCGCAGTGAACCTTTTTGCTTTTTTGCTAAGAGAGAGACAGAGACAGTGAAGATCTCTGCTGACGAAGAAATAATTTGGGTTTAAAAAGGGGTAAAGATATGGTAGGGAGGTTAAGGGTCGAACCTAAAATCTAGGGCACCAAATGCAACCACTCCTTCCCTTGCCCTCTCAATCAGCAGCTCATGCTGATCTTGATGTAACCAGCTGGTTAAAGCTTTCTACCATGCCTCGATAAAGTAGAATATGTAATGCGCCAGTTGTTCTCCTATAAGCATATCTTGGACATAGCTAGGTTGCATGGAAAACGGTGGATGTTTCTCCAAATTTAGCAGTTTTAGTTTAATGTCTGATGCTCCCATCAAACCTCTTCGCCCATATAGAATTGTAGATACTTGTGTTGGTGTATCTTCCACAGAGTTTACAATTCTTCGGCATTGAGATCCCTCCTGGAACCGGGAACGATCATGTTCCTCGGTGCAGGATGAGATGTTTTTATTGTTTTTCGGGATTGTGCACCTGTTGCGTCCCTTGCGTCCGGCTGTAAAGGCGACATTGACTTTCTTCATGCTGGATAACAGTATACTACGGAAGCGCTTAGGTATTCTGCCCACAGCCAATAGCCTAATGCCTTTTGAGAGTCTGTTGTTTACCCTTCGATTCGATACTACCACTAGTCAGATTGCCAAGAGGGTGGCTTAAACTTCCGCTTCTTTGTTCATGTAGGTAAGAGGGTCATGCAGTCACAAAGATTGCCAGAGTAGTCAACTATGACAACCGCTGCCTTGTACTTCGGTGTATATTGTGTAGTCAATGTATACTGAGTTCTCATGATTCTACAACCTACAATTAACTTCATCCTGCCATACCACCTGTCCTTGTGTAGGTTTGTATCCATGTTTTTGCCAGGGAAAAGTTTTTAAGCGGAGTCGTTGAATCGGTGACATATTCATCATGGCGTCCAGTCGTTTTCCATGGGTGCCTGCCTTTCATACGATGGCCCATCCCATTTTGTTTTCCCAGCCGCTCCCTTGGTGCTAGGTAAGTAGTTTCTCTGATTGCTTCAAAGGCTTTATAAAGGCTCAACTTTAGGACATTTTTATCATCATTATCATCAACAGCCCGTTGAGGTCCACTGGAGGACGAAGGGCTCTCGCACTGACCTTCACCTGCTGTTGTTCTGTGCTGTCCGAGTCCATTCCTTGCCCCCAATTTTCTTATTTCATCCTGCCATTGAGTTAATGGCCTTCCCCTTCTTCTAGACCCGTCTTCTATATCTGTTTTGTCACCCTGGAGGTTCACTGGTTTTTGTCTCACCATAAAAACTGCGATTTTCAAAGGTGCCTTATACACTGGCCTGATGACGGTGTTTGTTTGGTTTCCTTCTGTGTGAGTAAGTTTGTGGGATGGTAGGCTCTGCGATGTCCGGCTCAAGATCAGTGGCTGCATGAGTCACCGTTTCTTCCTCATTCCTGCTCTTCTCTTGGTTAGGCACTTTATAATGTAGGCAACTGGTTGAAGATTTGCTGTATTTCAGTGTTTGCGAGATCAGCTCTGCCTCTTGTCTCTATATCAATGCCAAACATTTTTACGTGACTGTTCTCTAAGAGGACATCCGTACTTATTTTTAGGGTCATTAGCCACTTGGCGCCATCTGTTGTTTACCAAACAAACCTTCAGGTAAAGGCAGAACCGCAGGGATATCGAAAAGTACTTTGTAAATTTGTTGTCATTACATGCTATATAGTGGGTTTTATTTTAGTTTGTTTTGGCTTGTAACCTACACCGTTCTTGATTTTTAAGAGATTGGCATTACTTTTTTGCCCCTGTTTTAGTTGGTGACCCAATGTCGTGCCGACGACATCAGTTCCGAGTGGAATGGTGGCTCAGAAGGTAAGGTGTTGTGCTGCCGAGTCGTAGGACGTGGGTTCAATTCCCAGCAGCAGCGGCCGTTTTCCCAATGCAAGCATTTTTTTAAAAAAAAGCACTCGGGTGTCAAGACTGCGCCGTATGTTAAAGATCATCAGGTGGTCAAAATTAATCCACAGCCTTCAAGGAGCCATGAAGAGAAAATGCAAGTTGGTTTAATTCGAAAGATTTCGTGTTTTATAGTGCCCCCAGCGCTTGTCCGGATACAAACGGTGCTTTATTCACTGAGAAATTAAACAATTTAGGTTAAAATTTTGATTTTCCCACTCAATCGTGCGTTTTCGTGGTCCCAAATGACATCACAGGAACCGACCGCTCTGCAGCCTAGAATACCTTCATTCACGCATCCGCCGTACAGGGTAGAGACACGTATACGCTGGCGCCGCCATTTTCGGTTGCTCGCTCGCCGCCGAAGCAAGTCATTGTGTCAAAACCGCGCTAAAATTATTGCCGCAACGCGGTTTACTGAAGAAGTTTGAATCATATTGTCTGTTTCGCGTTGCTAGGTCTCGTGGGAAACGAAAAGAATAACGCGTTGAGCCCGTTGGCCCAATTGCGGCGGCACGGGACCGTTCAAAGGTTGTCTCCACCCTGTGCAGCGGTGTTGGTTTGTTCCCGCGTTTCTTTACGTTCCGTAACCTAGATGGCGCCACCATACCGTGGCAAGCGTTTGGTTTGTTTTTGCCCGCATTTAAACCTGGCTTGTTTTTGTTCTGGGAGAAAATATTCGTTCCCTGAAACAGTGCTCGCTCGACAAATGGGGTCACGTAAGACACCGCTGCTTGCGTCAATCAGCCAGTGTCGTCTGAGACAACCCCAAGCCCCGTAGTGCTGTGCAGCTAAACCAAGCATGCTGTGCGCAGTACGAACAGCAGAACGCATCAGTACTTCTATGTTTTTTACATGTGCTTTCGTAACTTCCACTGTTTGTCCCATCATTCTTATTGCTTTGTAAAGAATGTGCCCTAAATTTAAGCGCAAATCGCTCGTTCGTCTAGCTTGTAAGCTCTACCTAATTTGCGTCTGCTTCTGCCAGCCTCCGCCAATCGCAGAGCTTAGCTCATGTGACATCATAGGTTCTGTTGCGGGAAATGAGCTGGTGGGTCGCATGACCATTCCCGTTTTTCCTAATTATGTAGCTTATTTGAGCGAAGTTTACGTTAAAAGTGGTGTCAGTATGATTCTAACGAGACAATCTTTTGAATGAACCAAACTTGTGTTTTCTCTTCATGGCTCCTTTCAACTACGGTGCACCTCATATCGTCTGTATGGCTTCGGCGTGTATATTACTGGAAAATTAAAATGTTCAACTTCCACTGGAGAGGCACTTGGGTGTGGTGGCATCAGTTGCGGGCACAGCTGGCGACTGTGTCTGCCGAGCACAATACAGGGTTCGTACAGGCTTCAAAAGCAAAAATTCAAGGGTTTTCAAGGACTTTCAAGGACCGGAAAACACATTTTCAAGGTCCCCATCTAATTTTTTATCTGGCAGTATTTATAACCTTTCCAACACAATGCAAAAGTTTTTATTCCACAATACCTAAGCACATTAGTGCACATCGAGATAGGTGCTAACGGGTTCGTAAAGGCTCCCCCAGCTTTATTTTTTTTTAATTTTATGGCTGGTATTTACAGGTTTGTCTTTTTCTTTCTGTTTTTCTGAGGCTGTTTGATTTCAAAACTTAGTTAATGTTGCCTGCATCTCCTGCTTTGTCAGCAAGAGTATCAGCTGAAATTAAATCGAGCAAGTGTTGCTTCAAGGCAGGATGAACTATGTACACGTCCACCATTTGCACGTAAAAGCAAACGTAGATGGAGCGTATGAGGCACAGTAAACATGCAATGAGCAAGCGTCCACAGACTAGATGCAAAATAGAGAACAGAAGCTGGCTTTTACTTGATTGTATCGTGATATGAATTGGATTGACAAGTGCCTGCTCCCAATGTTGCCTTGTAATAATAAAAATCTACCAATTTTGTAATTTCACACAATACACTGAAACTTGAATGTTACAATGTTTCTTTACATTTGTTAACACCTAAAATCCATGGCAAACACTTTAAATTCTTGTGAAAGGACAGGGCCAATGATTCTCTCCGGAAAAATCAAGGGTTTTCAAGGACCATGTAAAAATTCCAGGACTTTCCAGGCCTTGAAATTGACACTTCTAAATTCAAGGGTTTTCAAGGTTTTCAAGGACCTGTGCGAACCCTGACAATACCATCGACAAGGCATAGAATGAGCTTCCCTGTGCAGGCGCGGCACCCGATGAAAATGCATCCTTAAATTTCTTTCACCCCTGCCGTAGTATCAATGCCTTCCTTTCCACACTTCAGTTGCCACTGTGCCATTTTTCGGATTCAGGCGAGCCCTCGCATCTGGCTCAGTCATAAGCTTCCAGGTGGCAGCGATGATGTATTTCCGTGGACACTTGATGAGCACAGCTGATAGCGGACGGCCAGCAGCCATGGGAAAATCTAAAAATGAGCCTAATAATGCTATCGCGTTAACACATCACATCATAGCTGTCCTCAAAAGCCAGTGCATTTGGAAAATGCCACTTGATGGAGCTATACATGGCAAGTCCTGCTGTACTTTTCACAGTGCACACCAATGACATTTGTTTAAAATTTAAAATTTTAGGAATGCTAAGCACTTCTTGAAGAAACTGCTGTTTTTCTTTCACAATAAAACTGAGAGGCTGAGGCCGGGAGTGGCATGGCTGGAACATGATGAAAGTCCCACAATGCAATAACCACGGGTCAACGCCGTATCCCTCCCTCCCTCCTCGCTTGAATCGCATGGCAATGTCTGCCTCAAGAACCTCCAGTCCTTTTTACGTTTCTATCTACTTTTTGCTCTTGATTTTTTCCAACTACTTTCTCAACATCAAAATTTCCTGTGGCTCATTCAGTCAACTTCTCACACTTTTCCCATTTTCTGCGACAGAAAAACGGAAGGGGCCTTTTTACGCCATGCAGCCTGGAAGGTGCACTGGTTCCTGAAGGCCTCAACAAGTCATTGGGGGAGTCCAAGACTGAAGCGGGCCAGGCTGAAACTGCTAAAGCGGGATTCACACGACAGAGAACCCCTCTCTTTTTGGCCCGCGGGAGCCGCTCACGTGACCGGTTTTAGGCTCCGCCCCTCGGTGGGGATCGCCCGCGGATGCTCCGGGAAAAAAAATGCCACCGCATGTTTTCGCTCGGCGGCGGCGGCCCTCCGTAGGGAATGGAACCAGTTGCGCAGAGAGCAGTGGGGACGAGGGCGAGGCTCGCGCGGAGGAAGCGAGCCTCGCCCTCGCTTCCTCCGCGCTGTCGTCTGCTAGTCACTCCGCGCAGCTCCGCACGTGTCGATGCGCCACCAAGACGGAAAATCCGGTCACGTGGTGTTGACGTCACATATCCGTCCGCCTCCGTGAGAGGGTTTCTCCGTCGTGTGAATCCCGCTTAAATGGCATGCTTCAGGGCCCACACCAACCGTTGCCAATTTCACGCACAGCTTCGTACCACCACGGCCTTTGTATTCCCAAAAAATAAGGTCTGTGTAATGTGCTTAAAAAGAGACATGCAGCACAAAAGCACTTTGGGACAAGTTAGAGAGGCGATGGTGTCAGCAGCCATGTGATGCTCATTTCTCCTTTTCATTAATTTCACTGGCTGATGAATGTGGCTAAAACTGGTTACTACTCAGTGGTTCCCTTTCAACAGCCATTCTTGCAAATCAAACCTTTTCAAGTAACAACAAATGCCCCAGCCAGGACTACCAGGGCGAGTAGCTCGGCGAGGCAGGTGTACGTACGGTGATCTGGGGGTAGTTGTTGAGGCAGTACTCGAGGTGGACCTGCTTGGTCTGCTCCTGGGCTTCGTGCACCAGTCGCACATTGCTCAAAGTCCTCACGTCTGCACAGGCCGGGCCAGCACATCCAGGACCCATGGGAAAGGCAAAACAGCATGCACCTTTTGAACCACAGTGCTCATGCGACAGCACAGACTGCGACAAGGAAGGCCACCACAACACTCCACTGATATAACCACCGTTAGTCATACTGCATTAGGATACACACCTTATCTCATAAGGGGTGCCTCAGATGTAAAACATTGTTTTTAAACCCTCTGTGAGCTGCACTTTAAAGGGGTGCTGACACAAAATTTTGAAGGCGAGATAACTTCGGAGATAGATTGGTGTGCACACACGTACATCATCTGCAAAATATCATCGGCAAATACAGCCTAGAACATATTTAAAATCAATTTTAAAGTGTGCGACGCGCAACCGAGCAGCCAGCGGAGGACCCTGCACAATCAACATTCCCTGGAACGATCTGATTGTTGGCAGCGGAGGTACCGGGATTTCGTTGGCTCATTGCTTGAATTGCATGGCAATCAGCGGAGGTACCGGGATTTCGTTGGCTCATTGCTTGAATTGCATGGCAATGTCTGCCTGAAGAACCCCCGCCCTTTTTACGTTTCTATCTTACTTTTTACCCTTGATTTTTTCCAACTACTTTCTCAACATCAAACTTTCCTGTGGCAGCACAGAGCTGGCCGCGACCTAAGTTCTACAGCGATTCCAGGCACTTACTGCATTTTATTACATTTTACTACACTGGTAGCGAAAACACGCCGGGGACATGAAAAGCGCACTGAGCGAGCTGAACGGTCGCTGCGCAGACGGCAGCCACGGCCGCGAAGTGGCGTAGGCCGACGCAAGTAGCTCGAGTGATAGCTTGATACCGCTGCACGAAATGGCACTCAAGTCTCAGACAAGGCAGCACATACGAGAAAGGAGTTAAGGATGCAATGGCGAATTGCATTACAAATCATCATCTGCACCGCTTACGAGAGCGACAATTGAATATCCGCCGCAATGTTAAGCCTAACACATTTGTAGGCGGACCTGTAGGCAGACCGGCCAGCTGCTCCCAGAGCGCCATAGAGTTTCTTACAGCATACTTACTAAGAAACTCTATGCAGCACGCGTATCCTCATCCACTGCCTCGAGCGTTGCATGTCGTTCTTTAGCCGCGGCAGGAATTTGCACTTGCGGCGCCTGCATTACGCCCACTTTGCTTTTTAATTAAGCGGCTGATGAGATTAGTACATAGGGGCATTAGCAGAAATTGCCGCCCATGCGGAATCGACAGTGCTACGGCAGCTCTGCTGTGTGATATCCATCCGACAGTCACGCGGGCAGCTTTTTTATACCAAATCCATCCTTTTGCGGCACCCGCTGAAACTGAAACTGCGACTGGCCGCATTAAAAATGCCTCTAATTAAACAACCATCGTGCGCTGAAGCAAATGAGGTTTCTACGCGTCATAAATAGGTCATTGGCTACTTATCGGGGGAAAAAACAAGGTGCAAAATTTTTCTGTCAGTGCCCCTTTAAGCAAGTTTCAAAAACAGGATTGCAAAGCAAGTAATGTCGAGATACACACTGGCTCTCATTGCTGTTTTACAATCCTCTATAAAAAATTTGAGCATTTGGCAAGGCAAGAAACAGTGGTCTGGCGTGCGAGCCCCACACCATGGCCTCATTCACTGCTGTCCTGCATTTATAAATATAAGGCACAAAAAAAAAAATCTTATTTTCCATTTCTTCAACCCCTTTTAAGGAAATCTACATGTGCCCTGGCACTTTACACTTAGAATGTGGCCCATGATGCCTAGGTTTTGAGCAGCATGTTCAAGGCAAACTCTACACAACGCGTGGCTCAAGAAAGCTGCTTTCACTGCAATGACCCAAGTCTCTGCATTTATTTGCATAACTGTGTTCAAAAGCACTTCTCCACATATGTTCAAATACATGGGCATCTACAGGCCCTTTCACCGAATGGGGGTAGCCATTAAATGTGCAATGCCTAAACAAAAGCAAGTTTTTAACGCTAGCTCCAGACTTGAAAATAGCAACTTCAGCTCCTTTGCACTGCCCCTACTTATCCCTACTTATCCTACTTATCCCTCAACAATGGGATCGAGTTGGCCCAATGTGCCCCCCCTCGACCCCGAAGGCATGCAAACGTACAAGCTTTGCAAGCGTTTTAACTCAAACGCTCGAGGCTGGTGCCTACAAGGGCGCAGCTTCTGCATAGGGTTCCCTGGGGCTCCATGAAAGTCGAGAGATTTGTTTTCATTAGCAAATCTTGAACCGTGACCACTCACAGGAAGCAAGGTGTTATAACACTTTCACCGGGAGGATTAAGCAACAAATGTGGCAGGCATGACTCAAAACGACTTGTTCAGTGGATACGAGAAGACTCATCTATTCCCTGACAAATGTTGTCCAAGCAGTTAATCCTTTTGCTCTTATGCTTTGCACCGAAAAGTGCCTTCCCTTCTAAAATGAGCACTACCTTTTGACACTCTCCACTAAGCATCTACTCCAACAATTACGACACACAGAAAAGCAGCATCAGCCCCCCAATTATCAAGCCAGAATAGCTTATGATACACTTCATTTTTTTTTTCTTTAAGCCAGAAAAATATACTCGTCTGGTGCCGTTGTAGTGCAAACGACCAAGGAGCAAAAAAACGGCCACGGTGATCACGGGTTGAAAAAAACCACCTTTCCGACGGCTCACCTCCGAGCTCACATTCGGCAGCTTGATGTTCGGACACTGCACAGCAAAAATGCATCAGTGTTTGCCCAACAAAACATGTCACCAAAATGTGAGTTTTTTAACGTCCAACTTTGCACAAACTATTAGATGGATGGATGGTTGAATGGATAGATGGATGTATGGATGGAGGCATGCAAGCAGGAAAAAAAATGATTAGATGAATGCAGGCAGCTTTTTTTAACAGCACAGTCAGAACCAAACAAGCATGAACAGCTGTTGAGATAGATGCAACTGCACTCTCAGACTCGAACCCATAATGCTTGCTTAGTATACCAGAAGATATGCTTACTGCTTCCCACAGTGTGCGCAGCACAGTGTTTCCATGAATGCCATCCTAGCTTTGAAATTATATGGCCACTTTCTAATCATTTGACAAGCCTCGGCACATTCAGAGGAATTCACCCTGCACTTTGCTTGATTAATCCCAACAGCACTGTGCTACAACAGCTGATGGAACTCGAGGTAAGCCATTCATCCCCCATGAACTGAGGGGTGGAGCTGCTTGGACATACACAACGGAGTGAAGGAAAACTTTTTTTTGCAGCATTTTAGAACTGGTACGTTTGAAAAGAGAATATGAAAGGTACTTTTCGACATATCTTCACCTAGCAACAGAGATACGAGAAGAAAAGCCTCAGACTCAGGAGCCCCCGACGCAAGCGTTATCCAGCTGCAACATCTCCCAACAACCAAATACAGAAACCATGCCCCAAAGCTAATACTATTTTGGCAGCAAAGCAAGCGAGGGGGTTATTGCAGGGGAAACAAATGCGAATATTAAACTAGCAAAGCTTACGTCTAGCTGAGAAAATGCTTTGTTAGCGGAACGGTGTTATAAATAAGCATCTCCAACTTTCATGGCCACACAGCAGCTCTTATTGTTACTTCTTCCATCATCATAAGAACTACTACATAACTGAAAATGTTCACAACAAATTAAACATGTTCGATTACCTGTTCGAAAACCTGCTTCCCCTACAGTAAACTTCTTCAGTAGTTGGCCTTTAATGGAAGAACACGTCAGCGGGGCACAATGAACATGGTTATGAACACAAGTAGCTGGCACATAATGGTAAATGGGCGTAGGGCAAGCTGCCTCCTTCTACAATCGGATGTCATTAATTTTGACTTTGTTGTGCTTAATCCCATTGTCAAATCATTTTCATGATGAACTACTGCAGACACACAAAACGTGCGAATATTAACACGAATTGACACCAACTGGAAAACTGTTGGTTGCAAGACCGTTGGATTTCACTAAAAAAAGTAAACTAGCCTCGCCAAGTTACAACATTCGAGCCATAGCATTCTGGAAACTTGGTTACCACAATGACATTAAAAAACTGTGACTCTAACAATGTGGTTACAATTTCCCATTCACATTTATTCCTAGAAAAAATGGGACACAGTCGCAGACCGATTGGGAAGAGTATTTGGAGCTGGGAATTTTTCGGCCTGCCAGAGTTGTCTAGCATCACCTTGGTGCTTTTTTCAGATTCGATTTTTCAGACTGCTTCCTTATGCGGAAATTTTCACCGTCAGGTCAGCAAAATCGGTCTTCGACTCTGTACACGACAAAAAGAGGGAGGTGACCACGGGGACGGCGTTCGAGAGGAGGAAAATCAGGGAGGGGGCACCTGGGTTGAGCAGGAGCAGGAACTTGAGGCAGACGTAGTCGACGGGGTCGAAGCGCAGCTCCTGCAGCCGGGCGGTGAGCGCGTGCAGCTGGTCAGCCAGGGCAGGCAGCCCGAGCAGGGCAAGCGACACGAGCGAGAACTTCTGCCCATTGGGCAGAGTGGTGTCGTCCGGCAGGCCATTGTGCAGCCGCTGGTGCACGTGGTCCAGGATCAGCATGTCGCTCCACGACTGCTGCAGCAGCTTCATCTGGTCGTCCACCTGCACACCCACGCACCCGCAGCTCAGAGGACAGTCGCTCACCACCCGCGTTGCTTGCCAAACCCCTTTCTAGAGTGTCGCACCACTCGGGCCAGCAAAGGTTCATTCTCACTTCACGTGGCTCACATTCTGCTGTTCCTCGGTTCCGCTTGAAGGAACTTTCCCCGCAGCAAATGCCAAATGTAGCCTTTTAGTTTGCCATTTTCTAAGCCTGTAAGACATTTATGTCTTAGAGGGGAAGCAACTGAGCTAGGATACATAATGAAGTGCTCGAAGCACAACAGACCTGCGGGCCCATGTACTCACTAGTGGCCTGGCATGCAGATTTGTGTTCTCGCCTGCTACCAACCGAAAGCAAAACTGCCTAACAGAGATATCAGGAATTCTTTTGAAGCTCTTTCTGTATTAAGTGCACCCCAGGTAGCCAAAGTTACATTGGCTGTTTACAACTAGCGCTGCCCAGAAATTTGTTGACTTTCAGTCGAAGTTCCCAAGTTCTTATCTTCCTCACTTCCACATGAACATCGTCAAACAACCCGTGCATGCGCCGGCGCTCATCAAACAGCGTTTTTCTACGTTACGCCGTTGCCGGCATGCAGCCATGCACAGAGCACAAGCAAAAACAAAAGCAAACTACTAATCATACCGCACTGCGAATATTCAGCGGCGGGTTCCTCGTGGAGCTCATAAACGCAACGACGCCGCGTTACCAAATCCCGATGACCAAATTTCGTGCGCGCATGCGACGGAGTCGTCCGCTAGGAGAAGGGGGCGCGCGGCGTGCTCCACAATGGCGGCCGCTTCCATATTAATTATACGCCGAGACAAAGATGGCGCTTGCGCAAATGGCCGTGGATCGTGTCCAATTGCATTGTCCGCGCTGCGGGAAGAGAATTGGGCCGCCGCCGCCCCGTGAGGAAACAGGCCCGCGTGCACGCTGGCCTTCCCGCGCGGGGACGGGAGTCCGGCCGGCCGAAGAACAAAAGAGCGCGACGACAACCGCAGATTCCGCTCTGCTGCAACTGCCCGTGGAAGCCGGGCGCACTCCCGAGCACTCGATTTGCCTATCGCCACATCGAGGCGCCTTTTTCTTCACTACCTCAATTGCCTCGCTCCACAAACGTCGCACTGCCATCGCGGCCGCGCGCACCCACAGAGACCTAACGAGACTACCTCGCGGACACGATGGCGTTTGGCGACCGATGTCGGAACTCGGTTCCCTGCACTTCACGCGCAGGATTAAGCTTACGAAAGTGATGACGCGATCCCCTGCACATGAAGTTCTCCCACCCCAAAAAGCGTGCCGTGTCAGCAGCCTCCCCCGCTGCGACCTGGCTGCCCGGTCACCAACACGTTCCATCTAAGCCGCCCAAGACCATTCATCAATGCAGCCATTCGGCCAACGAGGTTTGTGACGAGAGTGACACGACGATAGCCCCCAGGGCCGTAACCCAGAGGGGGGTTTGGGGGTTCAAACCCCTCCCGAAATCTTTTCCAGGCAGCACGTAAACAATACTTACTGTTGCTTTCAGCAAAACTCCCCCTCCCCAAAATGCATACCCCCCCCCTTCCGAAAAAAATTTCTGGGTATGGCCCTGATAGCCCCAGCTGCTCGTCCCGAGTGTTAGCCCTGTCCGGAATAACGGCTGGGAAATTACTAATAATATTAATAATCAGGGTGTCGAACCGGAACCGAACCGAACCGTAAACCGGAACTGAACCGATATTTTTGCCGGAACTGAACCCGAACCCGAACCGTTATTTTTTGAGCGCGCTGAACCCGAACCGGAACTGAACCGAAAAAAAAATAACGGTTACCGGTTCATGCCGAAATGGTTCGACCCTCTGTTGTTGATATTGCACAGTAAATGCAATTCAGGCCTTTTTTTCTTTCACGTACCATCAACTTCGTACTTGCTCGGGTACTTTCCCCTCCCGACAATTGAACACTATCACGCTCTATGTAACAACAGGGGAAATGAATTAGCACCATTGTAGCAATGGTCTGTTGCTGCTGGAGGCGCGAGCGTAGTGCAAGCTGACCAAACGAAATGTCATTCTCGGCAGCTTGCAGGGGATATAAAACGACTTTGCCCTTCCCTAGTTGCGACTTCATTGGAGCAATCAGGCTGCAGGAGTGCTCCACTGCGCAACAGCGAAAGCTCACACCCGATGTGTGCAAACTTTTTGCATTTCATAATTTGTTTAAAAGGTCCGACACCTGCAAATTATTAATACTTGACAAGTGTGACCGCAGGAGCTGCTCAGTGGCTAATCCGTTTGCTAAGCCGTTTGCCCAACTCGCTACATTGCTTCTACTGCGACTCGTTCCGGAGGGGAGTACTGCTGTGGACGAATTAAAGAGCGTCTACCCAAAAAGTCCCATCTCATGCTCCGCGTGACAAATTTCCCTTTCATTTTGTAACCGCATTATCTGTTGTAAGATTCCGCAATGTAGCACACGGAACGATGGTAGGGGTTCAGGCGGTACGATGACATACTGATTGTAATGCACACTTTCGGTATCGCAAAAGGAATTGCAGTGGTCAGAGCAATAATGCAGTGACTGAGCATTAACTAAAGCTTACTTTTAACAAAAGTGTGGCTAACACATTCGATAAGGTGACAGCTAACAAATTATTCAGGGTGACCAAATATTCTAATTCATTGGTAGTATTTATGTACCTGTTGTAGGATTTTTCTGTTTTGTTACAAATATAAAAAAAAATGTGCGCTATTGGTATTAAGCGCTGGTATTTGAACGCGCCAGTACGCAGGACTAAATTTCAAGCTTCAAGGTTAGCGTGATGGGTGATTGCATAGCGACGATTGCGATTTCAACAAAAAAGGAAAGGACAGAAAATATATCCCACCGTCATATGTCTTGGCGGTGGCTTTATGAATAGTCGCTGGGACAACATAATGTGAGCGAGAAAGAAGGTGGTAAATCGTCGCCACTTCATTTGTTTTTCTAATATCTCGTGATTGTTTAAAGTTTGCTTTGCAATTGCGCCACTGCCCTTGGGGAACAGCAGAATTTTGAATTTTTGTTTGTGTTTTGACTTGACGGTCGTTTTAAACTAGTAAATGTTTTTTTCTAATTTCAGTGATAATTCAACTCGTCGAACCGGTTCGCGAACCGGTTCAAGCTCCCGAACCGGTTCGTGAACCGGTTCGGTACGTGATTTTGTCGAACCGGAACGAAATGATTTCACCCGAACCCGAACCGTAACCGAACCGGTATTTTTTTCGGTTCGACACCCTGTTAATAATCAAAGTTCACCCAGGCAGTTGCTGCTGAGTGGCGCTCTTACCACGAACCTGTAGTAAATTACGGCGGACGCGTCGAGGTCGGCGGCCTTCTGTAATGCGTTCTCTGTCTCTGTCCTTATGACAATAAACGTGTGGCAGCGCTAATGACAGAGGCAATGTGAGGCAACACACACGCTTCGCCTCGCTGCGCACAGAAATAGCAACGCGACGAGCGTTGTCGTGATGCGCACAGCATGGCATACTCTTATCTTTTCGCCTACTACTTCCATATAATCTGCCAGACAGAGAATGGCGTCCTTCACTTAATTTTCCATTCTCTCCGCGGACATGCGACAAGTGAAATCGCGCCCCCAGCGGGGTTTTCCCCTTCGACCACAGTCTGCGGCCGCACGCGCACCGGTTTCACGCGCCCCGAGGGACAGACACGGCGGGTCTCCGATGCGGATATGAACGCTGCTCGCATAACCCCGCCGCTAGCGGACCGGCGGATATTCAAACGGGGTCGCCGCGTGCCGCGTATCCGGCCGAGCACACCCCACCACAAAGTTGCGCGCTTTTTCGGTGAAAGGCACGCCAAAGAGACGACTCCCAACAGCAGTGGGCCAGCGCGACAACAGAGTGGCCATTTTCGTTTATAGCCAACAGGTCACTCCTCCAGCACGGTTTTGGCGCGGTCACCACTGCCGCATTTCAGCCCGGCGCATGTCGCGAGAAGGAGAAAGCTGCCAATCAAAGGATGTGAATGAAACCGATGTTGGACGCCATTTACCAACTGAGGTCGTTTAAGGGACCGTCCTTGTTTTATTTGAAAGAACTATTTTGTAGCAATGTCGCAGAGTGAGCGTCTGCATCCTATTTGTATAATCTCATCTTTCGTCTTATTTGGAGCTCCTTTATTTCTCGAATCATTGCCAACTAGCCCAACAACGTCCCGTTATAGTTTATTGATTATGGGATTTAATGCGCCGAAACGATACAGGTTATAAGGCGCGCCGTGGTGGAGGGCTCCGGATTTATTTTAGATGCGACTGCATCTCATTCACTCGCCTTGTCCCTTCATACGGCGTTGTTGTTGTCCGTCCACACCCCTCCCCCATTCTCCTCGCCGCGCGAGCTGCGCTCTCCGCCGCTCACCCCCTCTCCTCTCCGATAGCGAACACTCTCTCGCGAGGGGCATTGGATTGGATTCAATTGGATTGGCTTGGCTTGGATTTGGATTGGATTAAAGTGGATTGTGTTGCGTCATAGCCGCGGCAGGGGGTTCACGGCACGTTTCACGCGATGGGAGAATCAACCTAACGGAAACAACAACGAAACCCCCTTATGCGTCGCATCTACACAGGGGTTCCCGCGAGGGGAGGTGGGAGAAATGCTGACCTCCTGGGGATCTTTAACGTGCGCCGATATCTCGAACACACGGGCGTTTTCGCTTTTCGCCTCCATCCGAAAAGCGGCCGCCGCGGCCAAGAATCGAACCCGCGTCATTGGGCTCAGCAGCACGACGCCTTAGCCACCACGGCGGCACCTGTTTTCCCCCCTCTTAGCTGTTTGAAGCGTGCGTTAAATTTGGCACAACCGTCATTCCGACGGGGCAATGTTTAGGACAAACCATGCTTGTCTTCGTGGTACCTCTGCCGCAGTCCGAACGAGGCGCACTACAAGGTCACTGTGGTGCTTCGTTACCATCGAAAAATCGCGAGCTACTTGTGTTAAACTGCAAGCGAAGCACGTGGGCGTGGTGCATTACAATTGCTCACAAGGTGCTCATGCTACAGTAGAACGACTGGAATGACTACGCACGAGTGTGGACGCATCATGGTGCCGAGAGGTTTCGACAAAAAGGTGACTTTAAGGGTGACTTACCTCTCAACGTTCCTATGGAACTCACTACTTCATGTCCCACGGGCTTTATTAAAAACCGTACTAGCACAAACACGAAAAGTTGTACAAATACATAGAAATGTACACAATGGCCTAGTTTGCTTATTTTACATATATGTCACTTGTGTACTGAAATAAAAAGAAACTCTCGCATGGTTGGCCGCTAGCGCCGCCTAATAAAATCTAGTTAAACTAAAATGCATTTCTTGTTTATTTTTATTTCATTACATATATGCTACATTTCTAAAAGAAACAAATTACTAGCCCTTTAGGAACATTTTGATGGATTTATAAAACTTTTCATATTGGCGCACGATGCTTTTTAAGACCGTGGGTCATGAAATGGCAAGTCCCATAGGATTGTGATCAAGCGAGTCCCCCTTAAGCGGGCGCGGGATACTAAAGTACGTTCGCCTTCAAATCACTGCAATCAGACTTGGAAGAAGTTGGTGCAATTATAGCGTACAAGCATGCCGTTGCGACTTGTTTCGGGGAATGCGTTTCACGGCCCTCTGCACGAACCACACGCGGCTGCCAGGATTGCTCTGGAAGCGGCTTTACGCCATTCACTCGAGTGCTGCGACTGCTAATTACCCACTGCACCGACGCGGTAAAATTTGCCTTCCAATGCGTGCATGATAACGCGGCGGGACGAATTCGGCCGGGAGGGAGGGACCCCGGGCGGCCCGATTCCCGCCGGTCGGCGGCGGCAGTGTACGCGAGCGTCCCGTTGTGCGTGCACGATCATTGCACAAGAAAGGGCTACACGGGGGCCGGGAAGCGGCCAATGCGGCGCCCGCCGGGGTCAATCAAACACGCACGGTCGGCCCGCGCAATGCGACAAAAGATGTAGGCCGGCTGTGAGTGACAGCCGCCACTTCGACGCCCACAATGGCCGCCGCGGGCGCTCTGCGGCGGACCGAGTAACGGGCAATCACGCAGCCGGAAAGCATGCCTGCACCCGCCACCACGTGCCTACAAAGCCGCACCACTGATCCGGGAATAAATGCGTCCGTCCGTCCGTCCGTCCGTCCGTCCGTCCGTCCGTCCGTCCGTCCGTCCGTCCGTCCGTCCGAGCGCGCGCGCGCGCGCGCGCGCGCACACCCACACCCACACACACACACACCCACACCCACACCCACACACACACACACACACACACACACACACACACACACACAAATTTCTTCAATACCGTTCGAGGGCGTATCAAAACCTGGAAAACCAGCATGCCCACGACCAGTGTTACGGAGCCGTTTTTCATAAGAAAAGGCATGCTTTTTTTGTTTCCCAGAGAAAACCACCCCTGTACAGAGGATCTTGGACAGGTCAACATTAGTGATTCATTTTTTCCACAAAGGAGGGGTACACAGTATTTTACTGTTCAGTGCTGCCACCGTTAGGGCACTGTTTGCTGTGTCCTGGTGTCTAACGACACCTCCGCGTTACCCGATGGCAAGGGCAGGGTCATGCTTGGCAGAGATATCGCGGATAATTGAAAACGCCGATGACCCTCGGTGACACAATTTATTTTGTAGAATTAAGTCACGCGATAGAAAAAGGCGGTGCTCCGAGTCCCGTCTCTGCTCTCTGCGCAAGATTCTGGTCCGCATAGCCGAGCCCTTACCACTGCCAAAATGCAACGTCACATTCACATGCAGAACACACACACTGCTTGATTTGAAACGCGCTTCGTTTGAGAGCAAATTGCATGTCTACCATGTATGTCTAGTTAGGGCATAAAGTTGGGCTAGTTGGTCCTGTGTACTTCTTCTTCGTCCGCGTCTATTTTTCGCTAGTAAAATGCAGTCATGTATGTCTACTCCGCTCTCTGCTGCCCCTCTTAGGACCATCCACATTCCGGAATTATTCCATATCGTGTCGTACGAGCTTGAAGCCAGGTTTCGAAAAGCTTTGCATAAGCCACGGGAATGCTTTGGCTGATGGCGATGACGTAGCTAGAAGTTTCGCACAGGTGGAAAGAGATCGAGGCAGCCTCTCTGGTGCCCCTTCTTTACACTAATGCGGATATTTCTTAGCTACCTCAAACGCGATGCGCCCGAGACAAAAGAAGGTGTTAAACTGCATGCACGAAGAGTGGCAGTACGCACTAATTCACATTCGCACCCACTCTTGAGGCAGCAACTGGAAGCCAATTCAAAAGTGGCGCACCACACTCGCGCTGAGGTAAAAATGACTGCGTCGCAAACCGTCTATAAAACCCGACCTCGATTCACTCGTGGAGACAGATGAGATTGGGCCTCGCAAGCGACCAACACAGAGAATTGTGCACCGACCACCTCGAAACGGCGTCGTGCAGCCGAGGGCGGACGATAAGATACGGCCTCCTCCTCTTGTAGGCGACGTTGTCAGTCTTCATACATGATGCTTCACGTTTCGTAGACACAGCGTAGTGGTTTGCGAAACATTTTCTCACCATTTGAGCTAAAATATGTGCTAAGTTGCACATATTGCACATATCCCTCCCGACCTAAAACGATTTCTTTCGCCATTTGCTTTCAAGTCGTGCAAGTCAACCTGTTCAGCGTACATTAAACACAGTGATATGCATTGCGTGCCAAATAAGTAAATACGAGAGGCTCCGCACCACAGATCTACGCGGTACCGTTAGGGGGAGTGGCGGCTGAAGCCCGTAAATAGTCCCCGATATCCTAGCTAGGACTCGACTGTTGGCACTCCTGGTATCCACCGTTTGTATCACACCAATAAACTACTGTTTCTGAGCGTGCTAGTAAAGTCGCCGCCTTTTTGCACGCTCCTCTACGCCTGTTCGTACTTTTGAGTGTGACCGGTTATCGCACACAAAAAATGCCCCAGGAAGCATTTAAACGGTAGTGGGTGCAAGCTCGGTGTCACTTTAAGACTAAACTTGATTCGCGCGAACTGACAAGCGCAATACTCCTTCTGCCCTCTCGGAATGGACTTCATCCCAGGACGGCGAGCAAAGGCGGCGACGGCCGTTGTTGGGACCCCCATCTCAACGCAGCCGCCATGTTTTTTTTTTCCCTCTCTCGGCGCATCCCCGCCGACGCGCAGTCATATCCGTTCGCCGCGGCGGCGGGCGAGCCCTCGGCGGCGGAGCGGGCGGCGCGCGATTTCCGCGAGGAGACCAAAGCGAGACCACGTGACTGACCCACATCGGCTTCCCCTCGTCACGCGGTTGCAAGAGAAGGCGCCAGGGCAGCAACGAAACGCGACGAAAGCGGGGAGAGGGGGGAGCGACTTGAAAAACGGGGATACAAATACACGAGACAAAAAGAGGCAAACGTTATGCAACCAACAACGGCGTTACTCAATGCGCCCCTTTCACAGAAAGGCCCGCCGCCACCGTGGTTAAGTACGCTTTACATTTCAAACTCGCTCGCCGCTCCGCACACGCAAGGGCTGCTGCTCGCAGCCAGACCGCTTTCAATCAGCTGCTGCTGCTGCTGCAAGACGCCGGCGTTGTCTTCTTGAATCCGCACGACTCGCTGCCGCCGGCCTTACCGCCGACACGCGCCATCGAACAACCCCAGCTGCTCGCGCGGGCCAAGGGGTTACAAGGCGGCCACTTATTTGTGCTGCCTGTTTCGTTGTTATCGACGTTACTCCACGACGGGGTGGCGCTAGATCGGCATGCAAAAGGAAGAAAGAAAGAGAGAAAAAAAAAAACACCTTCGAGACGCATGAACGGACCAGCTACAACAGCGCCAAAAATGTGGAAGCGTTCCTGCCGCCGCGGCCGCCGAAACGTGAAATTTCGTGATGCCAGTTCGTCGCCGCTATAACTGCAGCTCAAATCGAAATCTAGAGGGCGCAGAGAGAGAGAGAGAGAGAGAGAGAGAGAGAGAGAGAGAGAGAGAGAGAGAGAGAGAGAGAGAGAGAGAGAGAGAGAGAGAGAGAGAGAGAGAGAGAGACGATTTCAAAGCCTCGCAGCGAAAGGAAGCAGGAGAATCTTGTCAACCGGTTCCTCCGAACGTATCGTGCGGCGCCCTAAAGGGTAACGGTGGTTGCACTCGGCCTCCTTGTTATGAAAACAGCCGTGGCAACATGTTCCCGGAAAGGAGTTGCACCGGCGAGACAAGCTTGCACGAGGGCCCGTGCTTGGCACGGCCGGAGAAGAAACGACGGGACGCTCGAAAACACCACCACTTCAAACGGCGCCCCGCACAATTATGCGTGGAGAAAAAAAAAAAAAAAACACGCATGTGCCACACGACCGACTATATATATACATATATATAGTAGGGGTAGACGATTGGCCGATTACCCTTCCGATTAATCGATTAATGCTTTAGTCGCGATTAATTTTTTTAATCGCTTAATTGCCTCAAGTGTAGTGCGCCCCGGGAGAAAGGCTTGCTATCTTCAACCCTGCGGGCGACTCGGCGTGTTTTTTTTTTTTTTTTTTAACGTTTCACGTCACCACCCTCAACTACCGCGTTGCTTTTGTCCAAATCGTCGCTGTCAGTTCCGCAGGCGAAGGGGGGACGCGGTGCTGTTCCCGCCGCTCAGCTCTGAGCAGAAAACGCTCTTTGGGGGCTCGTTTAACCGATACAACATGCTTCCGCATCGGGGAACCCTTCCAGCGGAGGGGATCAGCGGCGGATGTTTGAAGAATTTACACTCTCAAAGAGTAGATTGTTCAGCACTTTTGTACGCTGGCCAACGAACCCTGTGTCCCAAGATGTTTTCCCAAAAAGACGGCCCGCGACGATCTCCGTCTCCAGCGAGGAAGCTGTGAGATGCGCTTCCTCGCCGACAACAGCCCTCGCTAGTGGGGACTCACATGTGTCGAGACGTCGCTATGCACTGTAGATTGGCGCCTTTGAACTTTTTCGTGTCACGCGTTTTTGCGCCTCGTCAATTATCCATGGACCTCCCGGGAACGAATATGCTTTTGATGCCTTCCGCGCATGCGCTTTCGTGGTTGCGCTCAGCTGCTGGTGGCATTCTACTTTCAGTGTTCTACTACCAGCATCAAAGGCAAATTGGCAGGGAAATTTGGATTTATAGTAAATTGTAGGGGCAAAGTTTGCAATCCGAATCAAGTTCATTGCCTACAATGCAAAAAGGCTTTTACCTACTGTGGAAGTGTCAGCTCGCTTCAACAACCACTTGCGCGCGAAGCACCCAGGGCAGCCACTGCAGCAGGAATCCTCGCAGAAAACGCAGACCACAATCGATGCCTACACCGCAAGGCCTCTTACAACGACGAAGGAAGAAAGCATCGCACAAGCCCTTGTTACTTGGATTGTGTGTTCTAGCCGTCCTCTAAGCATTGTTGAAGATGACGGATTAGCGAACGTTCTAAAAATTGCCTCAGGTTCACCATGCTACCAGCCTCCGTCCCGTCGTGCAGTGGGTGCTAGGGTGGACGCCTTATTCAACAGCAAGAAATCCGACCGTTCAAGCGGAGCACTCTACTGCCAGTTTCGTCAGCTTAACGGCTGACTTCTGGACTTCTGTGGTCAACGATGCCTACCTCGGTGTGACGGCTCATTGGATAGACGATGGCTGGGTGCTCCGATCAGCAACACTCCACGTGAGACACGTTCCGGAGCGGCACACGGCGGATCAATGTGCCAGTGAAATATTGGAGGCTGCCATAGATAGGGGAGTAGATGCTAAAGTGGTAGCTGTGTGCACGGATAATGCCCCAAACATCTGTCTTGGGGTGGAGAAAGCGAACTTTCAGAATTTGAAGTGCGCAGCTCATACTTCGCAGCTCTGTGTACAGAAGGCGCTCGGCATAACTGGCGTGGAACGGCTTCTTGTTTGTCGACGCGTTGTGTGTCATTTCAAGCACACCTCAAGTGACCAGGCGGTTCTTTCAAAGCATGCAAGTGACCTTGGTATGCCCAGAACGAAGCTTCAGCAAGACATCGCTACGCGCTGGAACGGCACATACGTGATGATAAGCAGTCTGATTGAGCTCAAGGAACCCTTACGCGGCGCCATGGAGGACGCGACTGGCAGCAAGACAATCACTCCGCACATCCCAGATGTCGAATGGGACATGCTGGAGCAGCTTCGGGATACGCTCAAACCGCTGCTTGGTGTGACCGATCTCCTAGGAGGAGACAAGTACGTAACGCGGCGCTTATCCCTGCCTTGAAGCTACTCTAGAATGCCATGACCACGAACGACTGTGACCCCGCTTTTGTCTGCCGCTTCAAGGCCATGCTGGTGGATTCCGTCGAAGAAAGGCTCCTTGCATGGCCGCATTACAGTGATTACGAGGTGGCCACATCTCTTGATCCGCGATTCAAGAGCCTCGCTTGCATCGGCAGAGATCGCCGCGAACATGTGTGGGAAACACTTTCTCAGCTAGCCACCAAGCCATCCGCCACGCCCACTGACAATACCCCCAGCAAAACGCGAAAGTACCATTTTGTGGCCGAAAGTGAAGAGCAAAGCACACCTTGCCACGTGCCGTTATACCGCTCCATGGCAGAAGTAGCCGACGACGATTTGGATCCTTTGGAGTGGTGGAGGGTGCAGAGCTTTCTCCTTCCGGAATTAGCACCTGTTGTAAAAATGCTGCTGTGTGTTCCGGTAACCTCAACGCCATGCGAGCGTGTGTTTAGCACAGCCGGGATGACTGTCAACAAGCAAAGAAACTCTCTGCTGCCCGAAAATGTTAACAAGCTTCTTTGTCTCCGCAACTGGATGAATTATCATCGATTGTATAAAACGATTTGTACAAACTAGCATCGACAACGTGAAAATAAAAACAACCATTAAGAAAAGCTGAACATTCCTTGTCTTTTAAGCCTTATTCGTCAAAATGAACACATCCTATTAACCTATTAATTAACCGATTAAAAACAGCCGATTAATCGGATTAAAAATTTTGATCGACGCCCAGCCCTAATGTGTGTGTATATATATATATATATATATATATATATATATATATATATTCCGGTCCCGGCAATTTTACAAGCAATTGAATAGACGAAATCGCTCCATAATTTGAAGCTAAAAACCAATACATTGGTTAATTGGAAATTATTTGGAATAAAAAGCATCGAGCTGACCGTCATCTGACGACCCTTCCGCGGGTCCACAACGCGAACTGCTCAGGACCTGAGAAGAGACGTACTCGCAGCAGGCGCGAGTCTCGGCTCTCGGCTGACCTGCCCCTTTACGAAATAATGGGTTCCAATTAACCGATCTATCTGTCTTCAGAGGCGCAGCTTCATTTACGCCGCAAAACTCGCGATGAAGGCAGAAATACCGCGATTGGAGAATGGAGCAGTGGAAGTACTAACGAAGAAAGCAGGAAGTGGTTAGTCCTCATGTGAGCCGGGTTCGAATCCCCACTGCGTACCAAATATGGGCTGCACGTAGCAATATTGCGGCGGGGGCTAACTCTTGCGTGGCTAAGGCATAATGTGGGCCTCGAAGAAGCCCAACCGCACAGAAGGGGAAGGCGCGACAGCGAATGCGCGGGCTGGGCCGGTGGAAACGATCCGAACCAGGAAAGGGGGAATAAACGATAATAGTGGCCCGCTGCGGGCAGTGTGAGCGGTCGCCAGTCGGAAGAAGGTTACCGCAACCATGCAGGAAGCGGCCACGACACGCGCGGCGAGGAGGATCCAAGGCCAGCTTCTCAGACGACGCCTGGCTAGACCCCTCGGATGAGACGCGGAAAACCATGCTGGTCTCAGTGACGCAACGACTACACAGCAGACCACGGAGGGAGGGAGGGGGGCACTTCAACACGGCGGAATTGAAACAGTAAAACGTGTTTTGGTAATGTGTTTCCTTTTTTTTTTTTTTTTTTTTTGCCCGCGAGGTCGCTTGCGGTGCTGTACAGAGCTCGAAGCCTTTGCGACTACTGACTAGCCTAGGAAACCATGTACACCAAATTAAGTGTTCATCTAAGAGTGTGCAGCCCATGTCAGGAGCTTTTTTTTTTTTTTTTTTCGCTGCGTCACACGCTCGTCTTCGCGAGAAAAGTGCGTTCAAAGCTGTCATCATCGGCACCTTCACACGATTTGGTGACATTAGTTGTGACGACACACTATAACGATGGGTAGTATTTAACAGATTGTGAGCTAGACATTTGCTACGTTTCCCATGAGAATTAAGGTCACTGAGGTAGCATTTGCAGACCAGTCTGACGTTACTGCAGCAGAAAATGGGGCCTTGCCTTGTGTCCACTGCCCTTTACAGCTCCAGAATTGAAACCTGCTATAGACGGTGAAAAAACGCTTCCAGCATTTAGCTACTATTCCTACAGGATACTTAGGGCCGGAGTGCACATAACGGGCGGCCTTTTTTGCAGTGTATGCACATGGTAACGCGGACCGCGAACGTGCGGCGACAATGCACTGCCCGATGTGCCGCAACTGATTTTAGCCGAATAACTGCGAAGCCGACGGTAAACGAACCAGGTGGAACCAAACGTAAGCTTAGGGCGTGACAGTAGAAAAATACTGCGGGCACGGTTCCGCACAAACTGGAAGCGACGCTAAGTGATCGCCATTAACTGATTCCGTTAACTGAAGCAGCCACGCTTCTAGCTGGCACCGACTTGCGGTAAGAAGAGGCATGCATCGGGTCCGGGTGACCCTGATGGTACGAAAGACTGCGGCCACGACTGCGATCTTCAAGTGAGCGGGGCAGCGGAGGCCGGAGCCATCGCACACGGAGCGCAGGTGTCCGGCAGACGACACGTGTCCGGTTGGTTGGACAGGGTTCTGCCAGCAGAATGAGCAGGATGAGGACAGGCTTCCTCGCGAGAGATGCGCAGACCCACCTCCTGACGTTGACGCTCGTTGGACAGCGTGTATGGGTGAATTTAGTACTGACAGGAGGTGTCAAAAGGGTGTTCTGGGGGGGGGGGGGCAGTTGGAAACACACATACACTCCAAAACAACGAAACTATGAAACCACCTTTCTCGGTAGGACGCTTATGCTGGCCTCATGCCACTGCGCATGCGCAAACGATTCGGACGCAGTTCTGAGCGTAAGCAGTGACACTTATCGGCTACAGGTGACCACGTCAATGCCGTTACCGCACCGCCACCGGTCTGCTAAACGACGCAATTGCTAAACACGGCGCTATTCCGCTGCCGGATATCCACCGACATGCGACGGCAATCGCCCTGGCTAAAGCGCACGGAGAAACGGAAGAGGAAGGCCTCCGCATTATTACGGACTTGCATGCCAAGGATGCACCAACGGAAGAACACCAAGCACGGCGGCTAACAACCTCGCAAGCTTCTCCCACTGAAGACAAACCAACATGGGCCCCGGGACATGAAGGGCTAGAGGGGAACGAATCGGCGGATCAGATCGCTCGTGCGGAGATCAACACGTTCTGCTTCACTCGCCTTCCATAATCGTCATGAAATGGCAAACGCCAGTACGCGTCCCCCAATCAAGAACCTAGCACAGAAAAAGCCATATCAGGGCGACGAATTCAAACGAACACTTATCCTAATCTACATACGTACAGCTTAATGTATACAAAACAACACACCGAGGCTTGCCCCTATTGCGCTGGTAAACCGACATTATGGCATGTTACATGGGAATGTGTGGATACATGGCCAGGCAGTTCACACCACAGGAGAAACAAGAGCAACGGGAGGCAGCAACCAAGACACCGCTCTCTGGTAGCCTTATTGGGGTCGTACATTTAGCCCAAGTATTCAGCTTAAACCGGCTCGGGCTTTGCACCGCATCCATTGACAAGCTCCCTCGAAGCCACGCTCAGGAAACCAGCAGCCTTCGTTTGTGCCCAGCAGCAGGTTACACGGCGGACATACGGGCCGAATCAGCTGTTGGCCACGCTCTCTGGCGAAGAACCGTGCCGCGCGGGCGAGCGCGCTGCCAAAGGAGGGATCTCTCATTGTCGGCTTCAACCTCGACCTCAAAAGCAAGACGGCAGGAGACTCTCTCCCACCGCTTGCAGACGCTGCCCGCGGCGGCGTTTCTGGTGCTCTCGGCCTTCGCCACAAACAGAGCGCCGCCGGCTGGAGTAAAACAATCGGAGCAAACGGCAGAAAGGGGAAGCTCGGTCCGTTTAATTCCGGACCGAACGAGGTGCGCTCGGATCCGGTTTATCCTTGACCGGAATCGGCCAGAGCCGCCGCCGCCGCACGGCGACCACGGTGGGGACAGCAGCCGGCGTTTCCCACCCGTTCCTTTCGCCGGCCCCTTGCTGCCGCACTCGCTCGCACTGCGTTCGTTCACCGCCGTCCGGCGTTCCGCGAGTTCCGGCAGCATGTTGAGACCCGTGCCTTTGCTATTTGTGTAAAAGTTGTGGCGCAGTCGCCGACGATGTACCAAAATGGTCGAAAAATGAAACTGTGGTCGCCATCCAACGAGGATTGGAGCCGATGATTCGCAGGAAATGGGACAATACACTGAGCACGGCCTCAAGAGCCGATCAGGTCCACCGGGCGCTTAAAAGTTGTTTCCTCCCCCGCCGTCGATCTCGGGAAGCGACCAGCCCCTAACAGACCCTGGAATCACTACATGAGCTTAGCGGCTGCGGGTGGCTTTTGGTAACAGCTACGATTTGGTAACAGATTTTGGTGACAAAGTCCAAGCCGCTCCACACCTGTTGAGCTCGTTCCTCTGCAGTCCGATTCTCCGCGCAACGGCTGCCAGAAAGATTCATGCCAGTGCTTCGTGGGCGTATCAAGTGCGCATGCTGACACGGCGAAGTAATCAGCACAGAAAAGCGGGGCAAACAGAGCTTGGACAGCACCACTCGAACGCACCACCCAGGCGGCGCCCGTGCGCTCAAACCTAGGCGGCCGCAGACACGACGAGTATTATGCAAACAGGCGCGCGAGCGTGTCACTCGCTAAAGAGTTATCATCACCGCGGCCCCCTCGCCTTGCGGCGGCTTGTCCGCGCCGACCGGGAGACCTAGATAGCGCGCGCTCCGCATTCCCCGCGGAGGGACATGCACGCGAGCCCCCCAACGCACACATTCACTTTCCGCCGAAACCGCCCGGCGCCGCTGCGCGCACGAGGAGAACGACGACGAGGGTTCTCCTTTCCGCGCACCTGTATTCTTCTCCCTCTCAGAAAATAATCAAGCGAAACACGCTTCAAAGTGGCGCCTGTCCACGCACGCTCGTGCGCCAGTTTCTAGGGCACCCAGAGCAAAGTTGTGCTCGACGCGCGGGCGGCGGATTCTTCGCGTCAGGACAAGCGCGGAAGAAGCTGACGTGCGAGCGTTTCGAAACGGCCGTCCCGCGGATCGCACCGTCGAGGCGGGCGATTCTCGCCGCCTCTGAAGTCTCCCACCGCTCGGCCATCGCAGCATTCCTCGTAGCGGCGAAGAGTGGCGGTTTTACCGCCATGCATGTGCACGCTGCAGTCCCTGTTTCGAAAACAGCCATACCGCCTCCACTATGTAATCTCGGGACGAATGGTTACCGCCCAAGGATGGCTCGCATTTCGCTGGGAGGTACAGTTTCTCGTTTTAGACAGTGCTCAGTGCAGACAGTGATCACGCATTTCTTTTTTATTAGAAAGGTCCAACACGTACCGGTTACCTCCTACCGAGGTTCAAAAACACGTATTTAGCACGGAATTCTGATACTCTCAGCAGCCGCTGTAAGATATGCCCAGCTGGACAAAGCTCAGAAACTCTCGCGAGCTCTCTCTGCTGACAGAAAACGAGAGCGAGACAGCATCGTTCGCGACATCGCAAACAAATCGCGCGATAGACATGCTCAGGCGTCAATATTCCTCGCATGCTGCTTGCCCTCTTTCGGCAACCTTTCTGTCGAACGTCAGACCTCGACCACAATTGCCGTTTGGCCCACGCAACCGAGAGAAGTAGTGCTCTGCACTTGAGCCACGGTTACCGGACTCCGTGCCTGCCAACCGGCGGGACCGAAAGACCAGGTAGCAGGTATCCATAAACCTATGTGTATCCGTTACTGTGAGTACGCGGGCGCGCAGGGCAACCCAGAAGTAAAATGCCACCTGTCGCAATGGCATTTCACCCCCCCCCCCCCCACTTCTCTTCCCCCCCTGCACAGTCCCGCGATTCTCGGCCCTTCCTCACAATCCCATCTGTCGCACCTCGGAAGCCAGCCCCCCGCCGGGGCGAAGGGAGTGGCGCCGGGAAGAAAGGGAAAGCTTCCGGAAACAGCGGGGAGGCGACAGCCGGCACAACACAACAACGGCGGCGGTCACGACGCGGAAATAGCGCGGCGGAAGGAAGCAGGAAGAGGGGGCCGCGCTTGGCCTTGAGGATGCTTCTCCCCTTTTTAGCCACGGTGTGTTGTTACGTCGGCGATGCGATGCAACGGGGCCACGAAAGGAGGGCCACATCTGGCTCGCCCCGTTCTCGCCGCTCTCCCCACACCCCTCGCGGCAAGGTGGAGCGGCCGGATTGCGCGCGCCATCCCCGCTTGTGAGGCTTGGCAAATTGGGCTCGCTATCGCGCGATACAGCGGCGTTTCTTTTTTCCCCTTTAGCTAAGGCTGTGAACTTGTCACCCTACACCGCTGATCGGCATGCACAAAGCTTTGCGCACTGCCCCCCCCCTTGCGTTCTCTGCATGTGGCTCGCGCGGCCCCTTTCACTCCGTTGCCACATAAAAAAATGCGGGAAATGGACACACAACACAACGTACGCTTCCTGCGAATAAGAATCCGTAATCTGAGCTTGGCGTCAAGGGAACGCACGATTCACAACGGAGAAGCGTAGAAGCACGCAGCGCTGTCGTCATTCCGGGGATCCCTCGCGAATGCAGTAGCGATTAGTGCGCACTCCACTCTCCTCAGGCGACTCTGCGTGCACTTTGCGCAGCTGTACTTGTGAGGGCTGTCGCCGTGCGTGCGGGCAAGTCGAAGCTAGAGTCCACGCTCGGCTTTCGCAGTAGAGTGCGCGCACACCCTTTTCGACGCCATGCAGCGGAGCAGTGCGGCGAAGCAGATTCGCAGCGGCGCAGACCGCGGAAGTGGCGCACGCGGAAGTAGGTGAGGACGTGGTGCACTTGGCCTTCGCGGAGCGAGTTCTCTTCCTTACGCCGAGACGGCGCCGCGTTACGTCGGTGAAATGGGGCTATGAAAAGACAAGCGCGCACCGGGGTCGCCCGACGGGGAAGCAGGAAGAAGCCGCCGCATTTCCTTCCTTCTTAGCGAGCGGAGCGGCGGAGGACTTCCGTCGCTGACATAACGGCTAGTCAAGTCGGAGAGAGGGAAACACCCCGTGTTGCTGAGATTACGTACTTGACTATAAATAGAAATCCCCGCTTTATTATGACTCCCATCAGGACCTCCACGGAGCTTGGACAGCTCCCTTTGCGTGGAAAAACGCCAACATAATCCGCAAGGGGGTGATGTCAAATAGCTTAAAGAAGCCATGAAGACAAAATGCAAGTCTGGTTCATTCGAAAGACTGACTCGTTTGAATAACACTGACGCCACTTTTAACGCAAACTTCACTAAAATGAGCGACATAATTAGGAAAAATGAGAATGGCCATGCGACCCACTAGCTCATTTTGCGCACTGAACTGATGCCGTATTGTGGGCCGCTCGCTGAGATTGGCTGAGGCCGACAAAATCCGATTGATTGCAGGGTTTAACGCGCCGACGCAACGCAGGCGATGAGGCGAACCGTAGCGGAGGGCTCCGGATTAATTTTGACCACCTCGGATCTTTAACGTGCGCCTAAATTTCGTACCCACGGACGTTTTTTTTTTCTTTTCGCCTCCATCACAAAAGCGGCCGCCACGGCCGCGACCGGGAAGTCGACAAAATCTAATGCAAATTAAACATGGATTATAAGCTTTACATAACGAGGTATTCGCGCTTAAATTTAGTGTACATTCTTTTCATAGCAGTAACAATGGGGGGGGGGGGGGGGGGGGGGCAAACAATGGAAGTTACGAACGAACACGTAAACATAGAAGCACCAGTGCGTACGGCGCGCACTATGCCGACCGAAGCTGCACATACCTCGGATGCGTTGAGCTTGTCTGACACAACACCGGCCAAGTGGCATAAGCGACATTGTCATACGTAACCCTGTTTGTCGAGCATATCTAATCTTTCACGAACGATTTACATCGACCATTACACAAGTAGGAGAGGTACAAATCAAGTCAAAAGGGCGGACAACAGTCCTCGAGCAGTATCGTCCCGCCATCTATCAAGGCAAACGGTAAACAAGGCACCGTGCACAATGTTTAGTTATTCGCAGTAGTGACAGTCAACATACTAACTTTCGAGTTAGGTGCGTTCCCAGGCGACATCATCATTGGCGTCACAAAATACACGATTTAGCGGGAGAATTAAAATCTAGCTTAGAATGTTTAATTTCCCAGTAAGGCGTCCTTTTTGCTGCCGGACAAGAGCTGGCGGAACTATAACTATAAAATACCAAATATTTCGAATAAAACAAACTTTTATTTTGTCTTCATGGCACCTTCAAGAATTACAGAGCCCTCAGCCTACTACTGTTTTTATAGAAGTTGTTTGCTACGATAATCATTACCCCTTAATCGACAGCCCAGCCCAGACCTCAAACAACGGGGAGGTCAGAGTGCATTCAGGACAGGCTGCTCAACAACTGACAACATTCACCTCATCGCTCAGGTAATAAAGAAATCCTCGGAGTATGCTAAAGCGTTTGGCTGAGACACCACGCAGTTCTGTAAGCATCGAGAGAACGCACTGGGGAATAGAGGAGGCTTACGTAAGACTCTTCATTGGAGGACGTATACAAGGGATGCGCGTGCAGGATGATGCTTCACAAGTGAACGGCTGCCGATCAGGAAGAGCGTGAAACAGGGAGACACTATCTCGTCAAAGTTGGTGTCGGCCTGCCTATTTGGCGGGGATAAGTCACGGTTAAGGGTGAAGGTAGAATACCCGAGCCACTCGAGATTTGCGGACGCACTGCCTTGTTCAGTGGACTGCAGAACAGCTGCAAAACATGCTTCAGGGCCCGCACTCACAAATATTGGTCGCAGGGTATAGATAAATATGAATAAATCGAAAGTAACGTCAAATAGGCAAGCAGGAAGCATCAGCTTTTGCGAAATGCTCCCAGAAGTGGAAGAGCATAACTACCCAAGTTGTCAGGGCGGATTTCAACCACAAGAATGAAATTCGGCGTAGAACTGGCGTGGGCCGGGGTTGGGAGTCTGATATTTTGATTTCTTTCGGACAGTCCACACGCACGTTTAAAAAAAATCGCAAGTGGTTAATAAATCCGATAATGCGAACATTAGGCGCGGCAGTTCAATCATCCGACGACTACGTACACCGCACGGTGACGTCTCGAAGCCATCAACATTTTGATACGATAACGTGTTACTACGACGATATTTACGTCACTTCATTGCGACGACACCTGCACCGGCTTTGCTTGCCGGCGCCTGTCTTGAGCTTCCGTTTCAATGCGCAATACTTGACGGTTCTGTCGACGAAGTCTTCGCTCATTCCATGCCATTACTGCGGGACCCTTTATTCTCTTTCTACCACGAGCACGTCTTGGATCACGTATCTCCTCGTTAGAGAGGTTTTTTTTTTCAGAGAGGAGCCATCATCGCAGGTGATTCTACGGCGCTGTGCGTATACCAACGACGCTGCCCAACAGCGGGCCTAGCCCAGATCGAAGCGGCGCGTCCAAACCGCACTGGTAGCGCACGGTCAGGGTGGTTCCGGGCAGGCTCTCGAGCAGCGTAGCCCCGCCGTGGACCACATGGGGCGCGCCGGCAAGTGGGTCGCGCGGGGACCGGAACGAGGTCACCACCTGCGCCGCTGTTGCGCTCCATCTCGGGAGCACTGCCTCTTCCGACGCGGCCTGGCATCGGAACGATGCGCGGCGGAAAGGCCAGCTCTCCCGAGCGATTATCGTGTTCGCCTAGCTGCCGGTTTTTGCAGCTACTACGGAGAAGGGAGATAGAGTATAGATAAACTCTTTATTGAAGAGGAAAATGCAGAGAGATCTGCCGACATCAGTTCGCCGACATGCTACTCTACGGGGAGAGGAAGAGGGGGAGGGGGGGGGGGGGGGAAGTAGTAGGTGTAGTAAAGGAGAAGCAGCAAGTGTCACCACCAGCGAGCCGTGCCTTGGAAAAGTGGCCCCACAGAAGGTGCGCTGCTGGTTGATAATAGTTTGTCTGATCCCTTTGTTACGCGATCCCTTGGTTGAAACAACGTAGCCTGCTCTACGAATCAGCCGACCGCAACCATGTCCTAACGATGTTTGCCGGTGACACGCCGTCGCAAGCCTGCCGTACACATCGCCTCCCACTTAAACCGTTCCACCGGCGACGGTAGCTCAGCGGCTAAGGCATTGTGCTTCTGAGAAGCCCAAGGACACCGTGGGTTCGATTCCCTCCGCGGTGCCCTCTTTTTCAGGCAGAGGCCAAAAGAAATACGGCCGAGTGCCGAGATTTCGGCGCGTGTTCCAAGTCCCCCGCAGGTGGTCCAAAACTGATCCGGAGATCTCCACTACGGCGCGCCTCGTAGCCCAGCTGCAGCTTCGGCGCGTTAAGCCGCATCAAACTTTGACTTTCCCAGCGCCATTCTGGAAGCCCGTGCCGTTCCGTTCAGGTGAACGGGAAGAAAGGGGCAACGAGAACGACAGCTGCCGTGGCACTGATCCCAGTGGCCTTGCGGATGCGCCGAACCCGGGGGCGCAGCTGTGGCCCAAAATCCTCGTTCGCTGTGCGTGCTTCTGAGCAGGGGGTCGGAGCAGCGCGTTCACCGAGCCTAGAAAGCCCGCCTAACCTCCTGCACGCTCCCGGAGCGAATAACGAAAGGAATGGGCTCCAGTTCTGCCAAATCTGAGCTGCCACAGAAATGTACCTTCATGCTGATAAGGTTGAAGAGGCACTATCTTGCGGGGGGTCAAAATAGCAACAGTTAAGAGATAATAAACTCGCCTAGAAATGTGTTCCCGCATTGCTCGCAAGTGGCGACCATTTCGGTCGCTCATTTCATGAGAACAATTACAGGCGAAATAGAAGAATAAGGGAGAGAACACTTGCATTCAATTAAAGAATAAATTATCGAACGAATGGCCTACTTTCAGCACATTTTCCGAAACATGCTACGACAAAGCTGCGCGTACGGTACGAAAAGCGATCATTAACAGATAGTCGTAAGGCCCACCCGTAGGCACGCCGTACCCGCAGCGTGCCCTAGAGGCTGCGCTAATCCCCGATATACGCAAGAGAACACGTCGCCTACGTTAATTAGGGCGCCACGTTAAGTTGAAGAGCCACTGGATCTAGCGCCCTCCTAATTCGAATCCGGCGTCTAAGGCATTAAATGTGCACTCGCGCTATGCGAAGGCTCCGGATTACGTTAATCTACGAGGAATCATTGACCGTGCGTAAGATGTATTTCACGGGCATACCTCCCTCTTCCCGCAGAAACACCAGCCTTGGTAGCAGGAGCCCTGAGCAGCCAATCTTGGTCGGTGCGCCGCGCACCGCTACCCCAGCTTAGCCGAGCGCTGTGACGCCACTGTGCTCATCTCCTGGCTGTAAGCATACACCCCAGCAACGCCTTAGAATTGGAAAAATACAGCCCCAGCTCATTTTTCTGACTCAAATCTCCCGCTGAAGCGGCGCCATTCTGCGATCCTTATACGCTGCGCCACAGTTCAGCGTACCCATTTAGCAGCCGGCACAGGCTTTCGCAAACGCATCCAGCTGTTGCTAGCGGCAGCATAAGTGCTCCGGCGGCGACTACTGCATGAAATGCTGGACCCCTTGCTCTTGGGAGGCGTTCTCCGGGACCCGCGAGGCGAGATGTGGCGCCGTGACACAGCGGCGCGCTATTCTTTCCTCCGTGGAAGGAGCCTTCCGGGCCCAGGAAGCTGCCCCCGATTGCCCCCTTGCCGAGCGCCTCCGGCCGCCGCCGCCACATGACGGGCGCGCACGCCGTCGCGGGGGCCGTCTCCTCAAGCGCAGGCTGCGCGCCGTCGAAGCCCGTCACAGCGCACGGGCCGCGGAAATTGGCCCGAATTTCGACTCTCTGCCCCCCGACAGACTCTGGGAGAGAACTTTTCCTCCATGCGTGTCAACGGCGCTGCATGTCACCACTGGCGCTATCCCTTACTCATTCTCGCCGACGGACCACAATAAAGCGCGCACGAGAGCCGTCCAGGAGTGGTGGCGGTGTTGGGCGCTGATGCACGTCCGAGCGGTGCCGCGCACGAGACAACGGCTTCCTTCTCACGAGCACGGGACGCTGCAGCCAGGTCACGTCAGCCCCCGGCCCGGAGATCGACGCCCTGTGTCAATATTTAAGCATAAGCGCTCGAGCGTGCACTCGCCGAGATGAGTGCACGCGCGCACACACACACACGCACAGAGCCCCGGGCCGCAGTCGTCGTGGTCGCTTCGTGGTCGGTAGTATTTGCGCTCCGTGGCGGAACGTTCGGCTTTCCTGCGCCCTTTGTGCTTCGCGGTGTCACCTCGCTTTTCGGCACGCCTCGGGAGAAGCCGTGGCCGACCGACCGATTTCCACCTCTTTACACGAACGCGTCGGCAAACAGGGTCACACGGCGGCACATAGTATGCTGGGGAGACGTACCAGCGCGTAAGGCACACGTGTCCGGACCGAACACGAGTGCGAATCGCGTGGAACCGACACCCGAAGGGTCGAGAATGAAACGTCCGTTAAAAACGGCTCCACCTCGAGCGTGCGAAGAAAGCGGTGCTAAGAGAAACAATTGGCGCTTCCACATCTGACGCACTTGCGGCCAATATATGCATGGCCCCATTCGCTCCTTCTTCACGTGGGAGCAGCAAGAGCGGGCAATTGAGACGGACGGCGCTCCCCACACAGCGGAGAGAGACAGTCCGGGAGGGTCTCGGAGAGCCCGAGCGACCCGAAGCTGGCGACAAAGACGGGGTCCCCCGAGACGCATAAAAAATGCCGGCGGCCTCGCCTTCCGCACGGCGCGGATCGTGTTCCCCAAAACTGCGTAAGGAAGCGCAAGAGTGCACACTCGCCGTCCCGGCCAGAACCGAGAAAGCCCAGGCAGACCCGCAACTATACCGCAACCTTGCAGCTTGCTGACGAAACGGCTCGAGCCTTGCGGGCGTGCCAAAATGGAGGATAAAGAAAAACAAAAAAGACGTGCGCGCGTAAAAGCTGCTGTTTTTTAGGTGCACCAAAAGCTGCAGTCAGGGACGAAGACCGCATAAATGGTTAACTCGAATGTTCTGCGATCGTGGCCCTTCTTGCGATTCCAAGGTGGACGGTACCAACGGCAACGCCGCATCGGCAGTGGAAATGCCACCGCGCACGTGCAGTTTCATTATAGCTCTGCAAAGCCGTACAGAGCTCCTGCCGGAATAGATGTATACCTGCTTCCCCCAGGCATAATCTCCTATCAATCAACGCCTGCAGAACGTGCGCCGGTTCCTTGCACCACGTGAACCAGCCGTTTAGGGCATACTGACACCAAGTGCTGACAGTAGAGGCCGCTCTCAAACCCGGTTTTTCTTACGAGACTACCCAGACCGGATTTCATTTCTTTCACTGCTACATAAGTCGGGAGTTCCCATGGGGCAACAGCTGGCAACTTTAACAACGAAAGACGCTATGCCAAATATTAAATTTGAAAACAAATTAGCTCACTCAATCTGCATCAAAACGACGCCGAGTTTGCAGTCTACAAGACCAAATGATCTCACGAGCCCAAATTTATCGCTATTACTTTCTCCGAGTAACGCGCGTTTCGAGAATCACGCTCCAGCGAGCCGCCGACTAGTCCAGCGGAGCAGAAGTGAGACCACTGACCAGCGCTTCTCGGCTGGACAGGTGCCGGTCACGACGTGGCCCGTCCGCCGTTACTCGCGGCCCCGGGGCGCACAGAGGAGGGCGGCCGAGTTGACACCCCTGGACGCTCCATCACTCGCGCCGCCACCCCCGGGGTGGGCGCGCTCGGCGTTAGCAACAGCGGGGCATCGCCTCGAAGCTCCGGTGGGAAATGAAACTGTACTCCCTCTCGCTCGCCCTCGCACACCAAAGTCCCGCGCAGGCTCAAAGCAACTACGAACATCCCCTTTCTATCGCCTGCCCCCCACATATTATATAACCGGCGTTTTCATTACTGCTCCCCACACCGCACTTCGTGCATATACGCACGCGCAACGTGGCCGTGGGCGCACAAAGGTTATTAATGGCGGCCAGCCGACAGCCGTTACAGCGCCGCCACCACCCCCCGGTGGTTAGGGAGACCGGTGCACGCCTCCGGTCACGCTAATGAAACGCCTCTCCGTGAGCCCGGCCGAAGAAGAATGGCGGTCCAAATAAACTATCAGCGAGAGAACGGGCCGGTGTCCCAAATTTCCTCTCGCCGGCAGGAGCGCCACCACTCCTCTTTTAAACACGCGTGAAACTGACTCGGCTCGAGGGGTGTTCCGCCGCCCCGGAGTGGCAGTAGGCAGACGCGCGGAGACTGCCCGAACCAGCGTGTTGGCCGTCAAGAACCGATCCGAAACGGGTGAGAACGAATGGACCACAATGGCACGCACAGGTAACAAGGGCGCACTCTTGCCTAATGACTTTGAAAACACACGGGCCACATGAGAGGCGCGAGCTGCATAGCTTAAGAGGTCAAGAAAAACAAAACAAAACAAGAACAATGGCTAATGAAGGCTTGAGTTGGGGCTAGTTGGTGAAAATTCCAGCGTAGATTAAACATTCGCCGCAGCGCGTTGACCGAGGCCAGGGACTACTAACAATAGGGACTACTTAGGACTACTGTACTAATTAAGGTACAGGGACTTCTAGGGACTGAGGATGGGCACTACTAAGAAGGCACACAACACACACAATCGTGTTCGCTTTACTTTCTCGCCCATTTGCGCTATAACCATCACAAATGGCCAACTACGCGAACTGTTGGGATCTCTGAAGAGTGCTACAAAACGGCTATCAACCTCAGGCAGCCTCAGACGCGCGTCTCGGACTGTGTGTGGACCTTCGCGAAAGCCGCTCAGTGACGATCACTGAAAGGCAATCAGAAAAGGCTCTTCTCGGACGGCAGGCCCCAGAGTCGACTCGGGCCTCGCGAAAGGAAGCGCATCTTTAGCGGCGACGTGCAAGAGGGCCCGCCGAAGGGAGAGGGACCAACACAAACAAGAGCGTAGGCAGTGATACAAACAGGCGCGGGGGCAATGGGACGCGCGGGGCAGAGGGGCGCGCCTGGAAAATATAGAAGAGGAAGCGCACTAATACACCGACAGCGGCGCACTTCCGCGTTCTCCCTTCCTCAATAGGCCGGCAAGAGGGCGAGGAGGTCCTCCGCATGGCACGCACAGCCGGAGAGGGAGGGGCAGATTCTGCCTCCATGCCCCATCGGCTGCCCCCGTCGCGGCCCGTGATGTACGCGCTCTCGGCCCCGCACTGGTGGCCCAGGGATGAGGAAGGAAGAAATGCCTCCTTTCCGGGCCCGCTGATGCTGCTGCTCCTCTTGCTCCGTCCCGGCAGGGCGGCCGAGCCCAAATCCCTCCTCACCGAGCGCAGCACTCGTTCAACGCGGTCTTGTCAGCGTGACAAGCCGGCAGTAAATAGCGAAAGCGGTTAACCGCTTATAAAACGGCTTACGGCGCCGCCTCGGGAGGTGGGGGTGACAGGCTCCCACGGCAACGCGATTCTAAACACGTTTGCAGGTCGTAACAAGGCGACTTGTTTGCAGTCAGACGCCGCCGCTTGCGGCCTGCCAAATGAACGGGCCCCGATCCAAGCTTCGCCCAAGGCTGCCGGCGCGCATACGAGCAGTAATGGAACAGCCAGTATTTGTGCGCAAGTTAGCGGAGCACAGAGGGACACGCGTAATTAATCGCTTCCGATAATGGCCGCGCAGTTATTACGTACACTGGGCACCACGGTTCGGAGCGTCAGGAAAGCCGCACCCGGGCTGTAGAAGTTCTTTAGAGCATGTTTCGCCCAAAACATGTCGGCACCATAAACGAATGTTGTCCACACCAACCTCAACAGTTCGTGTGAAGTGAACCACCTCTTGCTTGCACTTCGACGCTCCACTGGGATCTAATAAAAAGCGCGCTCCCCGAGCACAGCCCAAAGAAAGGTTCAGGGCTTGTCCATCATATTTCGAGTGTCCTTTTTATAACAAATACTGCCTTTGTGGGCAAAACGGTTACGCATCATCACTAAATCTAGAAATCCTTCGAAATGCGTTAAAAATAGATAAAAAAAAAAGCGCGGGCGGGCACGCTGCTTAATGCGAGTAAGGCACTCACAGCACCCGTACGAATACCTGAAAGACCATTCACCCGTTCGACATCATTACCATCGGCACAGACGGCTCATTTGATGTGCAAACATCTCTCTGGGAAACCGGCCTCAAATCTGCACATTGTTCGCATTTTCTTTGCACGCCAAATACACATCCTGCGCAGCGTAGGGTGGCGCGCTTTTCTTTTGGGCGTTTTTACGCGAACAAAAACACCAAAGCACGAAACAAAATACAGCATCGACAGGTCACCTCCGGTCCTTATAATATATCTGCATACAATTGGCCACGATAAGCGGGCCGCCGGCAGAAAAGGGGCAACTTTTAGACGGCTCCGCACTGACCAGGCGGAAAATGATGCGCCCGGCTGGTTCTCGGACGTATACAAAGTACTCCACTTTACAATGCGATAGGTATGCTAAATAAGGAAGCAACGCCTCTCCTTGGGGTGCCCCATGCAGCGCACTTGAGGCCGCAAACAGTCGTCAGCCAGCAGCACTCGTTCTGTGTTTCCCTCCCGCGACTACTTGTGTGTCACTTTCTCCGAACATGCACTGCCAGGGTCGGTGTAATTAGTGCCCCATGACTGCACTATCCGGCCTAACAACAACGGGGAAAACAGAAATCGCGTATACATTCAACGGCCCGGTGTACTGGCGAGAGCAGTGCAATGAGAGAGTAAAGCGGATCATATCTAGGGCAACCTTCGGCCAATGGCAACGCGGCACAATACGCGCACCTTCAGCAGCGCTCCTCCTTCACACCTCCAGTGCCGGTTCTTTCCGCACTCCCCCCGAGAAGCAAGAAGAGCGGACAAAGATGGCGACGAACACCAAGAAGCACGCAACAATCTCTCACAAACCATTATTCCACCTCCGTCGTCCTTTCCTCGCCGACTCCTTAGGTTCCCATACGCCCCCAGCCGTGCACGTTCCAGGAACCGCGAAAAAAAAAAAAATCCCGAAGAACAGGATAGGAAAAAGAAGATATCTGGGGGAGGCCCTACGGTAAGCGCAGTAATCGGGCGGTCGACTCTTCACAGCCGATGCATTCCATTGAAAAGTTCTGCTCGGAGGAAGCAAGCAAACTAAAATGGTGGCTGAGGTTGGGTGAATCCGCTCTCGGCTTTCTTTTCTGCCTATAGGATAGGTAACGTGAGGCCATAGTTGCGCGCACGCTACATGAAAAGCACACCGCGAGCTGGCCTGATCCCACTGAAGCTGTACATGACTGCACAAAAGGTGGGGTCCGTTTTCGCGCTCCCCCACAATGCATTTACGGCAGGCCTCGGAGCTTTACCGCGCCCGTCTCGCTGCTATAGATGCATGTGAAAGGCAGACATTTTCAGCTCCAACGCTTTTTCGCCCGATTTACACATTCCACCTGAACTTGGTCTCCCGTCCATGGGGCACTTGCGGATGGATTCTTTTTCGACGACTAGTGGTGAGCGCTAGGCACACGCAGTGAATCGTGGGCATTAATAAAGCCGGGCATTCTTGACACTAACCAGAAAGGGCTCGGAAAAGCAAAACCGGACGTGCAAAATCAAAATTCGAATAACAGTATCTGCCTATCCGTAAAATAAATTACTGTGGAACAAACTGGAACTGCGTCTGCAACAAACTGCGAAAAGGAAGGACTAGGGCTGCTTGTCCCCCTTTTTTTTTTTTTTTACGTATACCGAGCCGTTGTCTGCTTTTGCCACCATTTTTATAAAGCTTTATAGAAAGTTACAAGGAATAAACACAAACGCAATCCCCCTTTCCCACGTTTTTCATTCCTGTGCCTTGTTCCCAAACTAATTTTCAACCGCATAGTAAGTGAACACGCCGAAGGTGACTGTGCCACCATGACGCAATTAACCAATTCTCCCCAAAGTGGAAAAGGCGTCTAGAAGTAGGAGAGAACAGAGGAACCCAACTTGGTCCATGGCTCCGAACCCGGCTACAGAAAAATTGGTGCTGCACAACTAAGTTTACATACGCATCACGCATCCCTCTCTTCCTCGGCTTGCCTCTTCATGCGCCTTAACGGATTAAACGCGGAGATAGAGGCCAAGCCCGACGCACAATGACGTCGCCATTCAGTTTGAACCGCCCTCGCACAGCGCGTGACCAAGTAACTATCTTCCGTGGTAGTTCACATCGTCTTCGCCGCAGCAGAATAAGAACATAACCAGAAAAAGCGACTTCTCTGAAGACCCGAACGAATTTCACACGCACAGCCACATACCACCAAGTCTTGGTAGAGTTATTTTACAGGCCCGCAGAGCTCTTGTTTTCAACGCGTGGAAAGAACAAAAAGTAGTGGAAAGAACAAAAAATGGGACGCGCCCTCTCGTACGTTTATTTCCTCGCTCGTTGTGCGCTGCTCTGCTGCTGTTACAAAACATGCTTTCAATAACCCTCTTTTTTTTTTTTTTTCAATCCCCTGGGATGACACCATCGGAGCGGCCCATTTACGAAAAACACTGCCAAGTTCCTGTGTTGACATGCTCTTACAGGCCTCAGTCGGGATTACGTCAGCCGACCATGTCCGCTTCATGGCGTTGGCATTCCTACACTACGCGCGTGCCTACAGTGAAGCAATCCTCACAGTAGCGCGATTGTTTTCGGCACGTACGGCGTACGACACGAAACCCAGCTGCCGCTGGAAACCAAACGAACAACCAGGGACGCTTCATACCTCCGACCAAAACTGTGCGAGCGCTGGCGACCACGTGTTTCCCCGTACGATCGTCAACCAACCCAGCGGGCTAATCCTAGCTGACCAGGTGAGACAGAGGTGTGAGTAAGCGGGTTCTCAATGGTCCATAACGGGACACAATTCTCGAGTCCGTGAATTCGCTATGTAATTTGATTTAAACGAACTGCGACGTATTCCCGCAGAGCTCTGCCTAAATGCCGCGTAATTTGACGCTTAGCTTACAAAAAATCACCACGATGATAATATTGCACGCCTCGGATACACATTAGAAAGGGATAATTTGACGCTTAGCTTACAAAAAATCACCACGATGATAATATTGCACGCCTCGGATACACATTAGAAAGGGATAATTTGACGCTTAGCTTACAAAAAATCCCCACGATGATAATATTGCACGCCTCGGATACACATTAGAAAGGGATAATTTGACGCTTAGCTTACAAAAAATCACCACGATGATAATATTGCACGCCTCGGATACACATTAGAAAGGGATAATTTGACGCTTAGCTTACAAAAAATCACCACGATGATAATATTGCACGCCTCGGATACACATTAGAAAGGGATAATTTGACGCTTAGCTTACAAAAAATCACCACGATGATAATATTGCACGCCTCGGATACACATTAGAAAGGGATAATTTGACGCTTAGCTTACAAAAAATCACCACGATGATAATATTGCACGCCTCGGATACACATTAGAAAAGGAATGCAGAACAAGGAATCACTTCAAAATTTTAAAATAAATGATTCGTAATACCGTAAGCGTATTCTAAACGACATTCAGGGCATTTTGTTCCATTTTTGTGTTTCTTCAAGGGCATTGCAAAACGGCTGACGACGAGAGTAGGCAGCGAAGTCGAGTAAGGTTGGTGTGCAGTGCGTGAAATAAAAATAATTATCAGTAGTTGGATGATTGGCAAGGCCAGCGGCCTTGTCCAGCACGCACCCCCTTTTCGTGCTCCATTGGTTGTGCTTGCGGGTCTGATGGGACCCGACGCGACGTTTTGTTGGTGCGGGTAACAGGTCTTCTCTACCAGCCCTTATCACTTAACCAGAGCAGCAACACACCCCATGGTTATAGTTCCGAATTTTCTTGACGTCTCCCTCTTTGTCTTAGGGTTTCTCTAAAGTTGAAAGTCAATTAGCCGTTGGGACGACGTCGCCGATTTCCCTGGGTGCAAAGTGGAGTCATTCGCTCGACGGCACGCGATTGTCAGAAGAACATTGATGATGTTCTCGTCAATAAAAAAAAAGGGGGGGGGGGGGGGGGAGCATCATACCAAGCGGCACCCCACGAGCAACAAGCATTTGATTATTGTCGTCGGTTATCTACGAGGATGTGCGCGGGCTGGTGCAGTTGGGTCCGCCACGTCTAAAGCTGTAGTGCCACATCTTCAGCCTCATTGTTGCGGGGCGTGGTGGATGAAAGACGCACCCAGGCCAGGCCCCCCTGCCGCGGACACTTTGTTTCCCGCAGGCTGGCTGACACACACGCACACACCCTGCGGGCAGCACAGCAGCAGGGCCTCGCCTTGCTTCACTGCCGGAATTTCCGGAAGCGTCAGGGCCCACGCGAGAGCTAAAGAAACCGGCGAAAGTAGGCCCGGTCGGCCGCAACGGGCTGCGCCAAAGGAAGGAGGGAGTGACTGGGCGAATATGTGTCACGGCCAACAGGTGCGCGTCGGAGCAGGCCACCGCGAGAATCCCGGGAATCGGCAGAGCACAGACGCACGGGGGGAGGAGAGGCGAGACGCGCAACCCGGTTGGTCCGAAAGGGGTCACGTGGCGTTGACAAAGCGACCACCGCGCCTTTCCCGCGGTGCAGTTCCCGCGTAACTTCAAACTGTGCTGTTCAATTGGCCGCACAGCTCGCCTGTGTTGATTGCTGCTACTTTTTTGCACTACAACTGAAGTGTAACCCCAAAATGGTGCTACAAATTAGGACGAGTTGTCGACAGAATACCCGCCTGGCTATTGTCGAGTGGTTATTACAGGCAACACCGTTTTCGTTCCCTGTCTGAAGATTGTTACCTGGGCAAACAAATTTGAGTGTGTGCATTACACGAGGATGACAGTTCGTTTCCCTCAAGCAGACCGTGTAACGACAATGTGGTACGCTGCCGGAATAAGTGCTACATGGACTAACGGTAGCTCAATCCAGTTAAGCAATCCCACCCAATGTATGCGTAGCACCACTGGAGGCGGACAGTCCACTTCCGTATAGCCAAATATAAACCCCACTACACAACCCAAATAAATAATGGGATGGCTCAAGAAGCGTATTTGCCAACCCCCTTTTTCCACGAACTTGCCCCCTTGGTAGCGAAAATGTAGGCGAGGGAAAAGTGAGCGCAGCGCACGCTATCTACTGCTTAGCGTTCGCAGCGCGGAGCCGTATTTCCGTTAGGCATGGTTAGGTGTATTTTTTGCTTACGAATTGTACTGTGGCTATTTTGCTGTAATGTGCTTTCGGTGAAAAGTTGCCGCATAAATCGATCGCCGTGCGATACCTGAGCGCGATTCGTGCAATGCGTGGCACGCACAGACTCGCCAGTGCACCACACCTCAGATTCCACTCGGGCAGCAATCGTTACTTCGTGCAGCCTAGCGTCACTGAATAAAGGCTTTTAGAGTACCGGCACTCTTTTCTCTCATTTTTATGTGCCGCCAGGATTTTCATTGGTCGGTCGGCACCACGTGATATTTGTTTACATATGGGCGCAGCCATTTTGTTTCTGGGCGCCTCTCCTCTCTCTCTGCTCCGCAGACGCTAGAGCGGGCGGTCACGCTCTGCCCGTCACAACAGGCGGCGGTTTCGTTGGGAGAGATGGCAACACTGCAAGCCAGAAACAAAATGGCCCCCAGACTAATCCGGGTGCACGAAGTGGCGCTACTCTTTAGCGTAGCTTATGTAGTGACGCTAGTGCTGCCCACACAGCTCAGCCTCAGCTCAGAGCTGCATCCGGGAAGCAGCAAGTCGGGAGAGGCAAGCTGCCCGCAGGGGGGAAGCTCCCTGACGCTCTTGTTCCGCCGCCGATTGGCCCAAGGTCGACATCAAGCTTCTGACCGAAAGCACACGCTCGAAAAGGCGCGGGACGGCCGGCCAATATGAGCCACGTGCGGGGACGGCAAACAACTAACGGTCATTATGCTGTCAAGAGGCGAGCCAGTAAACAACATCGCAGTTAGGCGAGAGGCCTCCGTCGGTGCGGCAGATTTCCTTTCCCAGGTGAAAGCGCACTGCCGCAGCGGCTATCCGCAGGTGGAAAGCGGAGGCGGCGGGGGGGAAGGGCGGCTACACGTCACACCAGCGACCGCGTTACGTCGCAGCGCCGCATACGCGTGAGCTTGCAGCCAAGTCGGCCGCGTCCGCAACCAGCCCCGCGGGCAGGCAGGCACTACTATGCAACGCCACTCACGGCGCCAACCGGTTCCAGATAATTCCGAACGCGTGCGTACATGCCGCTCGGAGGAGGGAATACAAAGCTGGCGCGCAGCGATAAAGCGATGACGCCACGCGGAGGAGTGCTCGCACAAAGGAACCAAAATGGCGGGGCCCGCGGAGGCAAGGAAAACAGGCCGCGATCCGATGGAGAGCGAGCGTCCGCAAAACCACATCGAACGAAACTCCGTGCTTTTCCCAAGCTATCCGGAGCGAAGAACAACGGCGGGAAGAAGAAGGGAGTTCTTCGTCAAGAACGTCGCGCACTTTTTTTTTTCCCCCGTTCAAAGTAACCCCAGCTGTCTACGGCGCTTTCTGCAGAACTACTCGCATGTCCGAAGAGACTGTGCTTTGCAGAAAAGTCAACTACAGCGGAAGTTAACTTCAGAGCAAAGCCAACTTTTCCCGCACGCCAAAGTTGCGTCCGTCATGGTGTATTCAAAAGACGGACCTTGTCAGTGATTCGGGCTGCGGACAGTGTGCCACGTCCAGCGACGTCACTGATTCGGGCACTGACCGGCTCCACTTCGAACGTCACAAAGTGACAATGCTCAGCGCTCGCTTTTGCGCTCCTCGATTCTGGCGTGGGATTCCTACTGCAAGAATACGGCGACTACAGACTACCCCGCCCCTTCATTTTAGAAATTACCACCACCCACTATTTTTTTTTTATTTCACTCCCACTGAGGCCCGCGCTTGAGGACAATTACCAATACACCACGCTTGCTTAATGAGGAAAATTTACTTCAGATCATATAATCTGCGTCGCATTTCCGAAAATTTCGACTAATTAACTACCAAACTACTCACTCTTAAATCGCCGTTAAAACGGTGCAATGACTGCGAAATGAATATGACTGGAAAAAAAAATCACAGCAGCTTTCGTAATTTCGGAAATACAAATGCAGTTTTCGGGATTAGTGTAACGCAGTGGTATCCTGAAACATGCCAATATGTATCTTAAAGTTTCGCGTGATTGTCAAAGGCTTCGGGGAAGGGGGGGAGGGGTCCTGTTGCAATCTAACACTTTCCTATTTTAAATTGCGCGGGCTGTGGATTCTTAACAACTCCCACAGCGCAGAGGCAGGTGGCACGCCAGGCTGTTGACGATGATTTTTCCCCTTCTGTAAGAGAGAACTCCCACTATAAGCAATAGTTTGGGGGGACACCGAGCCATCACAGCTGCACGTAATCCGACGCTAAGTATGACGCTACGACGAAAGTATGCCGCCAAGCGTTTAACTGTACTTTGGAAGAATTTCTCTTTCGGCTGGAAGTTTACGGGTGGAGAAGCGCAGGAAGCCCGCACAAGGCCATGTTGCATCCGAGTAGTTTAGTGAACGAGCAGGTAGCGCACCAAGATGTGTCGCGGATGCAAATGCGCATTCGTCCACTGTTTTGTTCCCACTGAACGCTCAATGTACTTCACCAACAAAGGCACGCATTCAAAATGAGGACGGATTTGCATTGCGCAGCAGTATTCCACACTGACTTCCAAATGGGCAGCAACCGTTCTCGACGCTATGACTTCATTATTAGTTACAATAAAAACACGCTGGCGTATAACGGACCGCACGAAGTGATGCGGAAGTCGTTTTATGGAGAAGTATTTTTGTTACTTATTCCAGCGCTTGCTTTCAATAGCTAGAGGCTGCGTCAAGGCGGTCAGAAAACGGGCAAATACGGGAGGTGCGTTTAATTGCGTGCGTTTAATCCACACGCAATTACGGTTATAAGCGTGAAGAGGCGCAGTGGTCGGTTAAAGCGAAATGAGGTGTGTCAAAATGCCCTTAGGAACGATAAAAAAAATACTAGTAGAATTCACTTGTGATGATTTTCTTTAAAATTCAAATCCTTCGTTGGCCTGGGAGAATCATTACGGGTATTCGAGCGTGCGTGTGCGGTCAGCTTTTGAGACTGACAGCGTACTTCGTCGCAGTAGTGCTGTGGGGCACTTAACCGGTACTAGAGTTCTACATGTGCGGGAGCTATATTGAAGAACTCTAACCGGGACGAGAGCTGCGCGCCTCCGCGTGACGTTATAGGAAACGCGCCTGCCCATACGACTCGGCCTAAGACGCCAGGTAGTGTGAAAAGTCGATGTCAAACAATGCCTTGGAAAGGAGACAGTGGCCGCACATTGTGTGGAATAGCAGCCCATCGGTGCATAAATGCAGGAACAACGCGGGCCGTGTCGAGCTCCGCGAAGCATTTTCAAAGCCGAGCAGAATCGGCGGCGCGGCCTCGGGAGATTAGGCGGTGCGGGAAGACACAGTGTAACGGGGGGGGGGGTCCTTTTTTGTCACGCCCGCCAAGGTCATCAACGCCGCTGATGGGCGAACAATCGCGACAGGGCCGGCCGGAGGAGCGGCGAGCGAGGTCAGCGCACAGGACACCCGGAAAGAGCGGCCGCCGCGATTAGAGGGGAGTGACGAAAAGAAAAAAGCGGGTCAATGCCACGCAGGGAGGAGCGGAAGTGTGGCAGTAGTGGTGGTCGTTAGGCGCCTCCTATCTTGCGGCAGCACTGCGGCCAGAAAAACAAGCCGAGAAGAGCAGCAGCGGCAGCAGGGCGGCAAATAAAGGAAGCGGCAGATTATACGCGCGCAAACAAAAGCACGCCGCCGCGCCGAGAAACCTTGACACCGCCCGAAATAGCGGCCCTTTCCCGCCGCTCTCGATTCATCGTTTTGCATAAGTCGCCGACGCGCTCTCTGCCAGCCGCATTCCCAGCGGGAAGCACGAAGCGCGGCGGCAAACTCTGGGGCCCCGCGGGTAAGCTCTCGGCCAGCTCGAGAGCACCTGAACGCGAGCAATGGAGACCGCCAAACCCGATTACGCGACTGCACGGGCGATTGCGCGTGTACCGAGCACGACGGAGCAGGCGCGACTGCCGGTCGCGCTGCCTACTTCTCTGATGGCGGCGAAACACAACAAAACCCGCGATTTCAGGGGCAAAGAAAGGCGGGGGATTCAAATTTATCGGCAGCCCTACACAGAGAGAGATCAGACGTACACACGAAATTTGAACCAAAACGGCTACAAGCGCAACCGAAATGACCTCCGCATTGTACCGTTGTTCAATTTCTTTCCCATTTAGACTTCCCGGTCAGCCTGGCACCACACCCGCGTTTCGTGGGGAAAACTGGGTACAATTTAAGGCCAGACAAACGAACGAAGAAATGTTTACATAATTCAACCCGCACCCAGTGGGAATTTCAGATCATACATTCGGGCTACCACTACTAAAAAGGTATCCAAGGGCGTGGAAAATTCGAAACTGAGCTGAGCCCAGGGTCTTTAACATTGGCTGATGAGAGAACAACCCTGTGCCTGACTATCGTTCCACGCTCACCGCAAAGTGCAGCACTAGGAAGTAACGCCGGCAAACGACATACAACCCCAAAACGAGTGCAGTGCCATGTTTCAAAGAAAACATGCAACACGGGCAATAAAGCGCTCTGTGAACAACGCGATAAGGACGCTTTCTCGGTTGGCCGCTCGTTGACTCGAATATTACAAAAATAAAAGATGAACCCCCCCTCCCCCCCCCCTTCCCCCATTCGGCACATAAACATTGAGCACAATGTAAGGCAGGCCAGCACGACAAACCTTTATACATTCTGCGCAACTCACCCCCCCCCCCCCCCCCTTCCGTCTTCGTTAGCAAGGAAGCGTGCACACAAAAAATTTTACAGCTGACCTCCTTTTTTGCGCACATTCTGCACCGTTCGTGCTATAATCAAGTTCTGACGTCGGTTCTTCTGAAGGGTCGACGCAACACCAGCACAGTAGAACTGAATGGTGCTCAGAGAAGGTTCACTCAATTCCGGAATGAGATTCAGTTGCTCCTAACGGTGCGGAAACTTGCCTGACATAACATCACGCTCTCCTGAAAGTAGTCACGGCGTTGCTTCATTTACGAGACCGAGCGGTGCGCAGCTCTTCAGACTTTAATGATTTCTGTTCTTCGCTGCAATTCTGAGGCGCACGTAAACGCTAGCAAGACCCACGCGTACCGCATCACGCCCGGCGATAAAAGTCACGCTGTCAAAACTTGCAATGCCCGCTCACTTCAGACTGGCCAGTCTTGAACACAACGCGAGCCAAAGCTACACGCCTGACCCCTGCGAACGGCGCGTCGTTTCAGGCGGCGCAAACTTATTCTAATGAGCTCAACAAGATGAATAAACCCAAACGCGGTCCCCGCAGCTCACATTGGGCTCAGTAGCAAGCACACCAGGAAGCCAGGCGCAGTTTAAAAGAAATCTGAGTTAATTTAATGCGAAAACACGCCAGGCAGCGGAATTCGGCATCGTAAATCCTTCCATTACATCGCGGCAGGAGCGAGCGGCGGTGCAATTCGTCGGAGACAGATCGAAGCCATTCGAAAGCGCTAAGGCGGAAGCGGATCGGGAAGCCAATCGTGTCGCCACAGGATGAGGCCCTTCGAGAAGGTGAGACGGAAGCAAAGCGTCCCACGTTCCTCGGACTTTTGTTGCTGCCATCAGGCCGAAAGCGTCGCTTGCGAGGTGCGCTCAGACGTAGCCGCTAAAACGAGCGGCCCACCGGCGACAGCTCGAGGCGGGCGCTTCTGGCACGGGGCTGACACCAGCGCTCGTGATGTCGCTTTGTCGTGTGTTTGTTTTTCGCACCGGTTTAAAACTGCATCCGAGGCCTTTTGCGATGATAACATTCAAGCGGAAGAATAGAAGGCAGGTCTTCCAGACAGAATCACTCATAAAGGGGTTCCTGGGGGCCCGAGTAATGGCCGCTGCGCGCAGAGGGGGGCAGGCTGCAGCGGCCAACGCCCGTGCGCTGCCAACCCTCGGTGGCGACCAGTTGGCACCGAGCGTCGCGCAGCCCCCGACGTGGGCCCTGGCATTCGTCCGCGCCGCCGCTCGAAAGGGGAAGGCGGCCGGCCATGGAACTGGGTCAAGGCAGCGGCGGAAAAGGAGCGCGGCACGTTTTACGACCCCCGGGCATCGATCAGGCACCATCCTTCCTTCCTGCCGCCCATCTTTTCTGTTTGTCCACGCACGCCTGCGTGTTCCCGTTAGCCGACGAACGCTCGGGAAGAAAGTGCACACCCAAAGGAACCCCGGCTTGAGCGCCTGCGCAAACAATGGAGTCTCAGCAGCATGCGAAAATCCAGAGATGCGACAGTATCAAGCCCTGCGACCTGGCTTGATAAGTGCCGTCGCAAGATTATCGCAATAAACACCGCGCCTGACGGAGGCGGTGCAAAGTACCCGACGCTATCTCGCCCCCTCGTCGGGCTTCTGGCGACGCACGAGTTTCCGCGTCAGTCCACGTCTTTGAAGACGGCGAGTGCTTATAAACGCGAGAAGACGGCGAGCCCTCCGGTTCGTGGTGTCCAATCCGGCGTGGACTCTTCCCAGGCTCGGTGGACGCGAACCTGCGCACGGTACTTCTCGCAAGCGGCGAGCGCCACGGCGATGCGGAACAGCCGCGGGGTAGCCTGCTGCTGCTGCAAACGGCTTCTTCCTGGCGCAAGCACCGCGAGTGGCGGCCGCAACCGCAAAGACGGCGGTCGCCGAATTGGGTCAAGGCTTTTGCCGCGCTCAGGCACTGCGCGGCCGACTTCCCGGCCGGCGATCTCACGCCTCTTGCGTCACTGCCGGCAGCGGCCAATGGGGCGCTCCCAACACCGATTACGTCACGCCACGACAGTCACGAAAAAGAAAGGCGACGGAATGGCAGCCCCGCTCCTCACGACCGACTGCACGGGGCTGTTGTGTGGCGAAGACGGTGCACGGGAGAAGCCGGCAGTAGTGTACAGGAGAACATCCGAAGGTTCCGCTGGCCCCTCCGCACCAACGTGTGCTCAAAATTCCTGCTGAAATCCCACAAAACTGTCGCAATACCCGGTCAACTCAAATTCAGTCATCACCAGCCAATCGCGCAATTGGGTGAATGGCGTTGCAAGTAGATTAGGCTGAAATTCGCTTTAAAACTTTAATGAGCGTTGTTTCCACTACCCAGTCTTCCGATCGGTGCGAGTTGTACGTCGTCTTCACGGTCCGTTGAACGGTCGCGCACGTCGCTACACCATGGGGTCGGGAAGAGCGTATTCAATGCTGCCCGACTCATCGCTGCGCCAGCCGATGACGCACGCAGAGTGGCCGCTGCGCGCGCGCTGATCGCGGCGCAAGGTTGCCGGTGTGGCATCAGCCGCCCACCACACGGGTTCCGGGAGCCGGACACCGAGGGCGGCCACAACGCGAGCCCAGTTGCGTGCAACTGTTTTCGGCCCACGAGTGATAGTGAGTTCGCAGCGAATTATGCTGCAAACTTAGAAATTGAAAGCCCTATTCCGTGCCCGGCACTAGATTCACTCACTAGGTCGCGTGTTCGTTCCTGGCCGCTGAGGACGTATTTCTGACGGAGGCGAAATGCAAATCTGTGCGCTTTGCACGGTAAAGAACCGCAAACGATCTAAATTAATCCGGAACACTCCGCAACAGCGCACCTCCTCGGCACGTCGGAACTTTGAATTGGTATTTAGCACCAGGATTCGAAGTAACCGTGACACACATGTGAGCTAGGTCGTGGCGCCGATGTTCGCCCATTTTCGCACAAACCGGAACCCGCTGGCGTTGCCCAAAGTGGCTGAATAAGAGCCCGCCCTATTTCTGCCATTCGAGAGCCGCTGCCCCGCGCGCAAGCTACGACGTCCGCATTTGCCTCTCCGCGAGGCGAACGAGTGACACGACGGGAGCGCGCGTGTACGTCGCGGGCCGCGTCTCCAGACTTCCTTTCGCCCATTCTCGACACGTGCTAGGAACGTGGGCGTTATTTGCGCTCGAGGGAGACCGCCTCCACGAGAGGCCCCTTTCCCAGCCAGATAACACAACGATGCCGCCGGCGCGCGCCACAAAATATCAGGCACTCTTTATTCGGTAGCCGCGGGGCCCACGTACGTCCCTGCTGCCGCTGTACCCTCCAGAACGGGCCTGCTTCGCGTACAGGCACGCACGTATGTGCTTCGCTGACGAACTACCACCGCGCGTCGTCGTTCTTCACCTCGACATCGCCGCTTCGGCCGCTCCTGGAAGCGCGCACACCCCACTTGCAGCTGGGTGAAAAGTCTGGGCATGTTTGAGGCGAAGCTGGACCGTTTGGCTTGGAACGAAAACGGTAGGTCAGGTTAGCTGAAAACGAAATGTGAAGTCTGCGCACAAGGTCATGATCGAATTACCCGTGATAGCCCATCGAAGCGAAACTTGGTGCAAGCCCGGAAATTGACACTGACGGCGAATGACGTGGTGCCAGACAGTAGAGGCACGCAACGTGCCACCCACGCCTTCGACAGGCCGGGAAAGCCGCCCACTCGCAGCCTTTCTTCTCGAAGCAGTGATGCGCGCGTGCTCATTACAGCTCGTCCGCAGAGGAGACGCAGCCGCCCGGGGCCATAATTCCCGGCTCCAAGGGTTCGCAATCTTTCGAGCCCTCGGGAGTTGAGTTGGAGCGAACGAACGCCCAGCGGCGCAGAAAGGAAGGGGCAAGGCGAACGGCGGGGACGAAGAAAAGCGGCGGCGGTGAGAGGAGTGCAGCGGCAGGAGCGGAAAACCCGTTCGGGCGGCCTTGGAGCGCCATAACACGGCGGCCCGCTCGGCACACGCACGCACACCAGCACGCAGCCCGTCGGAGCACCGGTGGAGCAGAGTGTGCGCCACTGCCCCACCTCTCTCCTCGCCCTCCATTCCGATGCGGGGACAAACAACACGCGGTCAAGACTCGTTTTCACGCAAGGCCTCCTCGGGAACCGCAACTGCGCTTGCGACCACGTTTCCACGATACGTTACAAATTATACTGCGCACTGATTCATTCAGCGGCAGTGACTCAAGGGCTACTGCATATTCGATTACTCACGTGTGATGCGTTCCAAGGAAGCTTTTTAAATTGAAATATATAAATATAGCTGCTAACCGATTCACGCATTCAGCCTTGCAATTTAGGACCTCCTCCTTTATGACAAATTTTGTAACAATGCTCATAAAATAACAGAAAATATTCGGATGAAGCAGACAACGAACTCCTCAAGCTCCCTCTTTAGACCAGCATTTAGTTTACGCCAATACAAGTACTGGTGTTGGGATTCTACAACCTGCAATACATACACTCGTCACGATGCCAATGTTTGTAGGAAAACAATACGCCAAGAGGAAGGAGAGAAACGGCCAGGCAACTCAGCACCAATCATGCGAGCAAGTGCCGTTTTGGTAAGGCCATACACGACGGGCAGTGGGAGCCCCGCGTAGGACGGCGCAGTGACGACGAGCAATTAGACGCCACGACAAAGAAGACAGCAGCCGAGACGCACGGAGCAGCCCGAAGCCGGAAACGCGGGGTGATATCAGCAAGCCAGCGGCGTGACAGGTAAAGGAAAATCTATAGCAAACTAGCGAGAGGCCCGTGGGAAGAGACCGTGAAAGAAAAAACAATTACCTCATCGCGTGTTCCCAGGCGGGCCTATCAGTCCTCCTCCTCCCCCTTCCGATACATTGGGGGGAGCCTCGAAAAACGGAGCATCTCGCCGGCCACCTCGAACGACATGGGCACCACTACCGGGCGGCCCCTCTCCCTCCCCCGCCGAGAGGAGTAAGCGGAGTCGAAATTTCGCTTCCCCTCGGCCGCCCTCCTCCCCACCAGCCGGTGGCGGCGCGCAGCCGGGCGGAACCAGCCCACTCCGACGCATTGTCAGCCGCAGAGAATGAGGAATTTCAATTAGAATGACAATACCGAAAGACCCGGGAACGCGAGGGCTCGCAAGGCGCCTCGCAAAGGGGTCCGCCAGAACGCCAGCTTCCCAAAGAGCCGGGTAACCGAGTCTTGCGAGATCGCCGCGCGGTTTTGCACTGCCGAAGGCCACCTCTGGCACGCCTGGCAGTTTTCGCTTGTTCCACATGACCCGAGGGCACTTTTTCTTTCGTCGTGCTAAAAATCGCCGCTTCCATCGCAGCCACGGCGGTCTACTTGCGGACGCGGAGATCTCCGTTGCTTGTTTGCCAACTTGCGCGAACTTTATAGTATATTCAACATCATATTAGCCCTCTCTCAAGACTCGTACGTTTATTTCAGACTTGGTGCTACTACTACTACTACTACTAAACGCTAAAATCAAGAGTGTGATCTTGATGAGTAGAATGACCACGGGTCTAGTGGATAAAACTGCCCCTCTCCCGACGCGGGCCAACGGCGTGTGCCCTTCCCCCCGAGTTGGGCAACGTGTCACTACATTCGAGGTTATACATGGTTTCTTCGAAAGGAGGGGCAGCCCTCAATTTTTGTACCAGTTAACAGAACATTTTCAAAACGCACGCGAAATCGCAGCAACCTTACGTGCTATTAGCAATTAAGTTATAATCCAATTGCGCTGAATACTGAAGACAGCGTGGCCAGCGAGAGCCCACAGTCACTCATATCCGTCCTGCGTAGCTTCGTACGCGTCGGCTCAATACCGGTGGCGCCGCGGCTCCCGGAAGGGAATCATTCCTCCCCTAGACACGGCACCAGGAAATGGGGTCACGCAAATATCAGTACTGCAAAATGACGGTGATTTTTAGGTATATCGCTACGGCTGTCAACAGCCAATGAACGAGTATGCAGGCTTGAGGAAATTTATCTTGTTCATAGTAGGTTGGAATCGTTCCACGTTCGCTCCACCATCGTCGTGTTCTTCGCCACTTGCAAAGCTTCCACTTGTCTTCCAACTTATTATTCTGAAACCCTAAATGAAGGCGGCAGCTTCCTTCGCGGACATTCGAATGGATATTACCACGCTCTTAATCAACCAACCTCATCGGTTGTTCGTATTCTCCCCGCACGCATCTCCGGGATTGGCGAGAGACGTTCAAACGCGCAATCGCGGTTCACACGCCAAAAACGCCAGAGGTTGAACAACGCCGGCGGCTCAAACGCGCCACGGCGTAAGGTAAATTCGCCGCTCTAATTGAAATGAGTCATCTCTCTTCCTCTTTTTCGTTGAACAAACCGTTCCAAAAGTAACTTCCACCGCAGTTTTTAACGAATAGCAGATTAATTTTATAGCTACAGCTTGGCGCTCTCAATCACACTTTTCAGCTGTCACACAGCAAATTTTCTCGGATGAGTAGGAAGTGAAGGCACGATGGAGGCTGCAAGGCCCGCACTAGGTGTCTCCAAACTCTCCCGACAAGAAGGCAGGGGATGCACGAGGGCGCATGCGGTGAAGCTGGTCTGATTACTCGGCGCGCCGAGCTCCGTTCACGCCAACAGCGGAACCAAGTTATTGCGCTTCGCCAGCCCTTGCAAGGGCAGACGCCACGGCTACGCTTAGGCAGACTGCCCGCCGACACAGCAAAAGGGCGCGAGCGAGGTGAGGCATTCAAAGGCACGGGTACTCACCCGAAGGTCCTTGAAGAAGATGGTGCTCCGAGCCCAGTCGACTTGTGCGAAGAGCGACTGGTCGATAACCTTGCACATGAGTTCGAATAGGTCCACCTCGCACTGGTTGTACGTCTGGTTTTGCAGCAGTCCAAAGAGCTGCGTTTGCCACTCCTTGTCGTCCAGCATGTTCTTCTGGAACTCTCGAACCAGCGCCGGAACCTTGGCTTCGTCGCCTGCTCCCAGCGGGCCCGGCTCATACGCCGCCGGAAACGGCTTGGGCGGCGACGACGGGCCCTGCGACCCGAACAACGTCAACCATGCATGCGCTACGCCAGCCCCCTTTTAGGCCACCACCCCCGTACATGCACCCGTACATGCTGCCCCGCAGTTCTCGAAACAATGCGTCTCTGCCCAGTTCACATACGTGCAACTGCGCCCAGATGCCTGCCTGCACTCTTAGGCAAAAAGGACTAAAATTTCGTCCTTTCGGGGACTAACGGCCTCTGCCACAATCATTAGTCCCTTCGGGGACTAACTGCGAGGGGACGAACGGTTAGTCCCCCACCCGGATGGTCCGTTCCGATACTCCCCAAGGACGAACTGCGTAGAGTGCAGAAAAAAGAAAAAAACGCCAGCACCGGCAGGGATCGAACCCCCGACGTCCGGAATTCTACACAAGGAACCCGACGCGCTATCCGCTAGACCACGCCGCCGGATGGTCCCTGCGGCAGATAATATTCAAGTGTACCGGGTGTAGTTCTGTGCATAACGCAACAGATCCGTTGCAACTGGTGCCCGAATTTCTATCTGTGCAAGCGAACGTGACCGCGTTTTGCGCCTTTCGCTTAGCGCTTTGCTAGGTTTAGGGACTATTGCTCAGTTCGATTCGAAGTAGAGCCTCACAACCATAGTTTTTTCGTAAATAACAATCAACTCTTCGTCGCCTAGTTGAGATAGGTAGCTGGGCGATCGGACGACTCATTTGTTTCCGCACAAATTAACGCAAGCTAAGTGCTTTCTTAGTGTTCGATACATATGTTAAGTGCTCTATGTAACGTATGTGAAAGGTGTCGTCTGTGTGAGTGTCAGAATAAGGAAACATGCCATATTTTCCTGCATCGGCGAAAGCGAATTTGGTGTTGCTTAGCCTGAATTCTCCAAATTCGCGTCGCTAGACGATTGCGACCGCGAAATGCAAGCGGGTTTTACAGCAGTTGCAGCATTGTCATAGCTTTGGTGCCCAAGGCAATTATGTACCGAGTGTAAAAGATAACTTCGAGACGCTTACCTGTAGCGAGCATTTTTGTTTTGCAGTTGTCATCAGCAATATGCGTTTTTTCTAGTCTGTTAAACATATACATATTCATTACGCTCAGGAATCCAGTTTTGCTACTGTCACTAATTTTTGAGTTACTGTTAAGGCGCTTGAAAGCTTTCGTTGGCCGTTATTATCTCGCACGAATCGAATGCAACACAGCGTATCAACATAACCTCGCCGAGAAGCGTATGACAATCGCGCTTCGCCGCTCCTTGCCATTACCCGCCGCTCTACTAACCCTAGGCGATTTTCTTATAACTAACATCAATATTTTCTCCCGTGGCACCATCTAAAGCACCCAGTGACTGCAATGCCTTGTGTTTTGGAAATATAAAACTGTTCGCAGACATATGCGCGAAAGGGCAACGACGACGCCATTAGGGGATTAACGACGCAGCAAAGAGACTAACTGCATGCGTTTCGTCTTCCCGTTACTCCTTATAGATCGGCGGGGACGAACAGTTAGTCCGAATTTATGCACACGGCACGTACTCTGCCGCAGATACTCCCTTTGAAGATGAACGGTCGCCCGCGAAGACTAACGGCTGTATTTTAGTCCCTATTTTAGTCCTTTTTGCCTAAGAGTGTGGCAACGAATGGTGCCCAACCAACACCACACCAACACTTCCGCTTGCGGCTTCTTCATTTTAGGGACGACACCGAGGCAAGATATTGCTTAACACTTCCTGGAAGCGCGTGAAGACGAGGAGCAGGAATGACTGCGTGGACGGTAGGAATAATTTTGCACCATAGTTTTCTATGCGGCTGAAGAACTGACATACGACTCGCCGGCCCACAGCAATCCATAAAGTACAATTGCGTGGCTCTACAGTCGAACACGGATATACTGAACTACAAGGGGATCGCGAAATAGTTTCGTAATATAAAATATACCTCTCCGAAGATTGTCTGGTGAATCTGATCATCACTGAGAGCTTTTAGAGATTGTGGCAATCGGTAGCTTGCCCACTTGTTCCTCACAGCACAAACAATACTAACCATAGCGCGACCACCATCGCACTTATTTAACGTGAAAAAAGCCTGAGATTCGAAAAATCCGTCGTTGTAGACTGTGCCACAAGAGCGGCGCATCTGAACACTTAGGCAAGCTCGGCTGCAGTAGGCGATTAGGAACGTTCGGTTGGGAAAAGCGGATTGGAACACAATCAATCCCCCTTCCCCATAATAGCGTGCACGGAGAAAACTAGTGTGCGAGCAGCAGGTGTTGAAGGCTATCGAAGCGACGCGACGCCTTCTCCTCACCGAGCGCGGCAGCACCCGCGAGAAGTGCACTTGCAGCGCGGCGTTCGATATATCGAACGTGTCCGTGATCGGGAGTTCGGTACACGCGCACAACAGCGCTATACTTTTGCATGGGATTTGTAAAGGGGTTTTCAGACTGTTCGATATAGACAATAATTCGATGTATCCAAGTTCGATATATCCGTGGTTGACTATGAGTGAGAAAAAAAGAAAAACCTAGCGAATTGCGATGAACACAGCCGGTTTTCCTCCTTACGAAGTGCTTATTTTAAAGCTCCGCAAAGCAAGCGCTTCAAAAACCTGGGAACGCAAATTCCTATTCCTGGCCAGCAACGGCCTCCTCGTCTTCGAAAAGCCGCCAGACTATGGAAACTACAGGCATGGCACTGGCAGCTTGTTTCGCGCAGCGCACCTACAAAGTGTGTATGATGGCACGTTCAGCTTTTGCTTAACTATACGGGTTAAACGGTGGACTTCGCTTGCTAGCGACAAAGGCGTGAAGCGCTCTCAAGTTCAGCCTAATCCCACTGTCACCACATCAGACGACCACTGAGATGAAAGGCAGCCAGAGCGTAACATAAATGAGCCGGTTGCATCCGACAGGGATTTCGTGGAGCCCATTTTGTTCTGTATACCATTACGTTGATCCACCAGCCGATAATGCCAAGGGGTCGGAAGACTACGACAACGGGAGGCACATTATACCCAAGGCTGCGAAACACAGGGCCGGTGGCCATTTTCAGCACCGGGCTCCTCTTTTTGCGCTGCAGCAGTATACGGTCCCAAGGGGTGGCCCTGGTGCAGTCTGCCACCGAAGAACTGCCTGCCCCCAAGCAGCACAAAGCAAGGCGCCACACTCGACAAAAACATCCCTTCTCCTTAACCGAACATTCCTTCCCGCCACTTTCACCTGCACGCACCTCACGCCACATAGCTGAACTCCAGCCATTCGAACTGCGATTTACAGAAGCCCGACACGGGTGTGAAAAAATTGCTCCAGAGATCTTCCACGGCCAGACGCTGAGCAAGTGTTTCACACCGATCCCGCGGTCTCACAGGTGCGGCAACTACGAATGGGCATTATCCGGTGAGACACGTAGCTGCTGCGTCCGACACCCCAAGAAGACACGTCCGACGAGGGCCAGTGTTGAAAGTGCCCCTTAGTTTCGGCCGCCCAACAGCTACGGCAGGGGGCAAAGTGTGCCCACAAATGGTGCTAACCGGCGAACAGCGCACCTGCGTGAGCCAGGTGGGTGTGGGAGGTGGCTGTGGTGGCGCCGCCTTGTCCGGTTGGGCCGCGGCCGCCGCAGCAGCCGCGGCGTAGTGGCTCTGTTGCGTGGCTGCCGAGGGCGCGCCTCCGGGAGGACCCTGCTGCTGCTGTTGCTGCTGCTGCTGCGCCTGGTGCTGCTGCGTCGGATGCTGCTGCTGCTGCTGGGGCACTAGGGCCATCGGCTGGCCCACCAGTCCGGCCAGCGGAGACGGCGAGGAGTCTGGCGAGCTGGTCGAAGAGCTGAGCTGCGGGATTTGGATCTCCTGCTTGATGGGCCCGCCGGGCTCCGGGGAGTAGAGGCCCGGAGACGAGACGGACGCGGAGGGCGGCAGTGCGTAGTGGACTCCCGCGGAACCACCGCCCAGGGGCCCCCCGCCGGCTCCGGAGGCCTCGGAACCGCCAGCCGAGCTGCACTGGGACAGGGCGAGCTGCTTTTGGCGCAGCATCTGCAGTTTCCGGGCGCGGTCCCGCTTGTACATGGGGCCGAACTTGTTGCGGCCGCCCCTCATGCGGTCGGCTCGAACGGCTGCGCGGACAGAGAGAAACAGAGACGTCACCTTGACATCCAGCCCCGGCCGAACGACCAACACTACGATCGCTTCCTTTCTGCACGGCCAGAACAAGTTATTGAGTCCGGACAATTTCTCGCGCTCCGGAATTTCAGGCACCGATTCACACGAGACGTTTCTGTGCGAAAAGATCTACTTTCCGCTTTGCCCTAAGCATGCCTCAGCGACTGTTTCCAGCAAGGAAGGGGCGGGGCGGATTTCAAGGAAGTTGGTTGTGCGCTACAGAAGGCGCGGGGGAGAGAAATGCGCTTCACGCGACCGCCCTGCGGCCGACCATGCCTTATGGACGGTTTATCAACATCGTCGTATTTGGAGACAACGGGTGTTTCATATCATAAAGGCCTCGTTTGCCGTGCATCCCACAACTCGGTGGCAGCAGGTCACTCATTACGTCAACTAAACGGCAGCGCGGATAGTTTTTCGCTTTTCTTCAAATTGGCGCAGTCGGTGGTGCGAATAGCTCCGGATAAATATTTTTGTTACTGCCACTTGCGCATACAACTATGAAAAAAGCAAAAAAAAAAAAAAAAAAAAAAACTTGCCCCCCCGGTTCTCGTCTATGGCTGTGTTCCCCAACAACCATACACCCAACTCGACATCGCAGAGAAAGCCTCTGACGGCGGTGTTTTCATCCTCGTGCAAACCCTCACGATTGTGACTGCGCGCCATGGACGGGCAAATTTTTGCTTCCAGTGAGGCACACACCGTATTTAACGATAAAATGTTCCAATTCATTTTGCTCAAGAATTGCGGTAAAATCCGTGCGTGTGTGCGTCTGTCTACGCCACATTTCCACCGCTTAAAGCTGAGAGACAGGTTCTGGCGCGGCGCATCCCCTTCTGTCCTCTCCCGTCCCCAATTCCACGCGCCACTCCCAAGGGGAGGGGGGGCTTCATGCGGCCTTTCCACCAAATGCCAACTCCGATAACAGGATTACACCAGAAGAGGCGCAGATCACAACTTATGATCAACAACGGCTTCTGACAACCGAAGCCTTTGCACAACACAGCTTCCGTCAAAGAAAGATTTGCCGGCAGGTGCACCCGCCAAGCGCTTTCTTTTTCCCCGTGCCGAGAGAAGGGAAAAATGGCGACGATATTTGCCCTGGAACGCCCGGGGCATACGCGCTTTCCTCCACACCACGTAAGAGCGCACATTGCTCCCTGGCCGGAGCACGCTGGCGGAGCGGCGCGCATCTAATTCGGCGCGGCGCCAAATTGACACCGCGTCAGCGACGGGACTGGTGACTGCCACATTCCGCCAGAGTTCGTGTACACTGCCGCCGACGAGCGCAGCCCGGACAGCCGCTTTCCGCCCCCCTCTCCACAGCCTGCTTCCATCCGACGCGGGTGACTGGCAGCACCTCGAACGGCAAACGAGTGACCTGCACCTGGCGGCATGTGCACCAGCTGATTGATTGTTGGCCCGCCTCCCGAGCATTTTCTTCCGACAAACGACACGCGGAGACGCATTCTAAGCTCACCACGAAACCAGTGGGCACGGCGTTGCAAGAGGTGGCACCCACAAACACTCACTTGTCGCCCCCCGGCCCCCCTTCTTTTTGGTTAACACTTCCGTTTGCGATACAAACTGGAGCGATTTGACGGAGCAGGAACGAGATTTAAAGAGGAATAAGAGGCCCAATCTTAGCCATATGATGAACACAAAAAAGTTGCACTGTCCGAACATCCTGGCCAATAACTTTGTGAATGTGTCCAAGTACATATTACGTAATTTTTTTAGTTTGTGTGCGCCACAAATGGAACGCACGCATCTTCAGTGGGGTGCCATAGGAAGTGCTGGCCTAGGAATAAAAACCGGAGCTGTTGTTTGTACTATAACCATCCACAGCCACCTTGCAACGGCCTGTTCGGTTCCCTTGTAACCCGTAAAAAAGGGGCCGTTCCAGGGGAGGCTAATTATGCAAAGCATGGCACACTCAAGAATTTCATTCCTGTTAAGTCTCCGCCGAAAATGTCCCCGCACGCACAAAAATCTAAGAATAGATTGCGCACTGGACTTAAGACCTTCAGAGGCAAAATTTATAGATTTATCCGTTGAAGGGACGTCACTTTTCAGTTACTTACTGGACGAAACAAACGCAGAAGTATGGTTAAATGGTCTCCACACTCACAAATGATACGACTTTGTGGCAAGAAAAATCGGGTTTTCTAATAATGTGTGATTTAGCGTTACGTAAAAGGCACTGTAGAATGCAAGAAAAAATTTCATCGGCCATTCCACTCCGTGAAGGTGGTTGAAGCTATATTGCTGACACGACGATACGACAGTCCGACTACATTTACATCGCATTTTAGACTCTCTCTCTCTCTCTCTCTCTCTCTCTCTCTCTCTCTCTCTCCTCTCTCTCTCTCTCTCTCTCTCTCTCTCTCTCTCTCTCTCTCTCTCTCTCTCTCTCTCTCTCTCTCTCTCTCTCTCTCTCTCTCTCTCTCTCTCTCTCTCTCTCTCTCTCTCTCTCTCTCTCTCTCTCTCTCTCTCTCTCTCTCTCTCTATCGCAGCGACGTCGCCGCCTCGGCGCCGTCGGCGACTGTTAGGCTATGTTCAGACTATTGACGTAACAGCCGTATCGTACGCTATGAACGTAACAAAAACGGCGTTTCACGCAGTTCGGTTGGCTGAGACTTCAAATGACGTCATTATTTATATTACGACAGTTGCGACATCAGTCTGAACACGGCCTTACATTCGGCAGTACGGGCCCGCTCTCGTTCTCTCACCGCGGCGACGGTCGCATTCCCATCGTTCCTCGCACACGCGCTGTTCCTACTACGTCACAAACACGTGGCCACGGTGCGTTGGCAGCGCGAAACACCGACGTTCCCTTTCCCTTTGTGGCCTGCCGCCCATCGCACTCCGTTTATTTCGCGCATGCCAAGTTCTGGGCAAAGTGGCAAAGTTCTGGGCCGCAAGTGTGCCCCAAAATCAGAAGTTGAAAGTTGGGTATTGCATGAAACGTGCTGAAGTGGAGAGCTACCGATTAATTTAGATCACAGAGGGAGTTCTGTGATGCGCGCCGAAATATACGCGCAAGGGAATTTCCGTTCGCTGTCTTATAACAGAAAACAGCCGCCGCAGTGACATGAAATTTCTTCGCTCCGATAAGAAACGAGGTCGGCGAAAAACCACGTTCAAACAAAGTCTGCTTATGAATGCTATCGAAGCTAGTAGCCTACCGAGCTGAGTCGCCACCTCATCGGACGCTCAGGGGAACGGCTATGCCAGCGGCAGCCCTAAGAATCCTTGTTGGCGCTACTAATACTACTGGCTTCACCACGGATCGAACCTGGAACGAATGGAGGAACGGAGTGAGAGCCCGTTGTCTTACCAATTGAGTTACGAGCGCACGCGGAGACGGGGAACACAGACGGTGTACTCGGCGAGCACAGTTGCGGGTTTACCGCTGCGTTCTCGCTGAATGCCACGTGATAGCGTTACGCGACCTCTCGCGGCGTTCGTAGTATAACCACGTGTTTAATTCAATTGACGTCGCAAGGGTAACCGTTGTGGGCGTCCTTTACAGCTTCGCTTTCCAACTACATTTACAGATTGGATTGACGCGAATGGGTTTTTTTCTGGACGTAGTAGTAGTAGTAGTAGAAAACTTTATTATAAAGTCAGGCTATCTAGCTCTCAGAGGGTGGTGCCCTTAGTCCAGGGCCCCATTTGCTGCTGCGATCCGTCTTGCCCGGTCGATCAGTCCGCGCTGGTCGTCCAAGGCTGAGCTGGAAAGAGCGGCTTCCCATCCGGAGGGTGAGGGGCTGGGTATAGGTAATGCTCAGGAAGTTGTTGGGCTAGGCACCTTCGACACAACCCTCAACGCTGAGAACCAGCGGCCAAGGCCGCCGTGTACTGTTGTTACGGGCAGTCAACTCTCTCACGGGCATTGCTCCCAGAGGTCGGCGGACTCACTCATGAGTCTACTCACTCAGACTCATTTGACTCAAACTCGCGTGAGTTTGAGTTTGAGTGAGTGTGTGCGAGGCTAGGGTGGCATGGTGAGTTTGAGCTTGAGTGAGTTTGAGCCGTGAGCCCGACTGAGTTTGAGTACGCCTGAGACCGAGTGAGTTATGAGTGCATTCCGAGTTATGAGTTCATTTTGAGTTTTCAGGTCTATTTTGAGTTTTGAGGTGTATTTTGAGTTTTGAGTCCGAAGTTCTGAGTTCTGCGCTCACTGTGAGTTTGAGTTTGAGTGAGTGCAGATGTGCTGCTCAGCAATGAGCCTGAGTTTGAGTGAGCGGTGATTCTAAAATAAATTTGTGAGCGAGTTTGAGTGAGCAGCGCCAATTTTGCCGATCTCCTCAATAGCAAACAGCCAGCTCTATTCGTGCCCTTTTCAGGCGCCCCGCGGCACAATTATGGTGACCTTCAAAGGACACAAAAGTGAATTCTTCGAAATCTTATTTCTGGCTGCATTGTGCAGTTGAGTCCGCGTAATCCCTTATGTGATTATGCCACGGAAGTCTATAACCTCGGTTCGTCTGCAATGAGTGAGTGGTTAATGTCACATTGGTTCACCATGTGTTCTCATGCGTTCAATAAAACTTATGGTTTTCACAAGTTTCATAGTTTTTTGTTTTGTTGTTTACTAGTTCACGCGCAGGTGGTGCAGGGCAAACCCGATAGCGATCACCTAATTTCGGTTCACGGACTTATCAGGGTGTAGCCAAGCGGCAGAGCGCGAGGGAAACGACACTTTCGAACGCACTTTTGTTTCCACAAAAAAGTATCGAAATATACTTTAAAAAAAGAAGAAAATAACTCAGAGAACATGACCCACACATTCTACACTATACTCTAGTAGTGTATACGTCAAAATACCATATGTGGAAAAGCGGCTAAACATCTCCCGGGGGTGCTTCGGACTTTTTAAGAATGCGAAGGCGAAAGCCTAGTTGGACCTTCTGTTGATCTGCTATCGAACTTCGCGGCAGCGCCAGTCCTCCCATGAGCCTGGACAAAAAGCCTGCGAAGCTCGTTCCGCTTGCTCGCCATCGCCAGGATCCTCCTTTCCGCCCCCATCGGTGCCTTTACCTCTCAAGGCGGATTGTATCAAAGCTTTATATGTCTAGGCGAAATGAAAATCCGGCGGTCCCCTGTACGCACAAAACTACTCCAGCGCAACTTCATGCGCATGCGCGGAAGCAGCACCCGTATATGTGTCCTAAGTGCCCTAAAAAAAGCTGCTGCCGAGAGCGGCACGACCATTCACATGGTTAAAGAAAGTGTAGTGTCTATTATCCCGGCAACCGTGAGTATTACCGTCGGGAATTTCTCACGGCAGTCGCCTGGCACGGCACGGCAGTCACGGCAGTCGCCTGATCAGCACGCCCCCAGGAGATGTTATGGGACAAATATTTCCTAAAAACTCGCTCCCACGGATGCCCCTGTGGCGCTGTGTTAAAGCACTTGATTTTAAACGAGAAGGCTCTGGTTGGAGTCCGGCATGGCCGAAGATTTTTTTTTTCAGCTTTCGAAATTTTTGAAGGTCTCGCTCATGGTGAGTGTGCTAATTTTTTATCCCGGTTATTAATATATCAGAATATCGACGCACAGGACTTCTAGAATATGTTGGATTAAGATAAATACAGATTGTATTGTGTGTCGTTGGGCTGGGTTGGGCTATGATTGTTGATTGATTGATTGTAGGGTTTAACGCACCGACGCAACGCAGGCGATGAAGCGCGCCGTAGTGAAGGGCTCCGGGTTAATTTTGAGCACGTGGGGATCTTTAACGTGCGCCGAAATCTCGTTGATTGATTGATTGTGGGGTTTAACGCGCCGACGCAACGCAGGCGATGAGGCGCGCCGTAGTGGAGGGCTCCGGATTAATTTTGACCACCTGGGGATCTTTATCGTGCGCCGAAATCTCGTACACACGGGCGTTTTTGCTTTTCGCCTCCATCAGAAAAGCGGCCGCCGCGGCCGGGAATCGAACCCGCGACCTCGTGCTCAGCAGCGCAACGCCTTAGGCACGGAGCACGTGGCCTTAGGCACTGAGCCACCGCGGCGGGTTAGGCTAGGGTTGTTGCAGTTGAGCTGGATTTGGGCAGGTTATGATTTGTTACGTTGAGTTACATTATGTTAGCCTTGGAGGTAATATTATTCGGCGAATTTTAGGCGAGCCAGCTTTTAGGGAAACTGCCGTGAGATTAGACGCAGCCTAAAAAAAAGTGTGTGCGTTTGTGGGAGGGGGTCTTACTGTGCCATGCTACCATTCTCCAAAGGAAAATAAAAAAGATTAGATCTGATCTGATTTGATGCCACAAGCAGGAGCCACGCAGCTCGCATCCCCCAGTGGCGTGGTCCACGGCTCTCGCGCTATTAAATGGATGCCACAGCTGGCAATTGCCCGCTTTGGTTCAGTGTTTGCAGGCGTAATTTTACCCTACAGTTTACACTATCTATGCGTTCGTCTATTGCGTCCCAGCCAAGAAGTGTCCGCGACTAGAATGCGTCCGTGCGCAAAATCCGGATATTCCGAGTAGAGTACTGCACGGGCCTGATTTTAAGGCCCGGGTCCTGGCCCGAGCGCGACTCAGACCCGTAACATCTAGCATTGGCCCTGCCCGGCCCCGGGCGTCCATTAGTGAACTTTGCCCTGACGCGGACCGGGCCCATGGTCTCAAGCCCAGGCCCGGCCCGGGCCCGGCCATTTGTTTCTGCATTAGAGCCGCGACGCTGCATTAGAGCCGCGGAGAAAGGGCGATAGCACTGCGGTGAGTCAGCAGAAGCGCGGGGCAGGGAGAGAGAGAGAGTGTGGCGTCGAATGCGACGTAACGCCTCCCGCCGCCAATCACGCGGAAACCGCCGGCCGGCAAGACGCACCAGTTTCGTCCACTCCTTTATACCGCGCTGGGTCATTCGTGTTTTTTGTTTCGTGAATTTGCGAAACCCAATGAAACCGAAACCCATTCCATGGTAGCCTGCCACCATATGAAGGGTCCGCCCCACATTTTCTCTCTTTTTTTTTTTTTTTTTTTCAGTGAGCGCAATTTGGTTGGCTTCTCATCTATTTCCGCGCTTGTAACGAGCGCAAACGAACTGGACGAAATGGAGACACGTCCCAAGGAGGTTGCCCGTAGCAATCACTGGCCCCCACGCTTTTCTACGAGATTGCTTTAGCACAGGAACACGGCGCCGGTAGCTCCGAAAGAAAATCCTTTCAGATGACGCATTAACTGCCCTAACGGGGACCTCGTGTAGGCAGCATCGTCTGCTCCAGGCAGCAAATGACATCCCACTCACCTTCTTGAAACATGGAACAAAACGTTATCTCGTTCACTTCGCCATGCGAGGCGGGATGTCACTTGTCTTCGGGTTCAGCAATGGGCTGAGATGATGGCACGCTTAACCATAACACACTCCTTTGTTTTTAGAATTTCAACAAAGATGTAAAAGAAACAAAAAGGTAGCACAATAATAAATCAAACATGGGACATTGTGATCGTGACGCCGCTGCTTTACTGCCGTCATACGTAGCACCAGCTGCCAAATAACAGCACTGGAACATAAAACACACGGTGGTTACAAATCGTTTTTTCTGTCAGAGCTTTTCAAATACTTTGGTTCTTAAAACTGATGCGTTCGTTGCCACTTTGAGCTGGGACCTGGTAGAAATGTGCGGCTTGAACGGGTTACACAGCCAATTGTGCGCCTCTATTTTCTCGTATTTTTTTATGCCACCTCCTTGGCACGCTCACCTTGACAACGTCAAGGCCATACACAATTCCCCCTTTTTTTGCGATCATCCATCTTAGAAACATTTTACGTTCCTGGCAGAGTGGCTGGTTACTGTGACTAAACACAAAATTTAACTGTCAACAGAACTGGAATTCGACAATTGGAACGCTTTTGAGGCATTCAGAAAAGACTTAAACCTTTGCAATTTATCTCGTACAGTTTTTTATTGTCTTTTTAAGTTGAAAAGCGGGAAAATGGAAGCGCTAAAATCCGGAACACTGCTAATGCGGCAGTTTCGTGCAAACTCGAAGACTGTGAAAGAGAAAGAAAGAGTGGGGTTCGACGCACACCCATCGAATGTGTTACAAAAATATACTAGAAGACACAAAACAAAGTTGGGAGCTACAGGAAAGGCAAACAGTGGCATAAGCTTCGTAACTGGCTTTACTATGAAGTTTTAGTGGTGAAACAATTTGATGACGTTGAATCAGTTTCAATTAATTAGTACCCGGTTTTCGAAAAAAAAGGAAGTCCTTAGTAACGACCACCTCGGTCGGGCAGAACGTTAACACAATACTCCTGTTTAAAAGACCCCTCACCCCCCCTCACAGAGTCACTTCACGCTGGCGCGCAAGCCGAGAAGGCCTTTAGCCACGCACACTGTACATACCCGATTGAGGGTGAGTCGTACGTCACTCAAGAAATATAATCCAGAGCATGGGAAGCACTATCCACCCGCAGAAGCACAACACCGCATTTTTTCGCGAAGCGAAAGCGTCCACCCCCCCACCTACCCCCCCTTCCCTTCCCCCCCCCCCCACACACACACACACACGCACCTCGCAGTTACAACACACGAGAACGGTTTTTTTTTCTAACGACGTAAACAAACTTTTTTCGGTCTTTTCGCTGCACTTGACATTTGTAGAGCCGCAGAAACGTTCTATGCTAAACCAATGACGAAGCTGGCGCAAATCTTTGTTCCAGGTCATTCCTGCGCTGGCACAGACGGCATCGAAGCAGGTTGTGTAGAGGCAAGCTACAGACTCTCTTCCAGTATAATCTGTGAGAAATTACGGCTACACACAGGCTACGAGGCGTGACATAGCGTAGGGCTAGTGAATCATTTAGACCTCCCGGGGATCCTTCACATGCACCTCTGCTGCCGAGACCTGTGAGGCTGATGTGTATCGTTGGAATCGACTGACAGGTATGCAGAGCAGTGGCGACAACTAATTCTTACTTGACAGATCAGCCTACATTGGACACGGGATTTACAGCGTGCGCTGCAAGCAGTGCCAGCGGAGCAGCCCTGCCGCAGGGCAACAACAACACGTTCGCTGCTGTGGTTCGGGATCACAATGTGGTCAGACGGAACACCCATGCTTGGTCCGCAGACGGCGCGGAACAGCTCACTTGTTCGTCACTTGGCGCCCTCACTCCTCAGAAGGTACTAAAAAATTTGACAAAAGACGGAGCAGATCACAAAAGCGGTGTTGGTAAAGCGCCCCGTACACGTGGCACGCTTGTGTAACAACCAGTTTCGCTGATCGATTAGCGTACCATGTCGGTTCTCCACTTTTCCCTAGCTCTATCATCTTAAAAGTATATCTTTCGAGTCCCATCGTGAGGTTGAATTTACTACGGTGGATTGAATTTTGGGACCACAATTGGGGTGAGCTGTCATGCGCGTCCAGGCCTAGCGAAGGCCCCACAATTTCAGAAAAGAGCCTGCAGACAGGCGGAGCATGTGTTCGGAAAGCTTTCGAACAGTGCGCACACAACCTGCCTGTGGCTTAGAAAGGGACACTGAAGAGCAGTGAATCTCCCTGATCGGGAGAATTCTACGGCCTTAGTTATTTCGCCACACTACCGAAAAACTTGCCTTTCGTTAAGGTCTCCCTAACAACCGCAGTGACGTAACGCAAGCCCGCGCACCGTGCCGAAGCAGAGTGAGAAAGTGTGCCGCGCGTAGAAGCGTCTGCTATTCCGAAAGTCGGCAGTACACCTGCACTTTTGCTGTCGAACAACGAAGGACAAGGCACGAGAGCAGTCGTTTCACCCAAGAAAGATGCGACGTCAAGTGCGAGTGGCTCATCGCAAGGCCTAGTGGCGAACCTCCGGCGAGCAAGTGGAGCGCGCGCGCAAGTTTAACGGGGGCGAGAGATGGAAGCGATTCCGGCCCGGATAGGGCGACCGACGTGTGCACTGTCGAAGCTGGCCGAGAGAGCGGGGTCTATCACGTGGCGACACGCTTCATATGCATGCATACAGGCGGGGGCCACTTCCACGGCCGAGGTTCCGCCAGCGGCGCCACAGCCGGTCGTACATAGCCTGCCTCGGTGGCAATGCGTCCGATAAATCGGAGGATTACGCACCGCAGGTCAGGGTGCAGCGTTTGACCACAGAAATGGTCCTGGCGACTTTTAGCAGAGCTGCGGCCTGAATGGACCTCATACGGTTTTACAGCGAAGCTGTATATGGATACGATCCCAGGGCAACAATTCACTCACATGGGTTGAGATCAGCGTATGGAAAAATTCATACTAGAAACACGGTGTTAATGCCTCCATACGTTGCCATAAGACGGCTGATATTGCTCCTGAAAAAATGTCTTTCGAGCAATGCATTTGTGTTTAGCAGTGAAGCCGGGTTTAAGGGGGCCATGAAGAGAAAATACAAGTTGGGTTTATTAGAAAGACTGCTTAGTCCCGATAACGATGATGCCAATATCATCGCAATCTTCGAAAAAATAACGGAGATATGAAAGAAAACGTATGAAGCAGTCGCGACCCCCTAGCCGATTTCCCGCAACTTTTCTATGACGTCACGAAACCTTGTTTGTGCGATTGGCGGCCGCCTAACTGACCTGTCGCGACGACACATGACTGGACGTCTGTAATGGGGCCTCTAGTTCCATTTGACCGCATAACTTGAATGCTAAAGTGCAGTTAACGCACTGAAAATTATGTTTTATTGTTGGCCCGTATGACGTCATTCTTGCTCATAACACGTCACTGTGGCGCAAAATTTGAAATGCTTCTTTTTTTTTCGTTAAAAAGCATCTTTTGTGGCTGTAACGGAGCTGAGTGAGATACTGAATCCTAGTTCTTTCAAATTAAACGAAGTTGTATTTTCTCTTCATGGCTCCTTTAAAGGGCGCTTGTAATTGGAAAACATGCTTCAACTAGGTAAGCCCGGTAAAAAAAAAGTCGCAAGGCAGCGCGCCTCGCAGAAAAGTAGCAGAGTTGACCTTTGACATCTTGCAATCCTTAGCTCAAATTAGTGAAATCCGCGCTACACCTCCTAATCCCCGGCGGCACAGACAAACGTAGACTTAAAAAGAACCCCGACTACATTGCAGTTTTCCATTCAAAAGGCTAGTGAAGAAGTTCAAGAGAACGAGGACCGATTTTAGTGCAATTAATCGCGTAGCTTTCTGCCTCGTAGCCAAATAAATCGCAGTGTTTCGGGGAAAGAACCCAGGAGAGACGTAGTCGAATCCGCCCAAGCCTACCCAAACAAAAAGGCCTTTGTACACTTAATCTACACCTTCCGTCAACTCAGTTTTGTTGTAAGATTTGGTATTACGGGGTAATCCCAGCGCTCTGCTTCCAGATGGGAAAATGCGAGCGTACGAGTCCGCTCTTTAATCCTGTGCAATCCTGTAACCATGTGTAAGACCTAGTTCTGCCAAATCGGGTCGCACCGAATGCACACGCCGCTCCGTGCAGCTGTTCGCTGGATCGGTCTCAAGTCCTGAACAGTCGCGAACAACGTTACAGCTGAGGACGGCACAGGCTCGTTTATGGCATGCAGCGTAAGTTTCCGAAAGGCCAATAGACGCTTGGGTAAAAGGAGGCAGTACGCAAGCGTTCAAATCCGGTCTCATGACGCAACAGCAGGCCAGTCAGGCATACAAGGGGCCGCCGGTGAGAATGGCTCTAGACACCCCCGAAAGCTGGACGCCTAATCCGCGACGACATTGCGGCGCAATTGAAGAACCCGCGAAATACAAGGAAGAAATGCGTCCCAACTTCGGCGGGACATGACTTTCGGCGAATTCAGCCGAATCTGCTAATCCCCACGCCTACTAACTACCTGCTACTCTGCATGCCCAGTTTTGTTACCCACCCCTCTACTGGATCATGTCACGGTAAGAATGCCCGACTCCGCCTCCGGCACCGACGTGCTCTGCTCATTGCACGCTCTCGTTGAACGTTCCTGACCTCGTACGGATACAGCCGATGAGACGCGCGCGGGGCACGGGCCGTCGGGACCGGGGCCCTAGGGTTCAATACCACTAAGGTGTTTTGCTTTGCATGCTGCTGTTTCCTTCTAGTTATGCTTCGGTGGTACCGGTAGGCGCCTGTGCCACTTTACTCAAAAGTCTCTTCAGTCCAATATACACATTAAAGGGGCCAAAAGACAAAATATACCTTATTAAATTTCAAAGAACTAGGTTTTGGTAACTCGTTTTTTTTCCAGCTCCTAAAGACGTTGATAAAAAAAAAACGGATAAGAAACCTGAAATACTTTCAAATTTCGCGGTACGCGACATAAGCAGTAACGTGATACGCGGAATGTTAAAAAGAGAAATAACAGTGTGCCAACTGCACGCCAGAATTAACGTGATACGATCAAACGGAACTAGAGGCGCCACCACAATCGTCAAGTCATGTTTATCCGTTTTCCTCAGTTTCTAGTTTAGCCCTTCGAAGTGCGCGTCAAAATTGGCGTCACTGTTGTTGGATCAGTGCAATCCTCGAGAAAACCAAACTGTATTCCGCCTTCGTGGCTCCTTCAAAGGCGGGCATGCGGCGTAATAACGGCAGCACAGCGCGGCAGGGCACGTCGGCCAGGCGCGCCCCCTGGCGCGAGTGCTGCAGTGACGGCGGCGGCCGGATGGGCGAGAGCCGGACGCGCTCGGACAGACCTTGACCGACTCCGGCGGAGCGGCCGCCGCGCATGAAATGAACCACGGCGCATGCGGGCGCCATTCACGCGCCGCACACAAGGGACGCGCGCTGTGTCCACAGACAAAAGGCGCGCTTCGACACACACACACGACACACGCAACCGACAGGGCCGACCTGCTGCACAATGCGCCCGGCCGAGGGTGCTGCTGCGCCGCCGGCGTTGCTTTTGTCTCGCAATTAAAACAGTCAGAGGTGCCGAGCAGGTTCGCAGAGCGGCTATTACGCATACGCGCAGCGCGCACGACGCCGCCGCGTGCTCAGTAAAAAAGAAGGCCGCTCTTGCGCGATCTCGACGCGGACGACGCTCGCGTTCCCTCACCCTGGCGGCAGGCGCCAGTGCGCTCGCGGATAAACTACGCCCGTGCACCTTCGTACAAGCGCGCAAAAATACACCTGGAACTAATCCAGAAACGAAGCCCAAGAAAGGAAGCTGAAATACCCGTCTTTGTCGCTTGCTGTGCTTCGTAAAATTTGTCTCTTTCTTTCCCGTTAGTACAAACAAGTTCCGTAAAAGATTCCTAAGTACACGAAGGGCTGCTCCCAACTTAAAATAGAGTACCACGTGACGTGATTTTTACAGAAAATGCGGATAAACCCATTCACGTTTTCCTTCTCTCGCTGCCGACAGAATCGCGGAAACAAAACGGCGCGGGGAAAGGTAGGTTTTTTTTTTTTTTCAGCTGTGGAGGGTGGGGGTGGGGGGGGGGAGGCTGCAGACAAACAGAAGGTACAGTTAAACAAGATATAGACGAATTATGTGGAGAACCTTACCTAAAAGCTAGCTACCAAGGTTTCCCTTGGCATACCGATTAGTGCAGAAATGAGGCGTCTGTGAAAACAGGCGCCTATAACACCATAGGCGAAATGACAACTCATCTTGCAAGTCAAGCTCAACGCCTCCGTGCATTCTCACACGGCAGGTGGATTCAAGACACAATTAGTTATGACTAAGCATGACCGTCGGCAGGATTTCGTCGTGAGGGGGACAAGCTCGTTCTATTGTGAGGGGAGAGGGAGACAGCGGGAGGAACGGGCAATGGCGCTGGTGTGGCTCGGGGGAGGAAGGGGCAGGTGGGCAAGTGCCTTTTTTGCACCCCCGTGCCGACGCCCATGACTAAGCCTTTCCCCGATCCATACACGGCTAGGGGAACCCACCTGACCACGGGAACAAGGCAAAACCTGAGAGCTGTGCCACTGCCTAGAAACATGAACCCTCAAAGGAATGATGGGAGGAGTAGCCAAAGAGAAGTTATGTGAACCAGCGGAGATGTGAGCGCAGGGGACAACAGGCAGCGCAGCATTGCAGTCCTGAATCGGAGTCTCCACCCGGCAGTTCTGGCCACCCCTAATGTGGGTGGCCTAATACGGGTGTCCACAGTATCAGACATGACGCTGAGGCCATAGCCAGGGCCATCGGGTGCCACAACGAAAACTCTACACAAGATCCAAGCGGCACAGGCTACCCCAGCTCATAGACTCGCAGGAACCATGTGGGCAAGTTATACACAACACACTCACAAAGGAGACAGCAATTATATTAAACGAGCGCACCAAGCATACATACGACATCATGTCGGAATGCTTGGAATTGAAAGGGCAGACTCACTCGCCCGCGAGATGATAATTGGGGTACCAGGTATTCCGCTCGCGGAGGTCTGCCATAGTCCGAAAATAAGTGAACAGTTAAAATTGAATGGACGCGACTTTCCTATTCCACGCCAAATCCCAAGTAAACAAGGCACACAATTTCGTCAGGCCCAAACAAACACCTAGTCGCCACGACTAAACTGCACATACTTAACTTTCGTGGGATCGAACCACCACCCACCACCATGCAAATATACTGCGGATGCTATCCCAATGCTACCAACGTACTTTGGGAATGCCTTCGTATTATATGTCCGAAATATCTGCAGTCCACCCAGAAACAAAGAAGCGCATCCTTCTGCGTCCCAACTGGCTGACTCTGGCTACCTCCTTTCCTGACCAGCTTCTACTGGTAGCCCATATCACGAAGGCGCTGGATGTGTGCATTTCAGGGCTGGCAGGTTGACCACCATCTGATCCCGGACATAGTTTCTTCAGTATGTTTATGTCGTCTATATCTTTCTCTCGTCTGTGAACCCAACCCAATTCATTGAGATGCTTTCGAAACTTTTTTTGCTTTATTAATCAACTCTTAGGCTTTAAAAAAAAAGAAAACCTCATGGCTTCGGTTTAGTCTCGAACTTCCGGAGAGCATACCATCATGCACGCGTTCTTGTACCGTCATTCTTGGTAGGCTGTAGTCAGTAAAAAGCTAATGACCGGTTGTGTGGAATCTCCTAGCTGCATCGGCTATCATGTATCTATGCAACAGCAGATAAACTGGCCTGTACTAAACTGTAGATAAACTGGCCCCCTTGAATTTGTATTAGTATTTCCCGCCTTCCACCTACAAGATTCCCGCCTTCCACCTACAAGATTTTTGGACTCCAGACGCAGATGTGCTCGCAGCCAGCTTCCCCGCACAACCCGCTCAACTCCAGAAACAGCAATGCGCCTTCGCGTAATTCAGGGACAATCAACTGCACGCGCCATCGGAACAAAGTTATTTCGTTTTAATCACTTCTATTGTTCCTCCAAAAAACGACGTTCGAAGCGACGGCATTGTTTATGAGCAGGGGTAGTTGTCTGTATGGCGCCATAGGCACAGAGCTGATTTTTTTTTTTTTCGGGTACCCGCAGCGTTAGCTTAGTGTGCCAAGGCGTTGTGCTGCTCAGCACAAGTACACGGGCTCGATCCCGGTCACGGAAGCGGCCATTTTTCGCGCGGAGACGAAAAACTTAGAACTTGGATTTTTAGGTGTACGTTAAGATACATAGGTGGGCTGAATTATTGTCGATCAAATGTAGCGCAGCCGAAACACACGGGACGGAAAGAATACACACGGACGGACGTTTCGTATCCCGCCACTTCGTGTAGCCTCGGCGCGAAAAACCACCTCCTCGTTTTTATGTAATGCTAAGTTCCGCTGAAGACAATGAACGCTTATCGGTCGTCAAAGGGCCCACGTTATTGGAAGGAAGGTAAAAACTACAAGCTGAGTGCTCCCCGTAGCGACCGACGATGCCCGCAGCGCCCTCCAAAGCACGGGAACGCGACGCTATGGGCGAGCGAACGTCGAGCCATTTCTGAAACACCACAGTGCGTGGTACGGCACCGTCACGCACCACTGGCCTTACAGCCGGTATGGGGCATCACGGAGAAGCTCTCTGGGCGGCAATCCGCGATCAACCGACTGCACCACGCAGCAGTCGGCTTAGGAGTGAAAACAGGAAATTTTTCGGGCTCGGCGCCTAATGCAGCGAAAATTCCAGTTCAGGAATAGAAATAATGCCATAATTTTCTTAAAATTAGAGAGATCGTCTTCTGGACTCAAGAATGGCACCTGCATTGTACCATTTTATATCGGCTGGTCGTGCTGGCAACGCGGAATCAGCGCGCAGGAATGTACACCAAGGCCGGCCTCAAGTGCGATTTCGCTGCAGGATGATGCCGAACCCGATGAAGGCTGGCAGCTATGCGAATGGAGCACCCCACGACGGCGCCACGTATCGCCCGCTTTCCCGCGTTCGCACTGCTGGCGGGCCATCTTTTGGAAACTTTCGGACTTACTGTCGGGCTTGGCGCTCCAGCCACGACCTGGAGGCTTGAGCGCGAGCCTTTTCGTATTGTGCGGTTAAAATATTGTTTTTACGCGCGTTTTTTTGCTTGCTATCACAAAAATTACGCCCACGTATATATTTAATTAAAAGAGCACTCCTAGTATCAGTTACGCATTTATGTTTTCCTGGCATATGCCTAATGTTTTTTTTGTCCCGTTCAACAGTGTTGACAAGTCTAAAGTTAACAAAGGCGTGTTTAGGGGCTAGTTGGCCGGTATAGTCAAATATGCAGCGCACGGGAATATTTAATTCAAGTATAAAGTGGGCTACCACATGTAGTAGTAGTTTACAACCGTTTTGCCCATATAAACGTCCCGGCTGAATCGCGGGACAGGCAGAACGACATACCAAAACTTTCTCGCTTAAAAAAAAAAAAAAATGGCAGAGCCCCGCGTGAACCCCGTGCACCCATGGCGCGTGTCTGCGCAGCAGCGCCCCGTCACGAACAACGCTGCCAAAACAAGCCCCTGCTGCAGCAGCAGCGGCGTCGTCGTCGGCGGCGCTATGGTAATCGGGAGCCCGGCGTTGCGACACGCGCAGTTGCATCGCGGTGGCGGCATGAAAGCCGCCACGCTGCCCGCATTCGCCGCACGGAAAGTGACGTAACCGAACGGTTCAAAGACACTGCTCTACACGCGGGGGGAATGACGACGCCGCCGGCTGCACGACCGGCTCGCGCGTCTCTCCTCCCTGTCTGCTGCTGCTGCTGATGCTGATGCCCGCTTATCTCACCGCGCGCGCGGCGCGGAGACGGCGAGATATGGAGCATAGGGGCGCGCCGAAGGGCTGCGGGGAGGGTATGAATCCCACGTCACTTTTTCTTCTCTGCATACAGGGCATAAAGCCGATACGCCAAATGACTAAGTCGGGCCTGTCCTACCTGTCCTAGCACTCATATATTATGCCCGAAATTACCCGTTACTCATGTGTAAGCATAATTAAAGTGACTTAATTACCAAGCACCCAACGCAAGTGGCCAGTATATGTAAAAGGCAGCAAACGTGCTTTTGAATTCATTTCACTTTTTCTGAAATACCTGATTTGTCACGTAATCAAATTACTGTCTAGCGTAATTATTGGATTTTAGGATACCTGCGTACAGAAACAACCGCGTTGCAGGTTACTGAGAAAAGGTAATTTGAGGAAAACTGTTTACTGCAATTCCATATGCTCTTTCGCCGAATAACGCACCCGCCATGAACGACTGTGTCCCGAAAAATGGCGCCTTTACCATCGAGAAATGCTACCACACTTGGCGACACAAAAAAATCGGCTTCCTTCAAACATTACAGCGTTCCCCATTCTCTTGTTAGTTAAGCTGCAAACACTGCTGCCAGCAGAATACGAAGACCAATCGTTATTTAAGCACGACTACTATAGCGCATCGCCACTAGCCAGCGCATAACAGCAAACAGACTCTGTTTCCCGTTAACATCTCACTGAATTGCTGCGCATCCAGTCGAGCTGTGCTCAAAGTGCACATGCTGACGAGGCTACAATTGCGTCTGATATAACACGAAATAGTTTGCATCTGTGAATCATCGAGCTGTGCCCATAAACAGACATGAGTAAAAAAAAAATCATGCACCCCTCCGTCTAACGACAACGATGGTTGAACGCGAAGCTTTCGCGCGAGGGATTCCTTGGTTGTCGTCCGAGTTTTGCATTTGGAGACTGAGCTTTGACTGACTTTTACTCGCACGCAGTTTGGACTTTCGATCGCAGCGGCTTTGACTTTGGCCCCTCGCCACTTCATTTCGCACGCAGAAAGCTTCGCGTTCGACCATCGTCGGCGTGAAACGGAGGGCTGTGTCATTTTTTCGTCTCATTTTTCACGTCCATGCACCCCTCTCCAAATCCAAACTGCTTCGTTTGTATCGGAATGGCGAAATCGGATAGACGTCGGCTTCATAACGCGGCACCCCAAAGTCCGACTCCAACCACGGGAAGCGTTTTTGTTTCCCCTCCCCCACGATCATCATCATCGTCAGGGAAGACTGGCTTTCCTGCAGTGCGACATACGCCCTCAGTGAGAGATAAAAAGCTCCGCCAAAAAAATCGTGCTGCGTGCAGACACAGATGTCCGCAGGTATGTTGAAATGACATCACCCACTGAACTGCTTACTGATCGGAGCGATGATATGCGCAAAGCTCTTTTCCACTGATACAAATGGGGTTGATATATCGAACAGTCGTTTATTTTAAAGACATGGGGTTGCAAAACATAAAGGCAATTTACTGTCCTATAGCATTCATGCTAAAAGCCGTAAGATACAATCTCCATTGTGATCATAGTGCGGTTTCCTTCGTGTTTGCGTCGTCGGAGGACGGAGAAAGGCCAAGAAAGTGCCGCCCACGTGCCTGCGCGTCAGTCTATCCGTAACATTCCGTAGGCAACAACCGGCCAGGGGGTTGGCCAAGAAGATTAATGAGGCGAACCAACTTTATAGCGAATGCCGAACCAAAGCCAGCGATGTGAACGTCGTGTGCGCGCGCTATTGGTAGGCCACAGAAAGTGCAGTGCGATAAGCGGCGTAACCAACAGAAACGCTTGTGAATAACAGCGTCGTGACCGAGCCTCTGTTGAATATTCAAGAAGCGGAACGACCAACTCGCCCGTCAAAAAACAAACAAAATGTGGGGTTACGCACCGAAGCTGCACCTAAGTCATGAGGCTCGCAGCCATAGTGAAGGGCTCCGTATTAATTTCGACCACCTAGAGTCTTGGACGAGCGCCGAAATCTCCACCCACATGGCTTCCCGTTTTTCGCCTCCACCCCAAAAACGGCCCTCCTGCCGGCATCGAACCCCCGCCCTCGGGCTCAGCCGACTGCCTCATCTGAATCACGAATTTCGCCACAGGAATTGCTCGAAGATAGGTTTATGTCCGTGAGAAGAACGCAAGCAACACACAACGCTAACACAAAAGATCCTAACGTCTGCACAGCCAAAAACGTAGCCAAGCGCCTCAACACAATGGAAACAGACAGCCGAGGGAAGATCCATAAGACAGTTCCGGAACAAGGACTTGGTGCGATGTTTTCGATAGACTATAGCCTCAAAGTGGCCTGCTTATTGCGGTGCTTAAACAAGCATTTCCAGATAAAGAAAACAACCCATTTCAAGCTCCGCAGTACCAATCGTACTTCTCCTTCAAAATAAAACAAAACAAAAGCCTTTCCTCCGTCTCGAAATCTGACTGCTTATACTTAACTCCCGCTGCCACCTGACCCGCATCAAAACGCAGTGCAACACCTGTTCATGCAAGTTCGAAGACTCGTTTACGGAGCAGTGTTGTCAAGATTGCCGTGTTCATTTTTGAGAGAAAAATCATTTCAACGCAAAAGCTGTATTCAAGAAGTCCATTTAAGAATGTGTTATATAGACATTATTATTATTATTATTATTATTATTATTATTATTATTATTATTATTATTATTATTATTAAAAGGCTACGAAATATGACTAAAGGGTTGCAAGCAGCAAAAAAGTGGGAGTTGCGCTCGAGTCCACGGCACAGTTTACCTGGGGCTTCTGAGCACGCAACACGAACAGCAGCGTGTCTTCTCACAAGGTCAACAATGCGAACGCCGCTGCCTGTAATGGACCCACACACAGCGCATGACGCATTCCGGCATGTAATGCGCGTCTATAAGGCAACCGCGATGCCCGCTAAGCTAGGAATGGTTATTACAGTGACGACCACAAATAAGTGGCTTATTTTAAAATGACACTACCCTAATGGTCGTCTGCAAAAAACTAAACGTACTAATGACATTCACTGCTAACTGCTCCCCTAGCGACATGGCAAATAATACGGAGCGGTTTAACACCCTGAAGCTACACCTGGGCTACGAGGCACGCCTCAGTGGATGGCTCCGGATTAATTTTGACCGTCCGGGAATTTTTGCCGCGTGGCGGGATTTCGACACACAGGCGTTTTCGCTTTTCGCCCACTTCAGAAAAAACGGCCGCCGCGGCAGGGACCGAACCCGCGTCCTTAATTGGCCTCCGTAGCGTAACGCCTTAGCCGCTGAGCAACCGCTGCGGGTAACACAGCGACCTGCGGCAACTGCTGTAACATCGCAATGCACACAACTGCACACATAATGTAAGCGTTCCTGCTTATTCTAACTATACGACCGCCACGGTATTCTAACGCAAGGTCGAGAATCCGAGCTGGGAGCTCTGGGGACAGAACAGTCGTCGCCAAAGAGAAGTTTAGGCGGTGCGACTGTCAAGATATAAAGAATGAAGTTAGAACACATAACCTCGCGTTACCTGGCCAGGAAATAACACACCTGACGAGGGTACTGTCTTAGTGCTCAGTATTGTCTTCGCTTGCCGATATTTGCCTTCGCAAATGGATATCTCATCTCTGATCTCAGAAACAGGTGGGCAACATCCCCCAGTTACAGATTTACATTACGCTACTACAGCGACGAGGCACATTTGTGTCACTTATCTTTTGTACACGACTGCATCTGTGTTGTCGAGTGTTCGACGAAACTTCGTCTGGTCAGGGGTCATATTTGCGAATATAAAATCGTGGTCACTGACCAAGTCAAAAGAAAAAAAAAATTGACGTTTCGGAGCCCATACGGAGCCCATAGGGAACCCGTATGGGCTCCGAAACGTCAATTTTTTTCCTTTTGACTTGGTCAGTGACCACGATTTTATATTCGCTGCATCTGTGTTGTGTACATTTTCTGTAGCCATCTTTTGGGGCAGTGAACACTTAGCATGGACTACCGACTCGCCCAAACTTACAGCTTAGGTACCCTTATTAGGGCTTTCAGCAAGCCCAGCAGGTGCGCCGTTTGACACTAGGCGATTCAGTAACCCTGAGCTTTTGTCGAAAAGGGATGACAGTAACCGTGATTTGTCGAGACAGGTTTTTCGAAGTTTCCTCACCCAATCAAAACAACGCTGTCAATGACACCACCTGGTGTGCAACGGCTGTCTTTCACTAGTGAAATGAAAACCTTCCAGCTCAGACCTAGTGGGAAGCTTAACACTTTGGCGGACACAACACTTCTTCATTGTAACAAAACAAATCCAAAAGCTAAGAAGTAATTTACTGCTGAGAAAAAAGTGGGACCTGTATGTCCCACTGTCTGGGCCACTTTGCTATAGTGGGAGCCATTTGTCCCGCGGCCTACTTTGCGCAGATACTTCTTCTGGAGAAATGGTGCGAATAAACTCTCACACACCGGGTCGTTGCATACAATCAATGTGTAGTTAGCGCGGACTTGTTTTTTGCTGGCTGAGCACAAGCTGCACCACCACGAGTTGAGGCTCTGATTCATGGGCGCAGGCCACGTATCCCAGTGAACTTCTTCCAGTGGGAGATATTTCTTCTTACCTTCATACAAACATAACATCGGTGCAGTATGAACCATCCCCGCTCTGTCGCGAAGCGAATCGCACCGCCTTTCGTAAAAATCATTTCCTTTGTTTATACATGTTCAGAAATCAAATTGGTTGTTTGTAAGCAGTTACTTCAGTGCAAGAAAGGCAATACTTGCTCACCATAACTTTTTCTCTTGCTTGAAAGTAGCTCACAAAAACGCCAAAAACCAAATGATTCTGCTTGTCTTGCAGCGTACTTCCCTTCAGCGGCAACGTTACGAAAGTGCATCTGGAATGTTCTGCTATATCGCTAGGTACGCAATGCCGCCAGATTTGTCAGGCAGCAACAGTGCCGAGAACGTGAAATAGAAAAGTGGGAAGCCTGTGTCCCCCTGTCCAACAAAGGGTTAAGCTCGCTGAAAGGGCTAATGCGGCAGGTCGCATCAACGGAGGACTGGAATGAGGACCCCAACCACTAATCAGCTCCGTTTCACTGTCGAATACTCCTCCTCCTCCTCTTTCTCACTGGTAAAAATACTGTGCTAGCACATGTTTATGAGAGCTATGTGGTATTCTGTAGAACAATTACTGCAGCCATACAGGTGCTCTTTTTAGACCGTCCGTCAGCGAAGCGTCGCACGTGGAATTGCGGGTATATGGAACTGTTTTCCAACACACGCACGCACGCAAATACATACAGTGCTAACTTGTTTTCACAGTACTCCCCGGAAGAAGCAACCATGCCAGGCTATTCCGCGCGAAGAACCCCAGCAGTAATGCGGTGGCAAGTGTAACGTGAGCAGCACTGACGCACACGCAACCCCATATTCCTGCCCTAGGCTGTACGACCGACCTCATATGTTTACAACGCTCCGGCAACGAAACTAAGTGCTGCTACTACGAAATAAGGATCATATTAGATGACAAGAGTGCGTCGTGCACTGCAGTTAGAAATTCGAGAGAAATCCTGAATGCATTTTCTGCGGACAAATTGACTCTCGAATGACATGTAAACGCCTCCGACCCCAAATGAAGGCGCAGGTTTCGGGTGTCACGTATTTCCCGATAATCACAATGTAGTCAGTGGCATTTTCGACAAATGTGGCCATTTTCACTAAACGTAATGCAATTATGTGCTTGCTAATGTGCTTCTCAGAAATTCCAACGTCCATGCAACGGCTCTTTGGATTTTATTTAAAGAAGCGCACCAAACTTCGATTTCTAAAAGGTTCGTTTCATAAAGCTGCCAAGCTGCCTTCCTACGATTACGGGCGTCAAATGTAGCTTGGCACCAATTTTAAATCGAGATTATTGCCCAGTTTTGAGAGACCTGGAAACGCCGGGCCTAGCCGCTCTGTGACGTAAGTACCGCCAGTGGAGAGGTGTGACGTAGAAGCATCCAGCCGGTCTAACTCGGAGTGGTCTGTCCCTGTCCTCTCAGCGAGCGAGACGCATATTAGTCGTAACGAAACCGACAACAACGCAAAGTAAACATTTTGGTGGGGTTGTGGCGTCTGTTGTCCTATTTCGCTCCGCCGGCCGCAACTTTGTACAGTTTCAGAGACCGGCTGAATGCGGCGGAACTAATCTTTAATTGAGATTGGAAGGACAGGGGGGGGGGGGGGGGGGGCGGCTCGTGAACGGTTGCCTTGTAGCTTGAACAAAAAATGTGACGTCATGGCCGCCGTAGAACCCCCGCGCTTGACCCCGGGCTCTGAGCGGTCGAAACCGAAACTGATGCCATGAATGGCGCTGTAATTCATAATGGCCACCACTTCGGCCACTAGCTTAACTCGTGCGTTAAGTTTAATGGGGTAGTACGGACACACCGGACCGAAAAAAACCGAAATACACAAATTTGGTGTCTGTACTCCTTTAATAAAGAAAACTCGGAACATCCGGAAACTCTGATTAAAACGCCGCTATGACTAATCAAGTTCAGCACTGTGGTAGCACATTCGCGGCCGCAGGAAAAGTCGATTCGATACCTGCCAAGGCACTCACAATGGTCAAGGCACTCCCCGATGTGCACGTCCATATAAATAGGAGAAGACTGAGAACGCTAAAGAAAAGAGACGATACGAGCCTTCAACGCACATTTTCTAACTAAAATTCTGACTGAATTATGGACAAAGGAATGTCCTCACTTCCTCCTACCGATGTATAGCAATGAAGCCGCACCGCGGGGAAAGGGCATCTTGCTCCTGGATGAAAAACTCCCCCTGGAACGATTTTTTCAACCAGCTTCTCAACCGAAACGCACCATAATAACTTTGTTTCTCATTCATATGGCGCAAAGGGTGCTTCGAGCTTCCGTTTACTCATAAGACGTTACGACAACCGCATCTTTTCTTTCGGGAAGCTAGCGCCACGCTAAAAACGCGAGGGGAAATGAGGCTAAGCCCAAGGACGCGGGTTCGATTCCCCGGCCGCGGCGGCCGCTTTTCTGATGGAGGCGAAACGCGAAAACGCCTGAGTGTTCGAGATTTGGGCGCACGTTAAAGATCCCCAGGCGATCAAAATTTTTCCGGAACACTCCCCTACGGCGCACCTCATCGCCTGCGTTGCGTCGGCGCGTTAAACGGATCAATCAATCAGGGGAAATGGGCTTCGGAGGTGGGGAATTGTCTCCCAAGCTTCGACGTTACTTGGAACTCGAATAATTATGTCTTTTCAACCTGCCTCAACCTTACCACTGAGATTCGCTTGGGCAACCTCACCCAAACTTTCTTTGAACACCGTAGACATCAATCACCTCAACACCCGGCGGCACCTCAACAGCAAGGAATGGAGTCTGTTGTCTTGGTAACGTCAAATTAATACGAAGCCTTCTGTGCACAACACTCATGATGCACGTCAAGGTTCGCACTAGGCGCTCACACCCTCCACCCACAACTGCCATCAAACTGCCGAAGAAATTACAGCAAAAACAAGAAATACCATCCGTTACTAAAGAAAGTTAAGAGAGGCGCAAAACCTAAAAGCGCTTCCAACCGATCGTCAAACCTGTAAAGAATAAATCGCAAACGAGGAACGAACATATGCGACGATTTTTCGTGCATTAAGTAAACGCACCTACGAACGATCTAAATGTATACGTGGTTTATGTTTGATAAAGGCATACTGCTGTACTCCTTCTTCATGACCGATGCGTGTATTGTTTATCTAGAACCATTCCTTTTTTCACGATTTTCAAGTAACCGTTCTGACACAATGGTTTCACACACGCGCCGTGTGTCCAAGCATCTTATCAAAGCTTTTCGGTCGACCAGCGAACAAAGGGGAAATGAATTTGTTTTGTGACAGGACACCATCAGTCCCACTAAGAAGCGCTCGCTTAAGAAGCGTTAATGTGCCTTTCAAACGAACTGACAAAAACGCACGACCAGGTGATGTGCGCATTCGCGCACACGTGCATCCCGAACTGTATCCCTCGTAGATTTCGCTCCAAGTTCTGCAGGATGTCCCTAATGAAAAGAGGGTCCATGGTCCCGATCCCCTAAGCGAACAACGCCTACTCGCCTGCGCAGCCTCTCATGAAGAGCGCGCCCTCACGACGATGCGCCGTAGTGTACGGACAAACTGTTGCCTTGCGCATACATAGCGTTTTATGGCCAAATTTCGGGTAAAGTAAGCCCCTGTTATAACGAAATTTCACTTTATACGGTGTTTCACAGTCCCCACGGCAGTGAATGAGAGCACATTACCTCGGTTTTTAACGAGCTGCCGCTTATAACGAAGCCAGTTTGCCGCCACGAGGAATTCGTTAAAACGACGGTTTACTCATGTCACCCAGTTCTGAGGCTTCGGGGAATTCTGCCCTGTCGAAAGACAAAAACCAAAAGCGTACATTGACAGCCAGCACGGAAGACGACCCCGGAACACACGACACCACCGCAAGGATTGCAGGACCGTAATTTACTGCAAAAGCCACGCCGAGCCGTCCCGAGGGTTGGAGGCGCCACCAGACGCCAGTGTTCTTCCCTACAAGTGTTCTCGGAGGGTTCTGATTTCACACTCCCGGCGGCACGTGATCTCTGTGGGGGCGCACCCTGGCAGACGTTTCTCCCACTGCGCTCTCTTCAACCCTGAAACTTAGCAACCAGTGTAGTCCATTTTTCGAAGTGGTTAAACATTTCGAAACTTATATATAATGTTTGGTGCGTTGTGGTCAGCGTTTCAGATGGTTCGCTCGTTTAGCCGGGCACAAATAAGTAGGTATCGGGTCTAATGAAAGTATAAAGACCTTTAAAGAAAGTATGAAAACCTTGCGCACCATTTTTCGGCAGCGTTTGCTTGAAAAATATGTACAGAAATCGCAACGGCATGGGAAGATGTCCACGCCGAACTGTAAGCGTGCTAATCGTAGGCCTCGCAGTAACCTCACTCAACCTTGAACCCGTCGGTTGAGGTTGAGGTCAAAACCTCCGGCCTCACTCATTCAGCAGGGCATCACTGCAGCTCACGGTGACTTTGAAGTTCACTATATAGAGGTTGAGAGCGGCCTCATGGGGTCGCCCACTTTTTGTATTCAACGAATGAGCGCTCCCTCGGTTGTGAGCTGGACCATCTTTTCTGCCAGTGGCTTAGCAATTCGCAGAAGGTAATTACACTTCGTATGTGACGTTACGTTTATGTATATATACGGCCCTTGTGGCGCTGTACAGTCGGCGACCGCGAAAAGCACATCGCTGAGGAACACACAGGTCGAAAGAAAATGAGCACGCTCTGTGACATACAGGGACAGTTTCTGACCACTCACCAACAAACACTGGATAAGCGTTCTCCCCAGAGGGCGGTCGTGATACAGTTTGTAGTGTATGGACAAGGAGAAACGGCTGCCTGAAGCTGACACGTCGGCTCAGACCGCACTACACGTGACGTCATAAACGAGGGCGTAAACAATGGGCTAAAGTCTCGAACAGACAAAGGGCGGCACGTGTAAGCGACACTAAAGGGAAGCGCGCCGCGCCAGTTCGAGTGAAGGACCTCATGCTGAACCTGTCCAGTCGAGTACGCGAAGCCTGCTGAACAAAAGGCGTGGAACAGCGACCGACAGATAGCAGAGCGGCTAAGCACCCGAACTAACACGGCTAGGAAATGGGCGCTCTGTTCTTGCCTGGCTGAACTGTTACAAAATGTGCGCACGAAGCTGGATATTATTCGGCATTCGGACAGTTCAGACTCGGTTCAGCCCCACCCTAAAAATCAGCGCGCAAATCAACAGCTCGACGCATCAGCAACATTTCTGAGCCACTCGAAACGCCTTCCGTTTGCATATTTGTTACGATAGTTGACACACGTTTGCCGATGACACGTATAAAAATGGCGGTGACTGTGTCCTTTCTGCGCCGTTGACCTGGCGTACCAGAAGATGGCTACAGACAGCGGAACAGCACCATTATGACTATAGCATTTCGCACACCCCCAATTCCTTTTCATCACTACTACTTCCGGCTGCACTCGCCCGTCAGCGGAAGACAACCGATTTCAGCCCTGACGCAAATCGCAACAGCGCAGAACAAAAGGCGAACATGCCAAGTGCAGTCAAGACCGCTTGCAACTGCAACGCCTCTCATGGGCGCTCGACTTTTGCGCACGAAGGTGGGACTCGACCGTAACAATGCGCATAGGGATAATGAGTGCCCCTTATTGCGAACTGCGCTGGAAACGAGCAGCTACGACGCGACAGTCAGGTTCATTGCAAGTAGGCTCGAAGCTGTAGGCTCGAAGTAGCCGTAGGAGGATGGCTGGCTCGCATGGAATCGCTACCGCGCTTGGTAGCTCCAATGAGTAAAACGCTGAGTTGCACTTTGGAAGCCTCTGTAAACAAACGCGCTCGCTTTCTTTCCTTGGTGGAGTGAACCCGAGACAATGGCAACACTGCGCGCGTGACAGGGGGAGACGCTGTGGGCCTCCACCGAGTCGGCCGCGTAGTCACGGTTCGCTAGGCACCCCTGTACAGGTACATGTCCGCTTCCCTTCCCATCTGCCGTGCGTTGGCGCCTCTCCTCTCCCACACGCGAAACGCCCACGGGCGGCGGGAATGCCGAACCGCTCTCGCCGCCCTCGCCCCGCGCGTACACCAGCGGGCATGTGCACCGCCAAAACGGACCACGACGAGAGAAGCGACGTGCGCCGGTGACGTCACAGAGGCGCCCACACTTGCGCGACATTCGCCACTGAGAGAGGCCACGCCGGCCCGGAGCGGATCACAAACGATAACGCGTAGCGAACCGCACTGCCCCGCCATTTTCCTTCGCGCGAGCACTTTCGACGTAACGGACCCTGCGCGGAACCCGCAGGAACCGGCTCTGCGCTGATGCTGGCCGGCGGAAACGAAAGGACGCCGAGCAACCCGAGGCGCGTCGACGAAAGACCTCTTTCAGCGGACCGTACAAATGAAATTCCCTCTGGCAAGCATGTCATTGGGCTTTTTTTTTACATTTAACCCTTTACGTAAGGCTCCAGCGAAAGAGTACCAAGACGACCCGAATCTGTCAGCGTTTAAAATTCCTCCGTCAAGGTCACTCACGCCCCCGCTGCGAATCTAGTGACGAAGGCCCGCCCCACCTGCCCGCAGCTGGACGTTCACGCGCCTAACCTTAACCGAGGAGCACCGTTGTGGAGGTCAGCGGGATATCTTTGCCGCACGCAGACGTTCTTGTTTCTCCCCTCACAAGTGAGTGGTTGCACTGTGATGACGTCACAAGCGAAGCGCCATAACGCAAGCAGTTACGCGAAAGCATTATATGCCTCAAGAGTACAAAGATCACGCGTTGTTGGCCGTCCACGGCAGGTGATGCCAAAAAGCCTCGCACAGCGCGTAGGGCGAGGGGCACCCGTGACGGTACGTGAGGAGATCATCTGCACCCCAACCACGGATTCGGCTGGTTCTGGGGAAGTAAGTCGCCTGAAAGTGACTGTGTGTATATATTACAACGGAAAATAAAAATAAACAAATTCTTCGGGGGCACTTCGCATGAAGGAACCATAATGCCTTCGCACTGAAAGCACGTAAACTGACTTCAACTGACTTCACATTTTTTTGAAGAACGGTTCGTCTGACAGAGCTTGAAACACCTCATACAGCTTAAAATCTCGCTGTACCTAACTGCCCCAACAGCCAGACGTTACGACAGATAATTGTCACAAATACGCACACGAAGACATACGCAATGGAACCACGAAAAGAAAAAGAAAGCGAACGGAAGGGGGGGGGGGGGGGGGGGGGGGGGCGTTTCGGACATCACTAGAACCGCCACCAGCCGCCTTTTTCGTGTGCTCGAAGAGCAGTGGAAGGGAAAAAAACACCACGACGACGGCTCTCGTCGTCGGTCGAATTCCCGGGCTTATTCACGCCGGAGCGGCAATTGACCAGCGATAGATCCGCCCAGCGCAGAAAACCCGGTGCGGGCGCGCAGCTACGAAAACAAGTTATCCAGATCGGCGGCCGCGGAGGAGGGGAGGGGAAAAGAAAAAAAGAAAAAGCCAGCGAAAAGCCAATGGATCATCGGAAAGAAGGAGGAAAGTTTGGAGCACCGCTGCGTGACCCGTGCTCCCGAGTGGTATGAGCTCGTAGAACCAAAACGCCAAGCGGGAAAATGGAAGACGAGAGAGGACGAGATAGAGAGAGAAAAGCGATAAAGTAGCAATCAACGAACCGAGCTAAGAAGAAGACACAACGCAAACAAAACGAACAAAAAAGCGCGGGAGAGAGAGGAAAAAAATGCGCCAGCAGCCAAGCCCCGAAAGAGTTGAGCAACGCGAGTTTTCTGAGGAGTTTTTTATTTCTCCCCTCTTCATCCGAGTTCATTCTCTTCGTTTTTCTACCGCCGCCGTCGTCGTCGACTGGTGCACGCCGTGCGGCTGCTGCCCGCCGAGACAATTAACGGTCGTCGCGCACTGGTCACGTGGATACAGGAGCGACGGGCCAAAGGAAGGAAAGCAGGCCCCTGAGAGTGGCCGCCGAAGCTGGCGTCGTCTCTCGGTGGCGGCAGGCGCGCATGCGCGGCGCAGCCATGTACTTCGGGCGACCTTGAAAGTGTGTAACAGCGAGAAAGCGAACGGGACAACCTGCGCGCGTACTATAGGAAGGAGCCTGGCGTGGAAAAGGCTCGAGCGCCACGCGCGTGTAAGCACAGCGCTCCAAGCGAGACGGCCCGCCAAGCGAGACACGCCGACGACGACGACGACGCTGGATACCCGCGCGGCCCAGCCGCGGTTATAGAACCGCCAGGGGGACTCAACACAGCATTCGGGGTGAAACGCCTCAGCGCGGGGCTTCTAACCACCTAGTCCTACGCACCCTCTCCCTTATTTGTTAAAAGAAGACGTAACGGTACACATATGCTTTGGTCCAAGCACCTGTTCCCATTTCCATTCCAGTGCCATGGGTACGGAAAAATAAACGGAAATGGTCTTTGGAACCGTGGAAATACGGTAAATCGGGCCACGAAGCGCTTTTGACAAATCCACCAAAATGCCAAAAAGTGGAAGTCGGTGCATTGCGAGCCCAACGAAACAGCGCGATGGCTTCAATGAGCAGTTCGCAGCCAAACGTTATAGCGAACGCCTTTCCCGTAAGAATGGCACAAAAATCTGCACGGCAGAGAACGACGGCGGCTGCGTGTACGCTTTGCGCAGTCACAAGCACGGAAACCACGAGATAACCTACGTTTTCGCTTATGATGTGAAAATACGTGAACATTACTTCTCACTGAGATGTGTCGCCGAGTTATGGTCTGCTGAGTGTGGTGTTGCTGAGTATACGATGTCGCGATGCGCTGCAAGACAAGCCGGCAACATTTCGACCTTTCAGAGGAGCTCCCCGGCGCTGAACTTCCGCGGGCGGCCACGTTTCGGCTGCCCACAAGACGACGTCGACGCACACGATGGTGTAGACGCTTCGTACATTTGTGTTGCTTTGTTTCCATACCTCACGTTCAAACTACGCGCCTCAGGCGAGCTCGCGCCATTTGGTGAATCGCCCGCAAAGCAGCGACCAAGCGCGCTTACAGCACCATCTAGGGAATGCACCGCTCAGTAGAATTTTGACGACAGCTTCCGGCCGCTTTGTGTGGTCACGCAGATCTGGGAATGCCGCTTTTCTCGCCAACTCCGTCAAGTAACGGGTCACTGAAGCTCATACATTCAACACACCGCATTATACAGTAGAAACGAACTCCAACCTCGGATTAAACAGGCGTCAGCACCGAGTCGTCCCCTGCACTGTACACTGGGGTTGGGTACACTGACGTGAGTTCTAAACATTGTCTAACGTTACCACCAGTAAATCCGCAGTGCTTAGTCCATGTCTGAAGTCGATTCGGCCGATTTACACACAGGTTTTCACGATAAAGGCGCATTCGAAAATTCGGTTTCCCTCGCACCGTCCCGATTCTTCGTCAGCTTTCAGACGACGCCGGCCATGACGACGCGGTGGAAACCCACAGAGCAATGCTTAACACATTTCGAGCATGTTTATCTCGAACAACTCGTGCCGGGTGTAGTAGACAGCGCATTTATCCTACTGCTGTAGCACGCAATCCGACCAGGAATGATGTAAGGTGCTTTTTTTTTTTTCGAAAACTCTATGCAGACAAACTAAGGCTGTAAGCTTCCACTAAACAATAAAAAAATAAAGAAGCATCAAGAAGTCACACATTGGAGAACGGTGAATTCACGCCAGTGCTCCCTGAAAATTAAGAGTCCAACTTTAGAAGCTCACACTTAGGCTGGCAAGCGAAATTTGCGGGCACAAAATGAACTATAGTTCATACCATAAGCTAGCTGCAGCACTGTGGAGGCTACATTGTTGTCCCCCTCAGGGCGCTTAATACCCGTGCCACACGTACACAAAAAATGACATGTGTTTAAGGCCTTAAGAGAACAAATGCAATTAATTGGGCGGGCCGTGCTACACGCGAAAACGCAAAGGCATTAAATGTGTTAGGCATGATGGTGATCATGACCAAAAAGAGAAAATCACTCCTATTTTAGAAGTCTTTAATGTAGAGAAAAATGCCTTAGAAGCGTTAAAACTGCTTTTTGCGAAAGAAAATTTTATGAGAAATAGTGTTTTCTTAAAAATTGTGGGAGCCGTTTCTAAAAGTGGCTTCAGCATGCCGTCGCCGGCCAGCGGTAGCCAAATCCGAAAAATTTAACACGAAGAGTAACGCGATGTTCTTACTTTTGCCTCTGTTCTAGTGAACTTCATCTTCTTCAAAACTTCGCTACCAATCGTGCTCAAAAAATCGTCATATTTCGAAGTTTAGCTACATTTCCGCGTCAACACTCTGGTGTTGAGAGTTTCGGTGGCTTCATTTGGTGCTCATCGCGTTCGAGAGTAGGCAGATTTAAGGTGTTCGCGAAGGTAAATGAGTTGTGCAGAACTCCTTAAACCAAAATGACATTAAAGCGAATGACATTAGATTTTTGTGTGTAGCAGCGAATTAATGGCATTAAAAGTTAAGACATTAAGCACTTAATGTCATTTTTCGTGTACGTGTGGCACGGGTATTACTCACCGCGAAGGAAGCGACAAAAGGCGCCGGGGCCTTGCGGTGCCACTTGCCGAGAGGGGAGAAGGGAATGTCCTTTCAGGACCCCCTTCACGGCGAGCTAGGCGCCCTCAGTGGGGGGCGCACTGTTGACAACATTGTCGCCTCCACAGTGCTGCAGCTAGCTTGTGGTATGGACTATAAGTACCGTACCGGGCGCGATATGTGTTTCGGAAACTCTGGACTAATCATTCCCTCTGAGGTTATATTTCCGAACAACGAGCATACCGCTATTGTGGAGTCAAATCTGTACCGCGACCCACATTTTGGCTCATTCGAAGACAGCGTATTTATAAAAAGAAGCAAGGCTGATATGCAGCGATGCGTTTCTATCCGCATTAATTGCAAAATAACGGGCCCAAATCTGGCAACTTGAACACTACACGTGACTGACCCGCGCAAAACGGCACTGCGAGGGTGCCGGTTTGGGGTCGTTGGTACGAAATTGTTGAAAGAATATTGTAATGGTCTGCCTTGCTTCAGTTTTCAAAGGCATTTTCACCAGCGCGCATGGCTTGTAAGCGGACGCACCCGTGCCGCATCGACGCAACGTTCCCCGTCGACCGCTGATATTAGAGTACCGGCCACAAACCACCCGAACCTATTCAAACTCTTTTTTGACTACCAATTGTCTTCCGCCAGAAACTGCCAGTACATCTTATCACTTCCCTCACTGGGTGGACGGAAACACACGGCTGTACACGTCTCCGTAACAAGCAACATACCCTGAAATACGTACAGTGCATATTTAAACGGACGGGGGAACACCGTAATGTGAAATAACGAGATGCGGGCCCACGCATGCGGCCAAAAGGAGGCCTGATGCGCTCATTGCCACGTTCGCTAAAACGCACGAAATGCAAAGATCCGTCTCCCTGCTCCGATTTCAAACGCCATCTCGCTCGGCTTCTCTCGGAGAACTAAACAGCGTCATTAAAGAGACCATTGCCGGCAGAAACGACTAGAAAACAAACAATCGCTACCACTCAGATATGCATGTGCTCGTCGGTCGCTTTTGTAGCGCCCTCTTCGAGCCGAAGCATGATCACGCGCCCGCGGATAAAGCCGCCTTATCGTATGTTTCTAAGAGAGGCATGATGACATCGATTTCAAAGCGGTGATTAGGTGCGCGATAATGGCTGTTTTTGCCTGCCCCTTTCCATTCTTCCAACTCCAAAGCACCCGATTTCTCCCCAACCTGATGGCCAAAGAATACGCGACATGGTGGAACAAGGCTGGCCATGATTTTTCGTTTTGCAGACAAACTTGCTTTCAAACACGAGCAGTAAGGCTTTCGCTAGTCGTCCCTTGGCTCGAACCGCGAGGCCTCCAAAGATAACGCAGCGAGTGGCCCAGGCAGAGCGCGACACGCCAGCTACGGCACTAGGCTGGCGGATGACGTCCACGGGCCCCACACACGCGGAAGGATTTGCGTGCGCTTCTCGGCACAAGTTGGTCACTTTGAACAAGCGCCGGACTTCGTTATGCAGGTGGTTGCGCACTCCCACGCGCAAGCCTTTGCACACTGGGCTACAACGGAGTGGCACTCGATCGCTATGCTCGCAATCAGCTGCTTCGCTGCATAACGATGTCACATGCTTGCCAAACACTATGGCTCTTGTTTTAAGGCGGGGCAACCGCAAACGTGTCACGTGTCAAACAGACTAAAATAGCGGCGGGGGAAGGAAGCGTGGGTTTATAGTATCTCACAAAAAAGAAAGATACAAAGAAAGCACGCATACACCTCCTCCAACAGTCACCTTTCAACTTTGAATGACCCGCCGAAATCAGTGCCCCGGGGAGGCAGTATTTCACGTCCTCCAATGACTAGCAGCGTATCGCGACTACCCCATACGCGTGCATCGACAAGACGCAGCGTAACTCGGCGCTTGGCAGACAACGAGACCTAAATTCTAGGCAACCAGGCACGAAATTTGGCGGATGCTAACACTGCGGCTCGGGAAGGGGCAAAAACGCACGTAGAAATCACTCCTCACCCAGGCAGAAAAGGCCGCGTTCTATTAAATGCGCACACAAATGCACCCTTTTGGTGAAAATGTAAATGTGTACGTAAGCAACGCTCTGGTGAAGGTTTGCAGCACAACGTGTGCCACTTGTCAGCCTTGTTAAGTAACATAGCCGCCAGTAATAGAGCGGTAGTGCATGAGTACTCCCATGGCATGCAGTGCTCAGGGGGAGAAGCGGGGGAGCCGGCACCACAGTGGGCCGGGTGGTCGGTGCCTGCCGACCCAGTGACCCGCAGAGCAGCTACGCGGTTGTTCCACTTTCTCCTCCCGGCACGAGCTCGGCAGCTGCGCCCGCGGATGACAGTGATGTCCGCTCGGGGCGAGATACAGCAGCGGCGCCAACAACGACGGACGGCGAGGGAAAAAAAAAGAGGTCCGCGACCGGATGGAGTTCTTCTGCAGGCTCGCTCATTCGACTACGCGCCCAACTGGGGAACACTTTCTACCGTCGGCTGACTCGGCCGGAACTGGTTTGCCGATTCGCGAACGTAGCCGCCGCCGCTGACCCGACCGCAGTAGAACAAGGCGTCGCTGAGGCGAACGATGGCTAGCGGCGGCGAAGACCCGGCGTCTGGGTTATTCAATATACGAGCGAACTACCCCTCGTCCGCCGCTAAGCTGACTGGCTTGGGGTCGAGCCGGCACGCCGGTTGCGCGATCGTTCGCTGCTGCTGCTTCGGGCTCGAGCGCACGAAACCGGCCAGACTGTCCCCGCCTTTCGCTCGCTCCGGCCCGTTCCCAAGGGGGAAACCATCAACCGGCCAAGCGAGGGAGTTCCCTCCCAACCAAACTGATGATGTCCCCCATATAGCCACTTGCCGGCCTGCAAGGGGCGTCACTGCGCGGTTACCTGTCACCTTCGATCGATTACCGACAGTTATAGTCGACCCAGCAAAAACGTAAAAAGCAGTAACCTAGTCGCGCAGCGGAATCGAATTGCGCAAGCGGCGCACGCTCTCGGCGAAGTTCATGCGGAGCGGAATCCTTTGGGCAAGCGACGAAAGCGCACGCCGGCGCCGTTTGCGACACGGCCCGCAGTGAAGTCCCGTTACGCGATAGCGCCCCACTGTAACCCAAGCTCGGCGGGAACGCGGCGGTGGTCTCGCGCTGAGGGGCTTGTACAGATAACCGCCCCAAAGACCCCATTGCTCGCACTCCGATGCCCCGCGACAGTGGAAGCGAGTAGGCGGCCAGGGAGCCCTGCCTTCATTTGCCAGAAGCACAGAGAGAGATAGTGTCGCCTGGGAAATTAACGCATAGATGGAGAGATAACTACATTCACGCGGACGGCAGCGGCGAGACCGAAAGACGCAGGTGGACGGCAAGATACGCCGTGCCGCTGCGCGTTAAAATTCATACAGGGTGGTTTGACACCGCTTAATCCTTATTTAATCAGATGTCGACGAACATGTGTGTGCATATATATACACGCAGTTTATCGCGTTAGTTTAACCAAGCATTAGAGTTCGAAAAGCTGAATTTTCCAGCAATAAACACTACTGATCGTTCACGATGGTGAGGTCCATTTGCCGCCTTTTTACTCCTTGATCACTAAGATAATCAGCTTAAGTGAAACAATTAGCCTTTTAGCCAGCGACAAATTTGTTCGTTGAAAAGTTGCAGAGCATCACAGGAAAGACCGCGCTAAACAGTTTCCGTGAAAGCCTAATTAGTGAGCCTACTCTGTTAAGATGCTTGAAACAAAACGAACCCGATCTGTGCGCAGGCCCTCACTCGAGACGCGTGCAGCAATCTCTAGCACAGCGGGACACACTGTCGTATCGCGGTGTTATCAGCGCGCACATCGCTCGAGCTTCTTTTTCAGTTTCTTTCGAGCACCATTCATTCCAAGGCATCTAATCTGATTGTGGGGTTTAACGCGCCGACGCAACGCAGGCGATGAAGCGCGCCGTAGTGAAGGGCTCCGGGTTAATTTTGACCACGTGGGGATCTTTAACGTGCGCCGAAATCTCGTACACACGGGCGTTTTTGCTTTTCGCCTCCATCAGAAAAGCGGCCGCCGCGGCCGGGAATCGAACTCGCGACCTCGTGCTCAGCAGCACAACGCCTTAGCCACTGAGCCACAGCGTCGGGTGTCTTTAAGGTATCTAGGACAACTTCATGGCCAACTTCGTGAATGAAGAACTAAGGAAACTTCGTGAATGAAGAACTAAGGAAACTTCGTGAATGAAGACCTCTGCCTACATTCACTGGCTTATAAGGTTAACATTTGAGTCCAATCCAACGTAGTTGCATAACAACGTAACACGTAAAAAAAAGAAAAAAGTGATGAGACGCTTACACCTCTATGAATAGACAACTTTCACTGATGCCCGTGCAGCTGCGATGTCGGAGCCCCGCGTGCACAATGAAAGGCCGTGAGCTTACCTGGGGCTTTTATGTAGAGCAGCGCTGGGAAAACTGAGCGCAGTGCGCCAGAAAGGGGGGTGGTGACGTTGTGTGCAAGCCATGCATAGCTGCGCTGACTGAAAATTGAAGTGCGCGCCGCAGTTGCACCACGGCCGTAAGGCCCGCCGCAGCAGATTTATTTGTATCACGTGGGAATTTTGAACGAATAAGCTGAAATCTTGACATACCGACGTTTCTCGCCTCCATCAGGGGTCGAACCCGCGCACAACGCCTTAGCCAATGCGCCACCGCGGCGGGTGTTGCCTCAACATTAGAGTTTCCCTCTGCTGGCGCAAGCTCGAGGGAAGTAAGGGACGGGTACCGAAAATTCCCAGATACATCAATTTATTAAGGGCGCTTAAAAACGAGCGTTTCTAATCAACCTTGAATGCGCGCTACTCCTCAATAAGCGGTAATCTACAAACCAGTTCAGGAGTGCTCATGTTTTCTTCCATGTTCTTTTTTCCCGCCAGCCTGCTTTGCCACTGTTGTACATACATGAGTGAACTACGCACGCTAATTTATCCTTGCAGCCTGAAAACTTCCGCTGGCAGCCCCGTGATATGTGCGCACTGGCTAATCCCAGGGGACTAAAAGAAAGCAGCTTGAAGAAATGTGGAAGCTTGCATAGGCAGCATTTTTTTAGCCAGCCGCCTCTCGAAAAAAAAAAAAAAAATGTTGCACCTCGAGCCACAGCCCCTCCATCGCGTCTTCTCTCTTTCCTCGAACGTCATGTCGCGGGAGACGTGGAAAGAAATGATTACGAGGACGTTGCCGTCGCCCGAGACGCATTACAATGCCATGCAGCGAAGCGGCCAGGTAAGGAAAAAAGGCCGTGACACACACGTGCAGCAGCGGAGAGTCCTCCCGACCCCGAATATACAGGCTCACACTTGCGCAACCAACCGGCGGGCCATTAAGCACGTACGAGAGACGCAGGGGAGATAAAAAGACGGTCATCCCCCTCATCGGCGTATAAATTACTCGCGCGTCATGCTGGCCAGCATCTCCGAACGGCTCTTTCGGGTCGCTTTCTGCAGGCAGACTCGCGAAACAGGCACCATCAATCAGAGCCCGGCTGCGCTCCGCTAAGGGACGAAACTCGCAAGGCGCTTCTTTTTACCAGGTGTGGCGAAATTAAAGCGAGGAGGAATCGATTGATTCACGCTGTTCGAGAACGTCGTGGCGATGCAGTACAACGAGGAGCGAAGAATTCCGTTTCACAAGCACGCTATACGAGATGGCTCGTTTCGCGTCTACGGCGTTTCCAGCCTCAGGGCCTGCCGAATTCGTACGTCCCGGAAGAGGAAGAAGAGGAAAAAGGGCACAGTGTCGATGTCACCCACAGGTCATTTCAGATTTCTTGGGGCCGGCAGTACATAAAAAAGAGAAAAAAAAAAACGCACAGGAAATAATTCCACTATTGTGCCATGTGCCGACATCGAAACGTCTGCGCCTGCTCTGGTGGAAGCATCGCATGACACGCGGCACCTGATATGTGGCACTCACGACACGCACTGGGACTCGCTGGAACATCACCTCGCAGCTTTTGCCCGTGTTAAAGTGTGATTTCATGCCATCTCGACTACAAAAAAAAGACAAAAAAAAAAAAAAGGAGACTGTAGGCGCCAGGATGACGTGCGGGTGGGCAATTACCGAACACAGTGGATGTGGGTAACAGACGCAGGAACGGTGAGTGGATCCTGTTCGAACTTATGCACACGAATGGTGTCCCATTTTACCAATTTTTCGACAGCAGGGAGTGCACAATTTTATATGCTCGCAGTAGGCCTGCCCCGTTCAATGATCTTGGGCGAAACAACATCATATTTATCCCGCTCCCGTATACTGTGTGAAAAGCGTTAGACCCAGTGGGCGCCGTTGCTTCTCTCAGGTGGCCTGCTTCGATGCAAACTAAGGGCCGTACTCGGAGTCCGTACGTTTGCTCTCTCCACTCTGCTTATGGGAGGATTGCCAATGCTTATGCATGAGGATATCAATTTCAGCTCGAGTGGAGGAAGGATTCAGAATACCAGGGTCTTTTCCCTCCTTTGTTGTGTTTGCTTGGAGTTTTAGTGAAAGAGGAGTGGTTTCCAGCCCACGAAACTTTCTACCTGATTTCAAGCACATAGCGCTCGACGGGAACGTATACGCGACCTGCACCCGCCAGCCCCTTCAACCATCGCGCTACGACCTGCAAAAGACCTCATTGAAACAAGTCCTACTAACAGCGCCGTCAAGTGGATATAGGTTTATTCTCTCTCTCGATCTCTCCAGCATCGTAGTGAAAGGGCCGCCGCTTCTCCAGCGGGCGCAACAGCGCCGGCAGGAGTAACGCGTGGTTGTTATATTTCGTTGTTGCCGTACCCTATGTACACACCACGCCACCTTTCTTGGGCGGAAATATGTAAGCACAATGGATGTTCAAGCAAGGCATGTCCAAGCAGTACAATAACTTGAGTCGTGTTGTCACAGTGAAGTTACTGCGAAAACATGAATAAACGCTGCCTCGACGATGATAACGATGACGGCCAGGTTGAATTTCCCATACCAATATTCAGTTATTCGTATGACGATATTTTTGCCTTGCGCAACTGTCCCGAGTCCGGTGAGTTCTGAGCGTAGGCTGTGATTTCATAGCAGACGTCGTAGGCAGGCGCGAGGAGAAAGCCGTGGTTTTCGAGGTTCCCTGTTCGCAGACTGCGCTTGTGGTTACCAGGGACACACTTTTTGGGGAATCGAAACAAACGAAGTGGACAGCCCGAGCGCAAACTAACAACTGATTTAGTAGAAGTATTTGCTTGGGCATCAAAACATGTAGAAAGGGTTACAAAGCACAACTGGAAACGTGGGGAGGGGAAAATGAAAGCACATTTTTTCATAAAAACAGGCGCTAAACGTCGTAATTTGTTCAATGGCTCTTTATATTTCTTTATAGATATGGGCTCAGCGTAATCTGCGCTTCACGCTTTTCAAGCCTTCTTGCTACGAACTGGCTCTTTATGAATTCAACTTCAGGCGGGGCCAGCACGATTGAGCACGAGCTCACGCATTCGGTCTCCCGCGCTGATATTTGAAAGGCTTCCCAGATTTCGCGCGTGGTCCCGCGTTGCGTGATTTTGCCAGAACTGAAATTTCTCCCAACAATTGGTTTGCTCAAACAATGAACTTCCAATAAATCAACCCCTAGTTTGCGCTCGTGCTGCCCACGCCGTTCGTTTGTATTCCTTAGAAAGTGCGTCCCTGGTAACCCCGAGTGCAGTTTACGAACATGCAAAACCAACTGGCCCAATTCCTTGCCGTACTGAGGTTTCCTGCAACGCCGTGAAAGGCCTTCTAAAAGGCTAGCCAGCAAAAACCATTCCTTCTCGAAAAATGTTGAGAGTGGCGCTAAAGCTAAAGAGCGTCGAAGCTTTGTTCAAAGTGGATCGTCAATGGATCGTCAAACCTTCATCGCAAACGAACAACGAGCCCACGCGACGATCTTTCATGCACTATAAGTAAACGAATCTACGAACTATCTGAATGTACACCGACAAGTGGTTTATGCGATAAAGGTACAGTCGAACCTCGCTGTAACGAGATAGTATCGGGACAGTGATTTAGTTCGTCATATCCGATATTCTTTGTAACAGTAGAGCTACAAATCCGTTTAAAGTAATTGGTAATCTGGCTCCCGCAAAAGTCCTTGATACAAAAACGCTTTATTTTAATATTCCAGCCCATAAACAAGGTAACCCTTATCGTTCTCCTTGTGGCATTTCAAGCTCAATGAACCAGAACATGAAATGGGAAATTACAACAGAACAAAGTTCATTTGACAAAACAGGCCTGCGTTCCTATTTTTCCGAGGAAGGGTGTTATTTTTGTCGGGTGGCTATTCAAAGCACTGAGCAGGATGAAGTTTTCCACAGTGTCCACGAACAAAGGGGCCTTTGTCTACTTATGCAGTTTTGAACGCTGGGAGTATTTCCAAGTAGCATCTCAGCTGAGTGCTCAAATATTTCTTCCTTTTATCAGATAGTGCACGCGCCTCAGTTTCGCTTTATTTGTAAAGAGAATAAGTGTCACTGAAATGAAGCATGACCAACCAAAGTTCGTAGTCAGTTCGCTACAGGCGATAATTCGCGATATGATGATGGTTTGATGTTTATGGCGCAAGGCCAACTGGGGCAAAGAGCGCCAAAACAATAGTCGTATATGAGAGGTGATACCTTAAACACTAAGTAAAATCAGCAAAAACAAAAGTAAAATCACAAAACGACAATGAGCATGGCTGGTGTATAGGGCCAGATTTCATGATGCGCGATAGGAAATGAGGTTCAAAAACTTGACTTCTGACAAATACTCAAATAATTCGCGATATCAGTGTTCGTTATAACGAGGTACACTATTGTACTCCTTCATGACCGATGCGTGTATTGTTTTATCTAGCCCCGTTCCTTTTTCGCGATCTTCAAGTAACAGTTTTGCCACAATGGAAGGCCGGTTACACGTACGCGCGGAGTGGCCAGAGATCTTATCACAGCTTTTCGGTCGACCAACCGGTCTATGGAAAAATGCATTAATTCTTTGATAGAACGCCACCGGTCCCACTAAAAATGCTTTTCGCTTTAATATGCTCGGAAGTTGCAAGATGGGGTACTCAGTGGAATTCGAGATTAATGAGTGAATTAATTCCTCTAATTACTGACTGCCTTAATTCCTAAGTATCCCTGCCTATCCTTCCGGGGCTGCGAAGTTCGTGCGAGTGTACTCAGTTCGTTTCGCAGCGGATGTGCGGAATGTAACGCGTGCCATCAACAATACTTTGGCCACGGAAGACCCCGCTCCACCTAATATGCGGCCTTCGCAGAAAATCTGAAATCGAAGTTTTTGACTGGAATGCAATACACCCTCCCCTGTTTGTTTTGCTTATTGCTAGCGTTGGACACAATAGAAGGACACTTGTTTCGGTACGTACGCAAATGATCACCCGAAATACGACATACCTCGTATATTACCCGGCGGAAATGAAAAAAAAAAAAAAAAAAAGGAAGGCACTAAAGTTATGCCTTCACTGAGACAACTAAACTAAAAGCGAATAAATGCAATGGGTGATGCCAATGAGTGTGGAGCAAACATCAGACCGACTGCCGAATTCAAGCGTCGCAAAAGGAGAGTTGCAAGGCGCAATAGACCGCGAAAAGTGAAGGTGTGGGCCGCGTGCTTTATTTTAAAAAAAATGCTGCAGAGCACCTCGCCAAAAACAGTGCCTTTGCAGAGCCGTGCATTTAGGAGGTCGTATATGTAAGAGCACTGCCGAGGGGGCGAAATCTTCATAAAGAGTTCACCGTATTCTTCTTGAAAGCTCGCACGAAAACTAAAACAGACTGTACTGCGGCGAGCTGCGGCCAGTTGACCGAGGCAGAAGAAGCAGAGCATCTCTGGATCCAAGAGATACGCATGTTGGCCGATTGATCGCCACGGTCAGTTAGCAAGCCGTGTCGCCGTTGCCCCACTTACGACGGGGACAAGGCTGTGGACGTCCGTAGCCTCTCGCCGTCCCACGATACAAACGTAAACGTAAATTCAGGAGCATTCGCACGAATCAGTCGTTTCTATCATTTTACAGAGTGGCGAGGCGGGATCCCAGTTGTGCGCAAAGTAGCTGACCTGAGGTATTCTGATCTTAAACAACGTTTTAAATGATAATGTGCTGCGATGTTCTTGGTGTGCAATGTCCTGATTTTATGAAGCTACACAGGTGGACAAGGAAGACATGTTCCGTTTTTGTGCCAAACAATGTACGAGAAGTCGGTCATTATTGCCGAACAACAATGACATCTTTTGTACCTAAACGTGATCTTTTATTGTGGCGGTTAACGCGCCGTGAGGCAATTTTTAACCACCCGGGGACCTTCAAAGCGCCCCGATATATCGACACGCGGGCGTTGTCGCTTTCCGCCTCCACCAGAAAAGCAGCCACCACGGCAGCGACCGAACCCGCGCCCTTGTGCTAGCCACTGAGCCACCGCGGCGGGTCCACCTCAGCGTAACAAGCGAACATTTCACGAACATTCGAGAAACGACCGCCAAGCGCACTCGTCTACATATGCGCGTATCTCAGAACCTGTTGGGAGCGCTCCCCAATCGGCCGACTCCTCTCCTTGACACTGCCCCCCTGCGCTTGCCACCTGCTCTCCCTCTCCTCACCACGCTGCACGTGTGCTTGGTGCTTGCTCTCCTACTCGCTAGACTATGCCCTCTCCTCATCGCTGCGCCCCCGTTACCACATCTCGTACCATGAAAGCCTCGACCAACAACAACAGCTTCGCTGTGCGAACGGCTCGCCTCAAACGCTCGGCGCCGATTGGCTTACGCACCACGTGAGCACGTGCACACCCGGGCTCCCAGCTGGCAGCGCGAACTCTTCAGCGTGAAATATCAGCGCCGTTTTAGCCAAAGGGATCCCGCCTGCCCAACTTTGGGTGAACTTACATATGTCCATCTACTACGAGTCACATGCCAGCGACAATATGGGCCCGACAACCGTGCCAAACTTTGCGTCACTCGCAAAGCCACAAGTGCAGGCTCGTTCCGCCACAGTGCAGGGTCGTATAATCCACCTCGGTGGCTCACTGGACCGAGCGCTGCGCTGCTGAGTATATTACGGTCGTGGATTCGAACCTCAGACTTGTGTCCCAGGCGTAGCTTCAGTGCGCAAAGCTCCAACTTCAACATCCCCCGGATTCGATTCCCTGCTGTGGCGGCTGCATTGCTGTCGATGCGAAAACAAAACAAAACAAAAATCCCGGGCGCACGAGATTTGGACGCACACAGTTAAGTACCAAATCGATAGTCAGATCTTAAAATTACGGCGATTCTCGTAGCCCACGCGGGACATGGTGCGTAATAGGTGAATTTGAATTCAGACTCGGTAGTGCCGCGCCAGCCCCACAACAATGCACGATCAATCACAGCAGCTCCGGCCAACAAGGCACAATCGCCCCGCAGGCCATCGCCACATGCCGGACGAACGCGTAGCTAACGCAGCAGTAATTCTAGGAAGGATAGGAAAGAGGGGGTCGGGCAGAATTGATAACTGTATCCCGTGGACACCTTCACCAATACCGTGCCGGGTTTGCGAGTTACGAGCGCCGAGAGAAAAGATAGCGATATATATGAAGAGGGGAGGGAATCAAATAGGCATGAATGCGTGCAGCGCAATTGAGGGTGTAAGCACCGGCAGTTCGTGCCCGCGTGCATCGTGCAACAATGGAAAAAGGAGCTTAGGCTGCTCCCACAGGTATATGAGAGAGGGAGAAAGAGAAGGGGGCGCATTAGCGACAACTGGTCCGGCTAAACAAGTACGCAAATACGCATTCAGAGCACGCGCAACACCTTTTCCCAGCCCCCAACATCGGGCGGTTGTGTCGACGTCGTTGCCGACCAGACTGATCGCCGCTGCTAACTGCGCCAAAGTCACCCTCGGCGAAGACGCCCCGCGGCGGCCGTCACGAATATGCAAAGGAGAACAGCTTGCTCGCTCAAAGAACCACCACGAAGAAAGCTCGAACGAACTCGAGGCAAGATTCATCCGAGCGCGTTTCGGGAAGCCGCCAACGAGGAGCGATACAGAACGGCGTCACAGATCGCGCGCTTTGCTTATCCCGTGGCCACTTCACCTGTCCGCGGGACGTTCGCTGGAAAGCCGCAGTTCAGGATTTCCATCCTGACATAGGCGGATCTAGAAACACTCCCGCAGGAGGGGGTGAGATTGCCTCAGACTTTTCCCCGAACCGTTTTCTGAATTAATAACCCAATTCTTAACAGTGCGTGCAATCACGGCCATTTTTAACCCCTCCCCCGAACATCCGTCCGCCACCGGATCGGACCCATATCATGTGCAACTGCAAGCCAAACACCGGATTGTGTCCCGGCGGGCAGTCTAACGGCAGTCGGTTGGGAACGGGGGGGGGGGGGGGGTCTGATGTCGACGGGCACCGTGGAATGTAGCGAGTATTACAGGCGGAATTCTTACACAATAGGGGTTTCGCGATAGGGAAGCTGGCGGACTCCTCCTGTAACGTCAGGCCGATCGAGGGAAGAAAGGAGAGAGTGTACACAGTCCCGAATGGCACGAACCTAGAAATGCCACTAAATTAACCTTTGGTCTCGAAAACCGAAAGAAATGCGCGACGAAATGGTGTCGTGTCGTCCATTTCTTGCGACTTCTCGTGCAGCACGAATGTCGTACCTCCTGGGCACAGTGCTGCACACCATGAGGCTACCGGACCTCCAGCGGAACCAATGCAGACAGTCGGCAGGGGGGCGGACTATTGCAAGTGCGCCGGAATCGAGGGTTACGGAACCGAACCCAGGACGGCAGTACTCGAGTGCAGCACGTTAGCACGCGCCACCATCATCATCATCACCATCTCCGCTGCTCTCAGCCAGCTTGACCACACAAGTAACCCGAAAGGCAGGCACGCCCGGTAACCGATGCCCCGAAATCACAGGGTCATTCCGCACGCACGAGCGGCAACTTGTCGACAAGCTGACGTGTGCAGTTCAACGCAGACAGGCACAATGACGGTTTAGGTATACAGGGAAAAAACACGCCGCCGCTTTGTTCCCGCCGCCAGAAGTGTAGAGAAGAGGCGTTGAGAGGGCACTGACGAACTTTGTGCCCACAAATCCAAATGGGCTATAGAATTAAATTGGCGAACTGTAGGAACACCGACAAAGAAAAGCATCAAGGAGAAGGAGCACACGCCTTGCTGCCAGCGCGTTTTCATTTTCCCTTTTACTCAGCGGTTGTAGAAAGAGCGTGCACGAGCAGGAGTAAGTAATCACAAAAGAGGAGCGGCCAGAGAGGCGAGCCGATTGTTTCGACGAGACGATCGTGGGCGTGGTAGAAGCGACGGCGAGGCAAGAGACGAACGGTCGGCAGAGGCTGGCGGGACAATGGGGATGCAGCCGCCACCCGTTCACTCTGCTCTCTCCGCATGCGCGCTAGGGGTCGCGCGAGCAGCCATAGGGCGCCACGATGGCCGCTTCAACTGCCACTACCGCAGGGGTCGAACGCACCCGTCCTCCAGTGGGAAGTGCGTCGGCGAGAAGAGACTTTGAAAGACGATAGTCTTTCTTGGGCTACTTAAACCCAGAAATTTTGGTCTGTCTGCCTGTATGTCTGTCTGTCCGTCCGTCTGTCTCTGACTCGATTCAGCCACCCGGCAAAAGTAAAATTGATATTGCGCAATAGTCTTATATACTCACAGCCACATGTAAACGTCTAAGCCCGGTTTATACGTTCATAGTTGTCAACTTTGTTGAACAAGAACAAGACATTACGCAAATATAAGACAACAAATGAATACGGAAGGGATATTTACAGTGTTCCTTTATTAAAAAAATTATGGATGCTTGGTTTTTCGATAGCAAATAATATTCTACATCTACTGCAGAAAACCGCCGCCTCCTGGCGGCATATGAAACATCACGCGGCAACAGAAACGAAAGGTTCCACTAGCTAGGTTCCACGTTCTGCTTGGAACGCACAAGGAGCACGGCCACGCGCCTCTGTAAACCTTCTAGTCGGCCGCCTCCATTCACGCGCGTCTCCGCCGTACTGCAGCGCTGGCATCGGGAAAGCAAAGGGGGGCATCGTGAGCGGGATCGTGAGCGGGAAAGCAAAGGGGGGCGTTTCCTCGGCAAATGTCTACAAAGACTAACGTCTTTTGACGATATTTGCAACGAAAGGAGCAGATACGCGGCCAATTTTTGCTCGCCCGCCTCCAACACTCCGGCAGCCATGCATCACTGGAAAACTCAAGCCCGTTCGCGACCTAGCATTTTCCACCGCAACGCCACCTAAAGAGCAAACGCGAGCCCCAAAGGTGATTAACAAGGATCAAGTTAGCTCCGGATAAAATATAGAAATGCTGGCACCCACAGTGTGGCAGCTAAGGGCTACACAGAATGCAGATAGGTAGCTCGTATTTCCTGACTAGTATACCGGTTAGCTGAAGTGATGCAGCAACTGTGCAAGGCATTTGTCCTGCGTTTGAGCCACGAGCCCGGACGACTTGTTTTAACCGCAGAGCTCTTTAGGTCGTCCGTCGCAAAAAGAAAAAAACTCTTAAGCCTCAAGAAATGTGGTTACGAAGGTCCCGGGAATCGAACCCGGGACCATTACGCCGTGAAACCGGCAGCCTAACCACTGGGCCACCCAAAAGTCCGAGAGGTATTAGCAGCGGCAGGGAACAATAACATGTGCAGTCAATTGGCAACAAAAAAAAAAAAAAACGCGTCCAGTGGTCGTAATCGAACCCAGGTGCCACGCGTTATGAAACCGGCGTCTATCCGACTGAGCAATCATCCCATTCTGGTCGCAAAGCATTTCCTTTGGGTTCGTAGCGCGGGCGTTGGCTTTGGACCGCGTGCTAACGCGGTCCGCCTCGAGAGAGGCCGAAAGCCTGCGGACGAAACGATCCGGGCCTTCCAGTCATTGAGAACTTTCAGCGGCAATTTAGCAAATACATTCAGGTGCAACAGCCAGGTCTCCGACGAAGGGAGACGGGCCGCCAGCTCTGCTGTTTCTCTAGCCTTGCGCCACTAGTGCAAGCTGTGACAATTCTTCAAGCTGCAAATCAGGTAGGCGTTAATGTGTACATTATACGCGTCGCGGTGGCTCAGTGGCTAAGGCGTTGTGCTGCTGAGCCCAAGGAGGCGGGTTCGTTTCCCCGGCCGCGGCGGTCGCTTTTCTAATGCAGGCGAAAAGCGAAAACGCCCGTGTGTTCGAGATTTCGGCGCACGTTAAAAATCCCCAGGTGGTCAAAACTGAGCCGGAGCCCTCCACTATGGCGCGCCTCATCGCCTACGTAGTGTCGGCGCGTTAAACCTAATATGTTTACATTTTGTTCACCCATGGCCCATACTGCCCATAAGAAAACCATCTGAATACAAGGAGAACGAAGGAAGCACACCGAGAAAAGGCGGACGACAGTGTTGACTGTTATATTCTGGACGATCAGTTCATTAAAACGTGTCCATTTGCAACGCAGGCAAGCATCGTTCCGCTTGAATCTAGAGCCACACACTACCCTGAGGCAGCAACGAGCCATCTTACCCCTCAGCACACGACCTTTCATCGCCAACAGGGAGACGGTCAATGCTCTGCGTGTCAGTTGTGCCTACCTGGTTGTTACGCGCACTGCGATTGCACAAAAATATCTCGTCATGACGCGCTTCGATTGCCACATCTTCAGCGCACATCTTTACACCTTCTTCATGCGGAAAGATACGAGGCCTCGAACAATGCCCCCTCCCTTGTCACACAGCGTTGACGGTCTGCCGGCAGAGGAGATCGTTGCCGCGACTATGGCGATAAGGTCATCTTCAGGCAGTTAAAATCTAGGCACAATTGCAGCGACAGCACGGTGAAACAGCCCACTCAATGCGTTTACAAAAGAATGCGTGGGTGCTCTCTGCCGGGTGCAGCAAAGGGAACCAACCCATTGCATGTAGTATGATGGATGGCGGCTGGCTACTGCAGCGGACTCGTACTTTTCCGCTTACCTCGTGCGCGGACACGCACAAAATTTGAAAACTAAAATAAGGCGAAGCAGTAAGTGGAGCTACGATGAGGTGCCCGGCATCTCGATTCTTTTCTTTTCTCTCCTTCGCCTGGCGTTCAAGGCCTTTCATGTGCGGCGCCGACGCAGTCGTCCAATCGTGCGATCCGAGCTAAGCGCGCTGTCGCGCTGCTGAGCGGTCGGTCACCTCGGCGCGCGCACCCCTGTAACGCGGCGTCTGTTCACTCCATGCCGAGAAGCCGGCCGCAAAACGTGTTCGCACTGGCAACTAAGCGATAAAGAGACGCACGGGGGCCAGCGGACACGAAGCGCTCTCCCCAGCGAGCGGTTCCGACACTGCCCACCACCACGTCGGTCCTGGTGCTTTTCCTCGACAGCCGGGAAAGAGGCTAAGCTCACTGCATTGAGCGCAAAGCTGTGTGGAAAAGCTGGAAAAGCACGGCGAGCAACCGAAGAGCTGAATCCCTTGCACGCTTCGTCCGTCGAAAGATATATGTGCCAAGCCATTGGAGTGTTAGAGACCTGAGAACCGGCCCCGCGGCACGGTTCGCGGCGCTGAACTGGCGCTACTGCAGTGCGCATGCGCACGCGGCCGAGAACCGGTGGTGCACGGGGTGCCGACGCAGTGGCGAATGCCGTACATGAGTCTTTTTTTGGGTTTGCTATACTTGTATTAGCAGCCGGTGTCGGAAGTAGCGGCGGCACAGTATGTGTGTATATATATATATATATACCGTACTTACCCGATTCTAACGCGCACCTTTTTTCCGCAAAAATAGGCCGAAAAATCGCATGCGCGTTAGAATCGGATACGAAACCGAAACTGCCGAAACAGCTGAAATTTCGTTCAACCCATCGCCATCTGAAGATGGCGCCAAAGCTTTTAGCAACAATTTTTCGGATATAGGCGCCTAGGCTTTTCTTTCGGCGTTCACACAAATCGTCAAATTATTCCACTTGCGTGTTAGATAACAGCAATGGCAGCAGCGGCAACGAAGGTGCGCCGCTTCCGCGGCTTACGAGCGGCTCCCACGCGTTCACAACGAGCGGTTGGCTGAAGCGTATGCCTCTGGAGAAGCTCGCGGGATGGGCATGCGAGGCGCTACGATCCCATCGAACATGGTTGAACGTTCGTTCAGAAGTGTGGCATCGCGAACGCGCTTGACGGCACCAATGACGAGATGTTGCGGTCAGCGGAAGGCGACAAGGAGCTCTCAGAGAGCGACGAGGAGTGAGATTACTTCGGGGAATAAATCGCCCGTTTCTCTCGTATTCATTTTTCTTGCTCACAAAGTTCCTTGCGCGTTAGAAACGGAGGTGCAAGGTTTTTCGGTTTTTTGCCTGGAAAATCGGGTGCGCGGTAGAATCGGGTAATTACGGTATATATATATATATATATTATATATATATATATATATATATATATATATATATATATATATATATATATATATATATATATATATATATATATATATATATATATATATAGTGTTTCGCTATATGAAGCCAGTTTAATGGCGCACAGGCAGCGGCAACTACAGGCCATCGGGCGCCAAACATCAAGGTCAAAATGGTCGATACTTAGAGATCACCGCAGGCTAAAACCGGTGCGACAAATTGATGCACCTGGATCTTCGAACGGAGTTAATGTATACGATTCATGTCACACTGAGAAATGCGCCGACTCATTTCGAGACCAATTCCTGCTCCTTCCTCGCCAATTACGAGCTCGTGTTCAATTTGATGAGCGAGCTACGACCTATAGAAGGGCCGTTCGGCAATGCATGGAGCAGAAAACGGGGTGAGTACACCTTACATAGCCCGCGGGACGACGAGGTCAAAATGCAGGCAACCGCCAGCGGACAAAGCGTCACCGACCTCAACATCCCCGTATGCAGTGCGCCTTTCAAGTGCAGCGGCATTCTCGTCGACTGGGGAGAACTCGGCCACGCGGGCCCTGCCCCGAGGCCGAGTTCCCTTATCTTCCACAAACACGTCACTCCCACCACAACGATCGCGTAACCTCGTTTCGTACAGGCCCGCCGACGGCGCGCTGCAGCACGTCCCGTCTGTCGGCGGAAGCCCATCAGCGAACTGAGCAATGTGTGTACGGCGTACGATTTTGGGGCACAGTTTAGACAGAGTTGCGGCACAGTACTAAAAAAAAGGAAGCTTCCGCCTCAAGAACGGAAAGCAAGCTGTCAACAAGGTGACGCTGAGATGGAAAGTTTTATGTTTTGTTATTTATATTTCTGTGTTAACTTCAACACCACGAAAACCATACGCTGCAGTGCACCTTCAACGTAAACACCGGCAACAAAAACCGGAACACCCTGAAGCAACCGGCAAGCGATTTGGGGAGGCATTTTCGCACAATATCCTTAGAACCCCAATTACTGAAAGGGTAAGGTGAAAAAAAATCAAACGCCCCTTTTCCTAACGACAACAATGGTTGAAACGCCCAGCTTTCTCGTGAGGGATTCGTTCGAGCTGCCGTTGGGGTTGTAGGGGTTCACAGAGTTATGGTGACGGGACGGTCGCCATCAGTGAGAAAAAGAGAGTTTCGCTTTAAATTGAAATTGCTTAACCGACGGACTCGCCACGGACTCAGGTTCAATTTCGAGCAGGGGGAAGCTTTTTTGTAGGGGGGTGGGGTGGGGGCTTGATGTGCATTCGCGTATAATCATCATCATCATCATCCTTTTGTGAAATCCACTGTGTAAAGCTGGCTTTCCTGCAGTGCGTTTTCGTGACGGGACGGTGGCTATCGGTAAGGCATAGAAGGCTTCACTTTAAAATGCGGTTACACTTTGAAGAGAGCGTCGAAATCTCGTTTTACCCTATTTCAACCACCCTGTTTTTTTCTGCCACCAGAAGGAAGCGAAGGCCCTCAAACCACTATGATCACCACCACCACGCCCATGAACACAACCTCCTCGAGTCGAGAAACTAAACCCCTCAGATAATGGCGGCGTTCGCTTATCTTCAACGTCCCGCTCCGGCAGCCCTTCGAATTGTGACCTCAAGTGTCACGTTGGCACGCGGGCGTTGCGTTCAAATACGACTCATATAGCGAAGAAAACGAGGCAGGCGGAGCGTGCCTCCCTGCTCCCCTATCTCGTAGTAAGAGATGCTCTAATATCTGGGAAATCTGCGGATGCGACGCCTGCGCGCAGTAAAACAAATCGATTCCACTGCGCTTTCCCGCGTCGGCAAATTAAGCCCGCACCGTACGCCCCGTGCCGAGCCTGCGCGCATGGGCTGTCCTAGCGTGAGATAAGGGGATCCCGATTGCGCAACGCGTCCGCCGGCGGCCGAGCGCAGTACTGCAGCAGCAGCAGCAGCAATGAGGAAGCGATAAGGAGGAGAGGGGGCGACACAGATCTGGGAGCCGCGTCGCGATACGGCCGCTGCCGCCACGACGCGCCCGCACGCGCCCAGCTCAGCCGTGGAAGCTTTGCTCAATGGGAGCTGGACGCTCGCATCCAAACATTGCAAAGCTGACCCCCCTTCCCCTGTTCCAGGTTCGCCGTTCATATATCGCACCTGTCGTTATACGTGTGCACAGCTTTTTTTCGACGAAACTCTCGCGTTCACGGTCTGTAAAACGAACGCTGTGAACTTATCATGATGCTTTTCAACTTTTGCTTCACTACTTAAGCAAACGAGCAGTATAGACCGTACGGTGGAAAGTATGCTGTTGTCATCCACGCGAACTTGCGTCTCTCGTCACAGAAAAAAACAGCGAACAAGCAAACGGGAGGAGCACGCACATGACACACGACCTACTCGGGGGCTGTGCAGCTCGTGAGACCTTGTAAGCGATCATGACCGGTCCCGACCAAAGTGTACGTACAGGACAACTGCTTCCATATACTAAGTAACGTAAAACTGTGCGGGTAGGCAGATAAAAATTAGACTCTTAAGGGAGTACAAGAATTAGCGAGGAACAGAGCTCATGTCCACACCATGAACGGATCACGGAGAGAGGTCAGCAGATAAGTACAGCTCCGCAAGCACCTTTGGAATTCTATATTATGTAATAATAAAAGGGCTTCTTAGCTGGAATGGGGGATGTTCGAACCGACTGAAACGAATGTTCTAAAATAGAGTGAAAATTGCGCCTCCATTAATAAGCTTTGAAATAAGTAACAAAAACTAGGCTGATTAATTAGTCTTTATTTGCACAACGAAAACACCCGCATTTCATGACTCCCCTAACAACACAGCTGGTCTTTGTTGCCTCAGATCCCGCCCTTTTCACAGCTTTTTTTAGTTTGGTTGTAGGGACTATGCCAGCGTGCAGCACTGTGCACGTTTGTGCGCGCGCGTCGTGTGTATGCAGGCTTCCGGTAAAATAATTAACCAACAAGTATTAGATACACTCCAGTACTACTTCTCAACAAATACAAACTAATACGGAGAAATAATATAAACTAATACGGAGAAATATTAAGTAACAAAAGCATGACCAGAGCTAGTTGTTTGAACACGTGATGGACACGTGTAGGTTAGCACACGTTGTTGGTGTAACGTTTCATGACGTCAGGAGTGTATTTGACAGCGTTTTTTACTAACAAAGTTTAGTTGGAAGTGGCGCCTTGTCTGTGCCTGCGTGCTTCTTCTGGTCCCCGTTGTTTAGCGAATCAAATTATTCAGCAATGCGGAGTGTTTGTAGCTGGACTAGTCGGTTCATTGCATGGATTGAACAGTTCTCAGACGGGCCAAAATGACGAGGAACAAACACGGGCGCTGTTTGTTACAAAGAAACCAGCGCCCGTACTAACATTGTTACTCTTCATTTTGTCCCGTCTTAGCACTGTTCAATCCATGCAATCCATGCAAGAGGTTTCCAAATAATCATGGCAAAAAAAGAACAAAGCCTGGTTATAAGGCCAGGCTATACACGGCGGTATAGGCCAGCGCCACCTTTGGAACGCCATCTTCAAAGGACCGTGAAGGTCACATACACTAAGGGTAAGGTCTACGCCGCAAGGCCACGCGTTAAGGAGACTACGTTGATGAAATAGCACATCTAGGGGGAATGGGGTGAGGAGGATTAGGGCCCAAAGAAAGAAGCGGCTGGAAAACGCTATCCCGACGCCAAATGCTTCACGCGGACACTGTTTGGAGTCGAGAACACCCCACAAAATTTGTCTCTCCTTCCCCCCCACCCCCTTGCACAAAGGAGGTAACGATTTTGGGCGGTAACTATTTTAGCCTTGTTTATAAAGGTGCGCCAAATGCGCATCTCAGCGCAGTGGCCAC
>NW_027526203.1:251368109-251400619 GCF_048455015.1 Haemaphysalis longicornis
CCACGACACACCTTCGGTGCTCGATATGCCGAGCACCACTCGCTGTACTGATGAAGGCAAGATGAACAAAAAAAAAAAAAAAAAGTGCGGCAAGATTACCTAAATTGCCGCGCATTTCAGAATTTTCAATATGAATGAAGGTTGAGTTTTTTTTTTTTTTTTGCGCCAGGCAACCGTACTTAATGAGCAGCGCATGACCTGGAATCGAAAATCTGAGCGGCAAGGGGAGGGGGGGGGGGGTGGGGGGGGGGGGGGGGGGGGGGGGGGGGGGGGGGCTTATTTTAATGAGGGTCGCTGGCCGATAGCGAAGCCACTGTGTGTTGTCGTGGACGAATAAAATACGAAACATACGAACAACGCACAAAATGCAAGAGTTCGTTTCTGTGAAGGTCGAATTAATCGTGGCGTGATTTGGTACATTTGGAAAGCGTTATTAGCACTCTTCAGTCCATTCCCTAATTTCAGTCAAGTAGGAGAAATCGCGCAATTTGTGAGTTGGGGTTTTATATTTTTATGTTCCCCTTTCATTTAATCGCGACTGTACATAAACGGCTGTCCACAGTGGCCCAGATACAGAAAAATGCAAAACGGTAGAGCTGCCAAGATCCCGACATCTCCACTATCCGCAGCTTATATTTGTTACGTATGCGGAGGAAAAAAAAAAGAACGGCATTCGGTATTCCTGTCAGGCCGAGGCTAATTTTCAATTGAAGAACGAGTTTCAAATTATGGGAATTGCGTTTGGCGAGCCAGATTGCCCTATGAGTTAAGGTTTATAAGGCCTCCTGAAATCATTTAGCCCGCACACCGTTCACCTGCAGGTCAAGATTTTTAAGGTGGTTGGAAGCAAAACTTGTGCTACCAGTGTATACACTACTGAAGACCGCGAACTATCGCCTCCTTTCGTAGAAATTACCTCATTAGAATTAAATAGCCGGTATCAATAAAATTACATAGCAATAGAACACATGTGCAGCGTGGTTCAACAACGTGGTTGTTGAATGCAAGACACGCGGCAAACTATGTGATCCACCTCGGCTGCCACGTTCACCAGCTTGATTATGTCATAATAACAAAGAGTGTTAATAATCTTTTAAGTGCACAGTCAGCGGTGGGCCAAACTTTCAGGAGAAACATAGTGGGTAGCCACTTCGTTGCGATATTTTCTGGTGCCACAACATGCCACAAAAGCTGCCAAGAAAGCCTCCACTGGGCAATGCAGACATAACAAACTCGCGTGGGTACAGACAGCACGCAAAGCACGCTCAAAGATTTCGGGCAAGGAAGCCAAAAAGAAAAAAGAAATACACGACGATTTTAAAGGCAACGCTTCAAACGACGGGCCGGAAATTACCGACAAGATATACGGGCATCGATCAGTTCGCGTTTGCGCCAGCCCGTCTTCCCTGCTTCCCACCGTCTTTTCATTTTCTCCCGCCTTGTACAACGCGCGTATCACGACGGCTCCGTGGGTGCTGCTGAGCAGAGTGTTGTTCCGCCGCGCACTACTTGCACGAGCGGCGAAAAGCGCGCGCAGTGCTTCGACGCAGGAAAATTGCGCCGCATGCAGTGCGTGAACGCGAAGGAAGAAGAGGAGCCCGGCGGCGGAAGGAAGCTCCAGTGAAAACGACGCAGTGAGCGCCATGTGGGTCACCGTGTCAAGGCCCCCCTCCGAAGCGCGCGGCGGAAGACGCAGGCGCCGCCGCAGCCGCTTGGCAGATGCAGTACCGCAGGATGGGGGACGGAGAGGGGCAGGATTGTGCATCCGGGGCTTTTGGTCTTTTTTGAGGTTCCGGGAATTACTACCTTTATGTTCTCTGGGTACGAACCATATCAAGTGTGGACAGGAAGCGATTTGCAAGTTTGAAATACCATGGTTGCTTGCGTCCTTCCTCGGGTGCGAGAACATCTCCAACTTCATTATCCCTTCTACGGAAAACACTGGGGCACTTGCAGCGACGATTGGCCAGGCAGCTTCGATGGGATGTCATTGTGATTGATAGATATATTGATTGTGGGGTCAAACTCACCGAAGCTACTACACCTGGGCTACGAGGCGCGCCGTATAGTGGAGGGCTCCGGATAAATTTTGACCCCCCGAAGATCTTTGACGTGCGCCTGAATAAAGACACACGGGCGTTTTCGCTTTTCGCCTCCATGAAAAAAGCCTCCACCGCGGCCGGGATCGAAACCGCGTCCTTGGGCTCGGCAGCGCAACGCCTTAGCCGCTGAGGGGCGTCATTGTGAAAACATTTGATATACTCTAGCACGTTGCTGCGAATATCACTGGAGAATATAACGGCTCATGCAGCGAGTGGTCTGTAGAACTGAAAGGGGTGCGACCGATCAACGCATGTCACTCCGTCATCTCGAGTTGTGGGATGGGTCTAAAAAAATATGCAAGGACTAATGCGAAAGGTACTGAAGGCACTGCAGTGGTGGAGATTCAGCGCATAAATAATTCCGGTTCTGCTTCACGGACAAAAAAAATCTGCGTTTCCCTAGAGATATATAGAGAAACGTCACGCTCAACTGCTCCACTGACGCATATCAGGCGTTCTCAATCGCGAGGGAAGCATGTGACAGACGGTGCCAGTTTCGTGCGATCCCAAAGACATCCAAGCAAAAGAACTATAAAAAAAAAACAATGCAGTTAATGCAAAATACAAAAAAAAAGGTGTAGAAGGTCATCGGGTACACTAGCGCCGTGAACTGTACTGGCACGATATTGAGGCGCGGTCAGAAGACCATAAGACAGTTTTGTGGCACTTCGCAACCAGCCGAATAATCGCCTTGCAGGTGAACATCGCCAAGGCGGCGGCACGTCTTGAGCACAGCCCCGCCGCCACCCCAAGAAAGCAGCGGCCAGCGGGCAGGCGTCCAAGGCAGCTGCTCCAGATTAACCCTACCCACACCTGGTCCGCCCGATGTCACGTCGATTCGAACGGCCGCGCGCGCACGCCGCGGACGAGGCAAACCGGTCCGGCGTCTATCAATTAGCGCCGCGCGTGGGAGTGCGGGGCCCCTCACGTGGGGACGACGTCGACCGCACAGCGGGGGAAAACAACGCGGCCGCAAAGCAAACGAATCAGCGGCAGTAATTATGCGGTGTGCAGTGCGCCAACACCACCCACACGAACCGCGTGCCGCGACTGCCTATTTTTCACCCGCCATGCGCGCACGCATCGATGGCCGCAGATTAATCGCGCCTCCCCCAGGACCGTTCCGCGGGACAGTCCGTAACCGCCTGTTGCGCACGTCCCGCCGACGGCCTTTATCGCCAGCCCTGTCCAGACGAGGGCGGAACAATGCCGCAGCACGGGGGCGACGGCAAAAGGCAGGAAAAGACGCGCGTTCAACAATTCACCGCAGCTCGAGCGCCACGCCCTGAGGAGGCGACGGCCACGCCCCGGATCGTGCGACGACTTCCAGTGGCCTCCTGGAGGACTGTGCCGTAAGCAGCAGCACACTGCCAGTTCCGAACAGTGATCGAAGGAGTCGTGGACGCACGTGTAATGCCTCAGCCCAGATGCGCGCCTAAAGTTCTTCCTACAAAAAGCGGTCCAGGAAGCAGTTTGCACTACCCGGAGTCGGCGAGGCATCTATATTTCTTTTTTTCGGGCAGATTTTTGTACCTTTCGAAGGATCAATTGAATGTAATTACCATACACCAAGCGGCCGACGGCGCCGAGACTACAATCGCACGGTCGATGGAGTCAAAACACCCCCCCACACACACGAAAATTGCCCCCATCTCCCCGCGAGGAAACCCTGGTGTGATGCGGCGCATGCATACGCGAAATGAGAGAGTATACGTGTTTTAGCGACCACCACCCAGCTCTTTATTACATTTAAGAATGATGACTTTATGGTGAGTCAAGTGCACAGTGAGCGGTTGCCGCAGCAGTGGTGGGATCTTGGTTTCATCGTCGATGTTCGAGAAGAACGAGAGCGAGCGCTGACTGAACCGCCGCGGAGCGATACCCGCTTTATATTCACAGCGCTTGAAGGAGAGGAGACCGCGGGAGAGAGTCGCGCATGCGCGCACATACGCACCGGAGCAGCTGTTAACGCAGCGTTAACGCAGCGAAGCGCGCGCCAACCAAGCGCGACAGCTGTCGTTATGCTAATGTGCCGGAGTGAGAGTGTTGCGCACAGCTGTGGGAGAGACGAACGGAGGAGAGTCGCGCATGCGCAGGTGGCGTGCGGACGGACCCCGACGACGCAGGAGGGACATGCCTCAGAGCAAGAGATGCGCCGCATCTAAAAAAAAAGGTGCCCTATTTCAAAGCAACAAACAGTGTAACTGTAAGGGCCTAATGACTACGGCACGATATTAATTTTTGCACGGCTGTGCCTAAGAAGTCTAGCCGTCCTAATCGAGGATGACAGCGTTCTTTTAATTATAAATACTGGATAGGCGGCTCTTTCGGAAACAAGTGAAAAAGACCGCATTCGAAACCGGCGCTAAAACAACGAGAGATAAACGCACAACAAAACAAAAAAACTAAGATTGCGACCCGCTGGGCGAGAGCAGCAGGAGTGCACAGCTCGGGGCGGAGCGCGCCGAAATCGAGCCGGTTTAACCATAAGTGTTACCGACGGGAGCGACAGCCGAACAGCAGCCGCCGCACTATATATCCGCTTTTCCACGTGGCTTTGAGTATGCCCAGGCGTTGCCTCAGCGGAAGATGCGGGCGCGCCCCTTGATTGCGTCTTTTTTTATTGCTGAGACACGTACTATGAAGCCACATTACGCGTGAATTTAGGTGCCGTTTCGCCGGAACAACCCAGACGCCGGCATTTTTTACCCAATGGGCCATTTAATGCTCTTGCGGTAAAAAAAACGAAGCTGCCGTTTCTCCACGCCTTGCTTTCTCTGGCAGAGAATGCCATCGCATCGGTCGTCAGTCTGCCCAACATGGCGGCGCAGGCAGCCTCAACCTCGCCGCCATGGCTACCTCCTGCACGAAACTCAATGGGTGATGTCATACGCCTGATCGACACACCCACCTGCAAACATCGACTGCTAGTACGGCGTCTCTTGTACTATACGGGCTATTCCGCAATGGCAGGAGCAGTAACCTTTATTTAACGTAAAAGGGGTTACTGTAATTTGCTTTCGCTCTTTCGTGCCAGTCTAACCTGCCGCACTCCATACGGTTAGCATAGATCAAGGTTACCAACGTCTGTTTCATATCCTGCACCGCAGCGACGCGGACTGCCTGGCAGGATGCGATCAACGCCTGGTAGCTCAGAACAAGATTTAGTGCCTGAACACTCTCATGAAAGTTCCATAAATCACAAATGAAAATCGACCCGTACTTCACTTGCCAAGCGTAAAAACAACGAGCGAGAAGCAGCAATACTGCGCGCCGCGGACGTTCCACCCCGACACATTAAGATTGTTTCCCTCAGCTATTTTACATAATGCTGCTAACTTTGTACTGCAGCCAGTTGGATATGCTCCCCGGCGGGTTTTAGTACGAGCGCGCAAGAATAGGTCGATGGGCGAAAGCTGTGGCAGTATTAAACAAATAAACCGGAGCATCGACACTGCGGGACTGAAACTGCAAGACCCTGCATATTTCATTATATCATACTGCATTATATAATGCAACAACAATATACTGCAGCTTCGATTGTGCTCGCTCCTTGCGATCGTTTTCAAAGAATTAAATGTGCCATAAGGCGAAATGGAACTTTGTTTATTTTAAAGAACTATCCTTTGGTAATTCCCGCGACTCCAGTACAATTTCAAAGACATTTGTGTTTAACTCACAGAAGATAGGGATTAGTGAAAGTATCAAGTGTCGCGTTACACGACGTCATCAGTGGAGTGAGACGGGAAATGTTAAAAACAGTGCGTGAACTGCACATTAGCACGGCGCGACCGCGCACCCTTGTTTCTTGACGGTGGACTTCGGCAGGCGGCTTCCAATAGCGGAAACAAGCACTTCGTATACGCCGTAAAGGCCCGGTGGAAAATTGGACGGTGAATCGCCTGTCCTTAATGTCCAGCTTCGTCGTTGGGAGTTTGCGTTCACTGAAATGCGCATCGCTGTTGTCGGCACACCGCGGTTCTTTTGAATGCGCCAAAGTGGAGCCGTTGTGCTGCTGAGCCAAGGACCACCCCGGCCGCGGTGGCTGATTTTGTGATGCAGGCGAAAAGCGAAAACGCCCGTGTATCGAGATTCGGGCGCACGTTAAAAGATCCCCAGGCGGTCAAGATTAATCTGGAGCCCTCAACCCCAGCAGGCCTGATGGCCGAGGCGCACGGTGTAAGAATATTCTTACACCGTTCCCAGGGGTAGAGTTTCGGCACGTTAAACACGAAAATTTAAATGAATTCATTCAAATTTTGCAAGTTTGGTTAACCAAGCTTGCGTTTCGCATCCATAACCATGTTAAGGTAAACGCTATTCCTGCGGTACAAGAACCCACTCGCAACAAGTGCATTCTTTAAATCGTTTTATGGTTACGAGAAAAGAAAATCCGGCGGTCCTGTGTACGCAGAATGCTCCTACGCATGCGTGAAGAAACAATGTTGGAGAGGAGTTAGAAGTAAGGGGAGACAGAAGTAAGGGAGAGAGACAACCGTATTAGAGTAACACGTGGGTAAATATCGGCCGCACGTTACAGCTTCATGGTTAGCCATTCGTACGGAGTGCATGAACGCATTTTTTTTTTTTCATTATTGCGTAGCCTCGTCAGGTGAGGAAATGGGAATATATTCGGAAGAGAATTAGTGAAAGGGCGAACAGTCGAGGGGAAAAATGCCTGCAAAAAAGGCTACAAGTCCCAGTTCCGCTGCACACTACCAGACGAGCGACGCGATCGCGCCAGGTCGCGCCACTGGTCGCGCTATGGGAGTTGCCGGCCGAGTATCGCATCGTTGCTAGCGATGCACGTGAAGGCGTGCATTTGAAACACCCCTCGTAAAATATAAGACATATATTGCTAAAATCTTTCAGACTGGAATCCCGAAAGGCTGCTTGATCGGGGAGAAAAAATTACCGAAAAGCAAATTCATTTTCTTTTCACAACCTGCGAAACTTGTAATGTTTGGGCACGGTTTATTTTTGTTACGGCTATAGTGTTTCATTTTTGTCCGTTTTTTTCTTCTTATTTTTCAACCACACTCGCTACCGGCGACCTCTGGATTAGGTAACGTGTGCATTTGAAACAACACAAATGAATTAAAAAAAAAGACGCAGCGCGCAACGCCGTGGAAGAAGACAACCAAAAATCCTGGCCGTTCCCGACCAGTGCGTATTCCGTACCCCACATGCGTACTATGTAACAGCTTGAGGAAGGCATCCTCCCCATTAGGGACAGCGGCGCCACATCGGCCCACCCCTTCCCCCCCGCGATGAGGTGAATAGCAGCACAGTAACCACGATCCCGCTGCCCGCACGGGAGAGCAGAGGAGCTGACGTTTGCCAAAGCGCGCCATTAACGCGTACAGCCACTAAAAGACCGATCGCGCGGAGCATCTGGGCGCGTGTGGAGAGTCCGGGGAGAGATGCGGGGCGGCTGCGCGGAACCCGACGCGCGCCACCAGAGGCGAATGAATAAATGATTGTTCTCTCGAAAGGGAGCAGGGGGAGGCTGCAACAGATTGCCTCATTGTTCATCCGGAGGGCGCAATTACACGCGCCAAAGCAGCTGAGCACTCGTCGCCACCTCGGACCCGGCGCGCAATCACCTTTCGTTACGAGACGGGCCACGCTCGAACAAAAGGCCAACACGCAGAGGTGCCGCAACAATGAGCCGACGGCCAATCGATTCCCAGGCTGCCCAAACGCGGGTACCGCGATCGGACAACACGACGGCCGCAACGACGGCCAAAGGGGGGTGCCAGCAACTACTACCGGACCACGATGGCGAGGGGAAGAAACACGGTGTCCGAACAGAAGGGCCAACCTGAAAATATGCCCGGCTTTTAAAGGTAAACCGCTGCAGGAGGTGCGTGGTGCGAACCCAGGGGAAGGGGGCGTGCGCGAATCGCATTTAAGATACTCGCAAAGCCTTCTTATTGATGCGACTAAAACTTGCTCCAAAAACAGCACATCGGATCAGGGCCACATCCAGTATGAAGCACCCCGCTACTTGTCGAGTAATACCCTTCACGTTATAATAGTACCTTGCTCTCAAGAAATGATTCCACCGAAGAGACTGTGCGAAAGGTGCATCACTGAAATGGGAACCTTCTTGTTAGCGTTATTCAGTGCAGGCCAGAGCAAAACAAGCTCAAATCAGCCACGTACAGTAGATGATTTGACGCTCAGCATTTACATCCCAAGAGAACGACGGCGATCACGTGCTTTTATTTTGTATTAAAAAAAAAACACCCTTCTATGTTTCAGCCTATCAGTGGGAGGGCATAAAAACGGAACGACGGATCCCCCAATGGCAATGGACCAAGCGTTGGCTGCGACTGTGAACAACCCTATAGATTGAGGGCGCGCGCTTTTTTTTAGCCTCTTGAAACTGATCATTATCATACATTGTACACCATGCGCACCTTTTCACATCAGCCTACGCGAATTTTAGGTGCCGAATTTCCTGATCGACAGACTGTCCACCTAGTTGCCTGCTTCGTTTCTCGCGCTTTGGCACCCATGCACGCTGTTGCTTGTACTCCATATGTCGTCCGCTGTCCGCATCACACGCTCTCCAGTTTTATTCGTTTCCGTCATTCTGAACCTTCTCCCTCTCTGCCGCCTCCCCAATCTGTGATGCGCGCTTTTTATCGCTTTACAGTAGAGAGTTTTAGCAGTCCGTCTATTCCGTCGTTTACGTAGTTACCGTGTTGACCGGGACCCCACTGCGCGTACGCGCGCGGGAAGGGCGAGGAGGCGCACCCCACCGTGACGAATGCACGGGCATGGCGAGGGTCGGCCCGCGGAACTAATCCCCCCTACCGAAACGAATGCGCAAGTGCCCAGACGGGTCCCGGTCAACACAGAACGCACGTAAAACACGGAACATACAGAGTGCCAAAACTCTCTAGTGACAGGTAACGCAGCTTTCTCTCCGTGGTTCCTCCCCCGCCTCCTATCGTAGTTTCACGTCCCCGTGCTGCGTGCAGCATCGAGCTCCTGCCTTACAAGCGGGCATGGAAAAATATGAACTGATTGTGCTATTTTCCCATTAGTGATGAAGGTGAGGTACTCTTCATTGTTTAGAAGCGCGCAAATTGTTCGCCACATTTTCATTTCTCGCGCGGTTAAGGCTACTCGTAATCTCACAGGGGGGAATGTGTCGTGTTTTCAGAAGTCTCCCCAAAGCTTTGGCTTCGCAATGCTTCCCCTGATTTGCGCTGAGGCGAACGCCTCTTGGCAATCTGTAAGGGGTACCGACTTGAATTCCCTTACTCGAAAATTTAATCGCTTAACGACAACGACTACATACTCCTACATTCAGCCCCGGCGCGCTGCAAAGCACGGCGCGAGGGGCCTTCATTCGACACTGCGTACAAAACGATCCGGCACGCGCAAACCGGTATACGCCTGAAACATCGATCACGGCGTTCATTCAAAACTCCATTCTCGTTCTCAGGAGCAATGAAATGGCCCAGCGGGAATCCAGACACCACACCCTTTCGTGCGTCGGCCGCCCAGGAACAGAGAAACGTCGTCCCGTTCCTGGTGGCGTTTAAGATCGCGCTCCCCACCGGCCCCTCTCCCCCTGCCAGTGACGTAACCCCCCGCGTGCTGCTATCGTCCTCGCCCAGCGGCAGGTTCGTTCCAGTCTCCTGCACTTGACGGTCGGACGCCACATTATTTCCACACTTGGCCCACTTCGGCGCCGCTCTCTGGCCCAGTCGGCTGCCTGCCCACCGCGCAGAAACGCCGCTCGCCACCACCCGGCGGCCGGGAGAGGGGGCCCCGCCGCTTTCTCCTGCTGGCGCCGACGCAACGCCGCCGCTCGCGTAACAGTCCCGCCACGTAACTTCGGAGCCCCCTAACGGGAAGCGGACACGCAGCGGCAGCTTCCTCGGCGGCCCAGGAAGGAGGAAGGCCGCGGAAATCCCGGCCTCCACAGGCTGCTCATCTTGAAGTATACACCGCACGGAAGCAAGGCGCGTGAGCAGAGCGAATCGTTCCGCCGCGAAAAGCGTGCCTGCGTAATTCGAGGGACACTTGGCCCCCCCAAACAAATATGGCCTTTCCTTGCACGGGCTGCCACATCTCGCTTCCAGCACAGGCCAACCACGGTTCCTTTTTAATTTTTATTTTTAAGGAAATGATGATTTGCCCCAAAAGGCGGCAGTAAAGCAATGCCAGCACCTTGGCGGCGCCGGTACATGCAGTTCTCGTGTCGAACTTAAAACATTACAGACGCCTTGGCCGCACAGACCGCGTAATATCGAGGTTCCTGCTTAAAAAGCGTTGTGCAATGAATTACCGCGCGTACACTGCGGATATGCAGCACTTTTCTAAGCACACATGATTATGGTTGACCCTTCCTGCCCTTGTGCTTTAAGTAATCGATTGAATGATCGAACGTCTTCACCGACGGAAATAACTTAGTCGATTAGCCTATTTACAGAGCTGTCCAATACGCGTCTGCGAGTATTTGTCAACGCTGGCGCGCTTTATTCGATATACAGATAAAAAGACTTTATCAGACACGGCATAGTGGAGATCAAATACACGCATCGGTGCAGGCAGCCACTGAGACAGTGAGGGCCGCCAGTCCCGTTGCTCTCGGCGCAACAACCAGTCGGCTTGATTCGTGTTGCAGATGACATCTACGATTGTGCGGCTTATGATGCGTGCGTTAAAGCGCCTCTTCATCGTTGTTCTGTCTTCGTGCTTTTTCGTTTTTCTCGGCCTTACTACGGCTTAGAGCCCTGGCCAATCACCCTTGTTAGACCTATGCTTAGGCTTAACGTGTGGCGACCCCAACGTTAAGCTTAGCGACCTGCCACGCAACCGCAAACACGTCGTACGACTATCTACGGGTAACTCTAACGGCGTTAAGTCTCAAAGCACAGCGTTAGGCTTAAGGTCAGGCCGGCGCATACCCGCGTACTCCTCCCGTTGCGCCGCGAGCAGTTCGGCTGGCCACTGATAAAACGTCACACAACATCCGCGAAATCTGGGGAGGATAGGGTGGAAGGGCTTCCGTACTAACTCAAAATAATACGGCAGCTACGTTGCAGAGACGGGGCTGGGCAGCTCCTTAGTGAGACCGGCACTTCTGCATGCCCCAGCCGCGTTTGTAAGTAAATTCCTCCACACCGAGGAAGACACGCAACCAAATTTGGGGGTTGCTGGCCACAACAAAAGGGCTGCACGAGTTGCAACTCAGCCGGAAAATGAGAATCGGAATGGGTGAACAAGTGGCCGCCAGCGAGGCTCGCAGCCGGCGGGTTTACCTCTGCTCACACACGGGATATCGGGCCAGTGGTGAACCAGAAGGAACCCGCCGGCTGAGCAGACCGCTCGTCCGTGCCTCAACAAAGTGTCCGGACAATCCGGCGGCCTGCATATGTATGAGCTCCGCGGACAGATCCGGAGGAAGCACGCGGGCAGCAAAGGGTTAGGGGGCGCCAGCACAAAGGTGGTGATCGACTCGCGGGCTCCGCTCGGCGCCGCAGCAGCACACATGCACTTACAGCGCGGAGGGAACGCCAGTCGACTGCACGGGCTGCGCAATCTAAGCGGGCCATCGGTCGGCTGCATCCTCGGCGCATCGTGGCGAGAGCACGAGGAGGAATCGAGCCGGCCGCGACCACGCAACAATCGGACAAGCCGTAACGGAGACGGTACACCGAAAAACGTGTTTCCAAGGTGCGCGCGGAGAAAGTTAAATTAATAGTGCTGCATTAACAACAATGGCTGCTCCCGCTCGGCGGGCAACACGATCGACGCCTGGGTTCGCACGCTGAAGGGAGACGGAACGCGGTGCCATCTGACGCCATTCATCTGTTTCTTAGAAACTCAACCGGGACGACTGAGAATGTGCGCGGGGAAATACAGCATAACGGTGTATACAGATTACGTCTTAGCTCCGCTTACAAAGCGGAGTTCAACGTTACGCAACTTCATTATAGTGCTTCGTTTACAAAGATCTGCGTTTACCAAGACACGCCTGACACGACAGATGTAATGTATGGCACAGAGATACGATTTCCTAGAAATATCGAAAGCAGAACGATTTTCGAGAGCACGAAAGTATTTACATTGCCGCTGCCACTGTAGGGAGGGGGATCCTTGAAATCGTAAACTGCAGAAACATTTCACATTATTTCTCTGTCCAAACATGGTTCCTAGCGTTTACAGGTGCCGCATGGTTACAAATTAAGCGTAGACAGCCAGAGCATGCCGGTTGCCCGCCATTCCCGCGACGTGTTCACAAGAATTTCCTAAACACGTCCTCCCTTGGCCACGCAGTGTCGAATTCGTGGTGGGTCCGTGGGACGCACGGCATGTCGGTACTCAAGGAGCAAACAAGTTCCCTCGAGACAAGCTTTCCGTTCGGCATAATAACGCCGACAATGTAGCACGGGGATACAGACGCCGCGTGACGAAAAGATGGGGATCATCGCGAAAATTTGCGCCGTCGATGCACCAGCACGGAGCGGCAGAAAGAGAACGAAAGAGCGCGTGCGCGGAGGGTGACGTCCGCCGGGCATTGGCTGCAGTGGCGCTCCGTTCGCTTGCTGCCTACCTCGTCGGAGCGGTGGAGGACACGCCCGTAGCACAGCTTTTCGGCGCACCCAGGCGGCAGGAGGGGATGGTATGCGAATGACGGCGACGGAATGCCGATACTGGTCGGGACAAAAGGGGCAACAGGCAGGAAGCTCACGCCATGTTGGGGGATTTTAAAGCCAGAACAAGGTATGCCCGTGTCGGGCCGAGCCTCACGTTTGCTATAATGAGGGACTGGGTGCTCAACGCATTCTTCAATATCCGCCAATGTATCCTCCCGTAATCTTTTTACTTCGTTTTCGGTCCATTTCACGGCGGGCTCCGCGCACACAGAACGACCTGGGTCCGTCGCATTATGAAGCCGGCGTCTATAACATTGCCCCATTTCGACATGGTCGAAGCGAACGCCAAGAAGCAGGTACCGATTCGCGCCGTACACCCCGAACCTAAACGTTAGGCCTACGGAGCACACACCCGAGAGTAGCTGTGGGTATTCTAGAAAAGTGGTGCGCAACTCCTGAACTCCCGAGTAGCACATACTCGGAGTACGAGATTGGTTAACCAAACAATGGATCACGAGAAAGCTTCGCGTTCAACCATCGTCGTCATTAGCCGGAGGGGAGCATGATTTTTTATTACTGTTATTGCTGATGGTGCTTGCCAGAAACTGCCTCTTGTTACTATTATTTTTTCCCTTTCAAACCGCAGCGCGTGCGCGTATAGATTGTTTACTTGCCTTGCATAATGCAAGAAATTCATTGATTTGATTTTTAGGGTTTCACGCGCCGACGCAACGCAGGCGATGAGGCGCTCCGTAGTGGAGGGCTCCGGATTAATTTCGACCACCAGGGGATCTTTAACGTGCGCCGAAATGTCGTACACACGGGCGTTTTCGCTTCTCGCCTCCATCAGAACAGCGGCCGCCGCTGCCGGGAATCGAACCCGCGTCCTAGTTCAAAGAAATATATTGACTGAATAGCGGGCGTGTTCTTTCATTCGCATGCCAGTTTTCTCAATATTCCCGGTTTGAAAATTTTTTTTTTATCATCTTGCATCTCATGTTTCATCTGGCATCACCGAGAAATACCTTGGTTTCCGCCAATACAACCACACCGCTATTCACGATTTTGTTCCCGTTATCTCCAATAACCACTCTGTCGCCATCCTGCCCGGGATCCGTTTCTGAACATCCCAGCATCACACACTGTCACGTTCCTGTGTAAGCTGCAAACTTATCAACTCTGTAAGCAGTAATCTCATCAACGGTACCGCACGAGGGGAACTGTGTGATATTCTTCATTCCATCAAGATTCATGGGTGTAAACACAGTTAAAGCGGAAATTTTGAAGACCGGAACAGCACTAAACCACATTGAAAACCAGTTTTACTCGGCGACTGCTATTGTTGGCAAGGCACAGGGCGTTCTTTCTCTAAGTTTTGCGAATAAACTGACTAACGCGCGCGCCTAGCCTCATTCCCTTCCGGTTTCGTCACAGACGACAGAGCGTGTGTCGATCGAACTTGGCGGGTGAGTACCCCGACAAGTTTTCTTTCTACTTCCGACCATGCTTTCTATTCGTTTACAATCGAGTAATGCGAGAGCTATTTACCTGTGGCTATTCCTCTTTTCGGAAGAGGCCCGTGCTCAGCCAGATAAAATTACTGCTAGAGACATACAACCTAAATGACCAAAGGTGTCGTAGTTTGATAAATGCTCCAGTAGTATAAGCCTCGACAGCCTCTAAAGCAACACTGTAACCCACAAACGTGAATGAAATTTGCCCTGATTTAAAGATCTATGCGCTGAACCAGAACTTAGTCTAAGAGGCGCTGTAGGAAATGATAAACCTGAATAACATGCGGTTCTGGATGAAACGCCCCGCATACACCCCTCCCCATCCCCCCCTTCCTTTTTTTTCCTTGTTTCAGTCACATCAAACATACAACTGCCGCGGTGGGAAACCAAAACTTCGATAGCGCTCAGAAGAGGACACTTAACAGCGATCAGGTACAGTGCGCCTACAAGCGAGAGGGCGTTTACACTGTCGAAAAGACATCGCCACAATAGGTTGAAATTGCGAGGGGCCTTTGTTGGATGCTTCTACAAGAGCCCCGAAACGTGACACGAGCGCGCGTTCCAGTGCCAATGCAAGGCCTCCACGGAAACTAAGAAGCAGGTGCACGTCGTGTCATCGGAGCGGTGGAGGAAAAAAATTGGCCGCGTATCTGCTGCTTTCGGTGCAAATGTCGTCAAAAGACGATATCTTTGTAGACATTTGCCAAGGAAATGCCCCCCTTCGCTTTCCCGCTCACCTCTCATGCTGTTCCTGTTCCGACGCGCTCATCCCAAGGTAAACACACTAAAGGTTTGCTCAAGGCGATTTGAATTTACCGCGTTCCACTGCTACAGGCGGAGTTCCTCGATCTCAGCGCTGCAGTACGGCGGTGACGCGCGTGAATCGAGGCGGCCGACTTCAAGGTTTATAGAACCGCGCTGCCGTGCTCCACGTGCGTTCCAAGCAGAACGTGAAACCTAGCTAGTGGAACGTTTCTTTGCTGTGGCCGCGTGATTTCTCATATGCCGCCCGGAGGTGGCGCGGGCAACAGCAGGCGGTACGAGTTGTTCTGTTGTAGATATAGAATATCATTTGCTATCGAAAAACCAAGCATCCAGGAATTTTTTAATAAAGGAACACTGTAAATATCCCTTGTGTACTAATTTCCTGTCTTATATTTGCGTAATGTCTTGTTCTTGTTCAACCCAGTTTACAAGAATGAACATATAAACCGGGCTGACTATTGCGCAGTAAGCATTTTACTTTGGCCGGGTGGCTGAATCGAGTTACAGACAGACAGACGGACAGACAGACAGACATACAGACCAAAATTTCTGGGTTTAAGTAGCCCAAGAAAGACTATCGCCTTTAAAAACAAAGGAAGCGGCGAACAACAAAAGAGCGTGAGTAACGCCGCGGGGGAGTCAACGAACAGTCTAAAAAAAAAGCTGCACGCATTCGAGTACCCTTGTACGAGCGAGTGCTGAAAGAATTGTAATGCATTTCGGCCGTGTGAGCGGCGGGATGGCTCTCGAAAGGGGCGGACATGTGGCACCGGGGCAGAGCTGCACTCTCGGGGAGGAACTGCGGGCCGAACAGCGGGCCTGTACAGCGGCGGGGCCGCGGCGCGATTAATGAACGCGCCGGAGAAGGGGGCCACAGGCGCAGTGCTACGGGGGCTCCAGCGAGCGAGCCGAAGCGGCGGACGCAGCAGCGCGCTGGAAGCCGGTCGGGCCGCCGCGCAATCCGGGCCACGAAACGGGACCAACGCCAAGGGACCCGCTACCAAGTTCAAGAGTGGAGGAGAGCAGCCGCTGCGCCCAGCTCCGCGGAGGAGACGACGCCGGCTCGCCGCCGCGCATGTTTCGCCGGGGACAAGGGGAAGAAAGCGCCACACCGCCGGAAGGAAACGGGCTGCTTCCGCCCCCTCCCCGGGCTGTCCTGCTGCTGGCGGGACACGCGGACCCGCTTGGAAGACGTTTCCCCTTTCGATGTCACGTTTCGCCCGCACCGAGACTCGGTTCGAAGGCTGTTTCGGGGAGAAGTAAAGCCCCTCCCCCACCACGGCCGCTCTTTTTAAGTAGCGCCATGCTTTGAAGAGTGCCGCCGCCGAATCCCGCCTAGCGTCACTAAATCAAGGCTTTTAAGCGTAGCTGATTCAGTTACGCTAGTCCCGCCGTATTCGGAAAACTTGTTCCCTTCCGCCTACGGCGAACGCTTTCCGGCTGTCCACATAGACTTTCTGCGCTGCAAAGTAACAATGCGTGTATCGGCGCGCGGCGATGACACGGTTGCGGTAGTAGTCATGGCGGCCGAGCATCCACAGACAAAAGTATCGTGGCAGCACTTCTTCAGTAGCCCGAAGAAAACAACGAAAAATGTGAAGCCCGTGCAGGAACTGCAGCCCTAGCAGGAATTATTTTCATTTGGGGGCTCAGCCGCCCCCCCTACTTCCTTCTCCATGGACATTCTTTGTGCAACTTACGAACTCACGTTCCTATCAATTTGGCTGATTCCACTACGTGGTAGTGGCCAATTTTAGTTGATAACACTCGCAAGACACGAAAACAGCCACGGATTTCCGGACCGACACGCTGACGCTGGTTTGACTGGCGACAGCCGTCTGTCAACCCCCATGGGCAGACACGGGGAGGCCATGGAGTGAGCTTTGCCTGTCTGACCAAAGGGGCGACGGAGCGAGCGATGTTACCACGAGAAGCGGCGGCGGCAGACGAACAACATTGCTGCGATGGATGACCGAGTAGCTCTCGAAAGTGGACGAGGAACGCGGTGCGTGAACGTAGAAAGCACATGGACGGCTTTAGCTAAACGCACCCACCGGCTGGGCGGTTTGGCGGCAAGATGTGCGTGGGCCAGGGCACTTGTGAGTGTAGCGGACGGCAAAGGATGCCGCACTGCCGCGCAACACCACTTATACGTTATAGTTACTGCCCTGTGTCATCCCTCTTTCCCATCTCTTAGTTGTTGTCGTTGGCGTGCAGTTCTGACGTTCGCGCAAACCGTGTTAGCTCTCCGAAAGGGATGAGAAACGGGGTGGGTAAACGCAAAACGCATATGGAGGGACTTCAGGTCAACGCACACAGCGGCACCTGTAATGTTGCGTCAAGAAGGGTTCTTACGTAGCGTACGTGGACTACGGCATTGTGCTTTGGTGAATGCAGCGGACGGCAAAGGATGCCGCGGCGGCGCTCGACACCACCTGAAAGCTACAGTTGTTGCACTGCAGCATGCGTCGCCCCATCTTCACCTATTTGCCGCGCTGTGTCGAGCCTGCAAGATCCTCATGTGTTGTGGGTATGCAGCCTTGCCGTGCGCCCACGGCGTGTCCCTCTTGTGAGGGTGGTGCTCCAGAGAGGGAACTTTCACTGTTGCGGCTGGACAGCATTGTCTGTGTACACTTCCTGACGTAGGGAACCACCAAACGACGCGCACTGTGCTGCGGCTCCCTGAGCGCGCTCTCAACTTGATTCTCACCCTGACTTGTGAACACGTCATAAATAAGCAAGCTCAGCTCGCACGAAGCTCCACTAGTCTTCTCGCTCAGAAGGCATGACGGCGATCGGCCGCTCTACCGGAACGGCAGACAGCGCTGGCTACTGTATGTACCATTCTCTGCCACTACTAGTTCGGTAGGCCTTTTAGTCTTGATTGATTGATTATGAGGTTGAACGCGCCGACGCTACAGCCTTGCTCTTTTGGAAATACAAAATTCTTGACTCACGCACTTTAAACTACAAGCGTACCGCGCATTTCGTGAACTAAAGTAGTCACCAAACTCATTTTAGGTGTTGGATAGGACGCCGTTACCAGTCGATTCTCACACGCTCCCCTTGCGATTAGAAGCAGCTGTGCGTAACAAAAGCATTTCGACATGCTCAATAGAAAAATGTCGGTCGCTCGCTCGAGGTAAACTCAGATTTTAATAACTTCAAATGTTTGAGGTCCACAGAAAATCAGGATCATGTTCCCTATACGACGGACGAAAGCACTAGGGGAAGGACTTAGACACAGCTTGGGAATCAAAGTAATAACGCAACTCCATCCAATGCGTACACCAACAGGCTGCGAGTCGGCGGCGGATATGCTGGCAACAAAACATGGCGGCACATCCCTTTCCATAGCGCGGAGAAAAGGAAAGGAGGAGGGCCGCTTGGCGCTACTTAACCTGGGCGGTGGACGACAGCAGTATGGCGGGGCTTTAGGGACAAGGGGATTGACGAAGCTACTTTAAATACATAAGCCCCCCCCCCCCCCACGTCGGGCGTCAAATGTGAGCAAAATACGGCCTTTGGAACCTCCCTTTAAAAAGCCTCCACACATGGCCTTTGTTGAACTCGCCGCCGCAATGCCCCAACAGGCTACACTTGAATCCGCGTGTCTACAGACGGCCTCCTCCCTCCCGTCCACAACAACGCCTCGGGGAAACTGACTTAACAGTGCCTGCACTACGTATACGTACCTCGTTTCACCAGCTACGTACAGCGGTGTGGGGCTGCGACATGGGCGTTAACAATGGGCAGATATTCCTTGACGTGAGCTTCGAATACTGCCCTCTGCAACCAACGCGCGCGCGGCGCACGGGTTCGTACAGCTGCCTTCGTAGCTAAGGTGAAAAAACGGAATGAACAGGCTGACAAGGCGAGCGAGGCAATGAATTCTTGTTGGCGCGCTACGAGTGCACACGACGCGGTTTGTGGCGGCACGAGGAGCGAACCTTCCACGTGAATTTCTTCGCCATGTTATTCCACTGTAGTCGCCGCACCCCATGGTGACCGCGGTATACACGAGGAACGTGTCGCCGATAGGTGTAAGCATGTGAGTAGCCCATAATGCAAGCATGCACGGAGGCGCTCCAACGAGGATAAAGGAACACTGCGCTAAGTCACAGCGGGCTCGGAGACCTGTGGTCATAGACTGCGCCAATGAAGTACTGCAAATCGAGTTCGCCTACGGCAGACTGAAAGAGCTTGGAAGGCCCGGTCCCCATTCCTATTATAACAAGAGGCATACATGTCAAATGGGCTACAACTCGGACAAGCGTCGCACATTAACCGACAAGTGTAATCGCGCACTGGCCACTTTTTGGGTGTTTCTTTTTTCTCCCTTTCCCAGTACCTTTCCCCGTTGTCTAAGCTGTTTTAATTCCCCGGCTCTATACCACAGGGCGATTGACTGAGTCAAGAAATATGTCCGTGCACGAAAGAAAAACAAGGCAAGTGATTGCTAGCGCGGACGGAAAAATAAAAGCCGCGCGAGCGGCAATAAACGTGGCTACTGCTCGACAAACGTAAGCGACGTGGCAGCTGTCAGCGAGAAGCCTGACAAATAGCACGTAAACAATCAATAAAAACACACGGACGTGATATCTGTCGCGAGTCCGTCTGCGCAGCCTTGCGCTACGAGGAAACTAGTAATGGACGATTGGGGGTCGTAGCAAACAACTGCGCGCAACTGCACACCACCGATGCACTGCGACGCACGGCCCCGATTGTGGTGCTATCTTGCGGGGCGGCAGCCAAGCGTCGCAGCTGGGCAGCGATGCTTTACCACACCCGGGAGAATGGACGGCCGATAGGGCCACGGCTGCGGTAACCATTTCTCGCGTTGAGGGCACGAGAAAGAGCCACCGGAAGCGCGGGGGCCCCTCCTGCACGGACACGCGTATCGACGCACGCTAGCGCAAACGTGTGTGCCTCCGCCGTAAAGGGTTGACACCGGCAGAGCGGAAGGGGCTACGAGCGCAGCATCGTGACCCGGGGTGGTGCTGACAGCCGCGGGAACGGGGCCCGCGCAAGTAGCCGATCGGCGGCGGCCTGACCCGGTTCGCTCGGTCGGCGCTGGATACGCGCATATTACGTGGCCGGACGCGCCAAGTAGCCGCGCGGCTCGGCCGAGAGGAACTGGCGACGGCACCAACAACTCGCCCGCGCCGAACGGTTGTTACTAGGGCGCGATGTGATCGAGTGGGCCAGTGGGCAGCGCTGCGCTGGAGAGAGCCCTAGACGCAGTAGTGAGCAAAGCGCTCCGTTGACAGACGACACGACGGTTCTCGGAGCAGAAACTCGCCGCCCGCTCGACCACCCGAAGCCGTCAAAATAAAATCAACATAGTCATCGGCCACCCTCGCATTTAGAACATCGGTTTTGCGAACGCGAGAGGTTAACTCGATAGTGAACGCGAAGAGAATGGGAAGAGCGACACCTGGTCCGTACGATCCGCCCTACTTCTATAGGACTGAATTAGGCCTCACTAGACGTACTGTACATTCACTTAAGCCTAACGAGTGAGAAACGCGAGCACGCAAGAGCTCCTTTGCATTCCTTAAAACAAAAAACAAAACAAACAAACAAAAAAACAACCTCGAGCTGTCGCAGCCGCGATTTGTGCAACCGGGTGTTTTTTTTTTTTTTTAAAGCGGTTTCAAAACAAGCGACGAAAACACTGAGCACCGCACGGTTCTGGCTGCGATGGGATGACAAAGCGAACCCTGAGAAGTCACAAAGTCGAATCATTCACCGGGTGTGCGGCAACGACACGTCGCGTTTCTCTGAGTATACGCGCAAACGATCCCTGTGACAGCCTTCCGGGTTCACAAAGCTTGTGAAAAGCGTCTGCTGCGGGGATGCACTAGGGGGCACTCTGTCGCCGCAAACAGAGCAATCTGGCCGCGTGATTGCGACAGTGCAGCCAGGTTCGAGCCTACGCACGCGCGGGGCCGAAGCCCTCCTCCGGCCGCCGAGTCGACACGCTCGTCAACGAGTGACAGGCCGCTTTCGTTTTTACATTTTCCACTGCCCGTTCAATAGCGCCTACAGTGTGCAGAGACACGCGCAGCTGGCTTTGTCGTCTCGGTCAGCGAAAGGGGGGAAAAGAGAAAAAGAGCGGCGAAAGGAACCTGTTCTTTTCCCCGCGCGAGCGGCGTTACGCAACCGCGGCCAGGGCAGCTTCTCCGCACACTGACGGGGCAGCCGAGTGGAAAAGGGAACAGAACCAGACACACTCGTGTCCACGCCACGGTAAACGGCCAGCCACCGCGACGGCCACGCCGGAGGTGGAAAATCGGGGAGAACAGCGTTCTCTACACACGCACGGGGTTCGAGAGCGAACGGTCGCGAAGCCGACATCCGCAAGTTCCGACCCGAGCTCTGCTCCAAAACCGACGCGCTCCACTTGCATCGCTGCGTTCCAACTAGCGAAGTGAGCGAGACGGCGGAAGCGTCCACATTCGAGAAAAAGCACCTGCTCACAGGAAAAAGGGTAAAGCGAGAGCAAAATACTCGTGCAAAGGGGGGCGAAACCACGGCGGGACCTAGAGCGACAGGCTTGCGGCACAAGTAGGGCACCGAGGGGGCGACAGCTCGACCTGGTGCCACACCGTTTAGCGAGGCAGGCTACATGCGGAGAGGCTGACGGCCACCCATGTTCGAAAGACAAGGGTCTCGAAGCCGGACGGCGCACGGCGGCAGTGCTTTGGAGAACTCAAATTTGTGCTCAACAATCTCATACTCGAACGATTTGTCTCCTATTGCTTTTTTAACGCCTGCCGAGATGCCGCAGAACCAAGTGTCCGCTCATTCGACAGAACCAGAAAAACAACCGCCACGTTCGGGAATCGTACCGGCGACCACACGCTCGCAAGAGAGAAGGCGCGAACATGCATAAAACAAACATACTTGTGAAAAGATGAACATGGCATCGCACTTTTTATACCCGTACGATGCACAGCAGACGACAGCGACAACTTAATTATTCCCGCAGTTATGCCGCGACCCGACAGCCGCAGGGAATTCTACATAGTGAGAGTGGTGCGAGGCTCAGCCGAACGCGCAAAATAATCTGAGGGGCACCTAAACGTGCACCGCCGTGCGTGCAATAGGCGGACGGCGAGCCTAAGCTCAGCACACGAATGAAAACTGGCCGCAAATAGCGAAAACATTCCACAATAGGCTACGTCTGCAGCACCAGGACATCACGATTTCGACGCGATATGCGGAACGACGTCCCGTCTCTCTGGGTGCCGCACTTTCAACGACGCACAGCGGTGTTCTCCTTCAGAGATATTGCATGAATACTTCACGCGTGGCGTAACTAGTGGCCGCAGAGCTGTAGAACCACGCCGCCGGCGTAGGGAGCGCACGGTACCGCCCGCCAAGCCTCACTGTCCCACCGCGTGCGCGCCCATGGCAGCGGAGATCCGAAGACGCGATAGCGGCGGAGCAGCGGCACCGCAGAGCGCCTGCTGCTGCCGAACACCTGCTCCCGGCACACCTCACCAGGGCCCACTGAGCCAGGCACCGGCATGAACCGCAGCAAGCCTAGAGCTTGCCATTCCGCGTACGCGACTCCACTAAGGTCGAGAATGCTCCGATTTTCGCGATGAGTTCCAATAAGTACGCAAAGAGGCCCACTCCAGATACTTCAATGTATATGATGCACCCTGACCCTGCTGAGAGATTTAAGCTGTGCACAATATACCGTTGTAACTGAACAGATTGACTGATTATGAGGTTTAACGCGCCGACGCTACACAGGCGATAAGGCGCGCTCTAGTGGAGGGCTCTGGTTTAATTTTGACCACCTGGGGACCTCTAACGGGCGCCAAAATGTCAACGCACGGCCATTTTGGCCTCCATCGGAAAAGCGGCCGGGAATCGAACCCGCGTCCTCCGGCTCACCAACACAATGCGTTAGCCTCTGAGCCACCGCGTCGGGTTGTAACTGAACAGTATTCGCAAGGCAGGTCGGGTGCAACGGGGAAACTGAGTCGCCTATACACTTTGCGCTCCAACGTCCCAATAACGCACCACACACTTCGTGGCGCTCCCTACCAGCTGCATAATCAGCAAGGTTCTACATATCCTGCAAATACGGCTTGTTTTCACAGAGGACGACGGCTTGCCCCTCAACTATGCAATCCCACTCTCGCTTCGTTCTCTACTCTTGAGGGCACTGTACCACGCCGGTGCCTTCGAACGAGGCGGTCAGACGCAGCAGCGGCGTGGTACTGTCGCTCAATGAGTTCTCTACTAACCGCGAAGGGTTCGGGGAAGAATGCGCCCGCCAAAAGAGCTACACAAATTTCGGCGACCTAAAGAAGCGGCCTTACTTCTGCCTCCCGCTGTGGAATAAGCGGAATTACACCAGTGTCACTGCGCAGGTACCCTATTGGAGACACTTGTGTTTCGGAAAGGTACATGTGAAAGAGGTCACAGCTGGCCGCGCCTGCCAAGCGAGGACGAGACGCGTCGAAAGCGAGAACACTACTACACTAGCAGATGAATGAGCGTTCGCTACGTTGCAACCAACTGCGCAGAGCTTTACAAGCAGAGAAGTGAAAAAACGACCTCTGGACGAAGCATGCCCATCGCAGCTAAACAAGCAAGCACGAAGGCCCAGCCCGTTGGCGGCAGCAGTGCGGAAGTGGGTCAAGGGAGGGCCGGAAAGAGGCCACGTCCGCGCACGGGTCGCGCGAAACGAGGCTCCGGCCGCGAGCCCAGTCCGAGTGAAAGGGCCCGATCGATGCGCGCTGGGCTCAAGCGCCCTCTGCATCCTCCTGCCGCCAGATTTGAAGCGCGCCGGCGGTAGCACGCACGCGTGCCGGCAGCCCGCTGAAGGGAGCCTCGTGCAACGAAACCCACTGCGGACGGAGTCCACGAACAACCCCGGGACGCTCCTCCCCTGGGCGCTAATGAAGTTACATGTCGAGCTGCGCGTACCGTGCCGGGACAGCAGGTGCGGTGACTAAGCAGGCAGGCCTTCTTGCGCGAAACTGGTTTCCTCGAGCGCCGACGGCCCGTCACGAGAGCCGCATGCCGGTCGTGGCGCGCGCACACAGGGTCGCCGCGCGGGGGCCGACCATGGGCGACGCGCGACGACTGGCGCACAGTGGTAGGGCAGCATGGGGGGCACTCACCTTCGAGCTTCATGCCGACGTCGAGGCACTTCTGGAAGCGGCAGAAGGGGCAGCGCTTCCGCTGCGACTTGTCGATGTGGCAGCTGCGGTCGGCCACGCACGTGTAGACCTTTTTGTTCTGCACGGTTCGCTTGAAGAAGCCCTTGCAGGACTCGCACGTGAGCAGGCCGTAGTGGTAGCCCGACACCTTGTCGCCGCACACGGGGCACAGTTCCTCGATGCCCTCCTTGGTGTCCGGAGCGTCCGGGTACCCGTCGCCGTGCTGCGGCTGCGGCGGGGGCCCCGAGGAGCTCAGCACGGCGCCTGGGGGAGAGTAGAAGAACGGAGCGCCGTCCATGAACGGGGACATCATCTTGGCGGCGCGCAATAATCCAAGGGCCGCCGCGAATCCCGGACACAAACTCGCCGCGGGTCAGCCACCCGGCAGGAGGCGCATGGCAGCAGCAGAGAACACGCGCACAGAGTCGAACAAGACTGGCACACGGGTGACGCGCACTTGACGGGGGCAAGTCGCTCGCGCGCACAGACGGCCGGGACGGCGGGCAACACGCAGCCGGTCGGGCCGCGACGGCAAACGATAGTGAATGCCGCGCGGCAGTCAACAAGTAGCACGCGGCGAGAGGAAGGCGGCGGAGAACCACGGCGACCGGAAAGCGAGGGGGGCAGCAGAAAGAAAACCACGCAGGGAAGGGGGCGAACGAAAGGAAAAAGAAAAGCGCGCGCGCGCAAGCCGGCGCGCGAGAAAAAGCGAGAAGAAAAAGAGCGCGGTGACCTACTAAGCGGCAGCCAATGGGAGGGCGCGCGGCGAGAGCGGCGCGCGAGGGCCGACGAGGAGGAGGGGAGGCCCCGCGAGTCTGGGCCACTGGGACGCGGAAGTGGAGCAAGGTCGCGCGCGGAAAAAACTTTCACTGGCGGCGGCGGCAGCGGCGCGCTTCCGATCGCCACTTTCTCCGCTTTTCGGCTTTTCCTGGTCCGCCGTTTGTTTGGGTTCCTCTGCCCCGCGCTCTTCTCGTCGCAAACAGGGCGCCGAATAATGCGAGCCTCCTTACGAACGCCAGCACACTTTCTTCAGCTCCTGCCGCACACGCCAGGTGGTAGGGTCCACGAGCGTATTCACACGGACAAACTTTTTTTCTTCTTTCACCCGCGGGATCCCCCCCAAAGATCGAGATGTAGCGTTCTCGATGGCCGCAGTGCTGAGCGCTTCTTTGGTGCTCGCGAAACGGCTTAAAGACGGCGCATGTTTATGCCGAGCAGTGAGCTGAGCTGGGCTGGCGCCAACGAAAAGTGCTCACGACGAGACTCTGGCCAGCGTCACTTCACACGTCTCTGGGCCGTTCTGGCGCGAGGAAAAAACTCGTCGCTTCACGCCGCGGCTATCCCCTCTTTACCGTCCGCTCCTCCCAGACTCTAGGAACCCTCGTACGACAAGATGTGGCGGCGTGGGAACGTCGCTGCTCAAACACGAGCAGGCTACGAGACTGTGCCCGTGGATTATTAGGGCGGCAATAAGACGCGTGCTGTAACCCGTAGGATTCGGCTGCGTCGCTATGCAACTGTACGTACCGGGCACGTCGGCTATCGTGAAGACTCAAATTTAAGTTAGGCCACCACAGAGCGCCGAGTCAGCGGCGCCAAAAAAACTTAAAAATGGCACATACACCTACAGCGGTTTCTGCTAGCGGTAACTGAAGGGAAAGGAAAGGGGAAAAAAAAAAAAAAAAAAAAAAACGCTTGCTGTGGTCGGAATTGACCCTGCGTTCCTCGCGTTTAAGAAGCCACCGTCTATCCGATCGCGCCATTCCGAAACGGCCGGAGCAGTTTGGATTTGGAGAGGGGTGCATGGACGTGGAAAATTAGAAAAAATGACGCACCCCTCCGTCTGACGACGAGGATGGTTGAACGAGAAGCTTTCTCGTGGGGGGTTCCTTGGTTGTCATCTGAGTTCGCACTTTGACTCGTTTGACGCACTTTAGATTTTGACTCGTTGAGCTTTGACTCGCACGCAGTTTGCACTTTGATGGCAGCGGCTTTGAGTATGACCCTTCGCCATTTCATTTCGCACGCAGAAAGCTTCGCGTTCAACCATTGTCGTCGTTAGACGGAGGGGTGCGTCATTCATCCAAACTGCTCCGACCGTTTCGGAATGGCGCAATCGGATAGACGGTGGCTTCGTAAACGCGAGGAACGCAGGCTCAATTCCGGCCACAGAAAGGGTTTTTTTTCTTTCCCTTCACCCACGATAATCATCGTCATTGTCAGCGCAAGCCGCCCTTCCTGCAGTGCGTTTTCGGCGCGACATACGCCATCAGTGAGACATAGGAAGATTCGCTCTGAAAGGGACACCTAATGCCGACCCCATTACTGGCAGTATTCCGCACAAGCGATATATATATATATATATATATATATATATATATATATATATATATATATATATATATATATATATATATATATATATATATATATATATATATATATATATATATATATATATATAAGCAGTAAATAAAAAACTTCTCGAGGAGCCAGAAAAAATACTTGAGAAAATGGTAGACGCACGATTCAAAACAAAAACAGTGGTGTACTGACGTTTCGACTGCGGGACCAGTCTTCATCTTGAGTAAGTCGATGAAGACTGGTCCCGCAGTCGAAACGTCAGTAAACCACTGTTTTTGTTGTTAATCGTGCGTCTACATTTTCTCAAGTATATATATATATATATATATATATAGGGAGTAGTAGAACTTTGAAGATGGTAGAGAACACAAGAGAAGAAAAACTTCGAACAAGGTAAAAGCACGATTGTGGCCTACGTTTCAGCAAAGAGAACTTGCTTTCCTCAGGGCTTTCCTTACCCTGAGGAAAGCAAGTTCTCTTTGCTGAAACGTAGGCCACAATCGTGCTTTTACCTTGTTCGAAGTTTTTCTTCTCTTGTATATATATATATATATATATATATATATATATATATATATATATATATATATATATATATATATATATATATATATATATATATATATATATATATATATATATATATGAGAGAGAATGGTTGATTCACGATTAAAAATTACTGACGTTTCCACTGGAGGAGCAGTCTTCATCTGAGTGGTCCTCCAGTCGAAACGTCAGTAATTTAATCGTGAGTCAACCATTTTCTCAAATATTTGTTCTGGCCCCTGGAGAAGTTTCTTCTACTGGTTTATTTCTTCCTATGGGATACAAGGTCTAAGGGTTGAGGGATAGGGGAGGGATAGAAGACATTTTGATGAATACTGCTCAAATGCTGCATCTACATGTACATGTAGAAACCGAAGATAGTAGTGTACGGAAAATCCTCGCACGTGACAGAGAAGCGACAAGACAGCCTGGTAGGTGAAGTTAACTGAGCTTACTCTGGCCAAGCGCCAACTCCTGGTAGGAAACGGGAAATTAAAATACTTCCAGCATACAGAGTTTATGATTGAATTTTAAAATGGCGCCAAATGAAGATAGTCACTGGTAAATCTGGAAGGCAAACTATGGGGCTTTTCGTGCCGCGTCACAGAGACGAAAGCACCCGCTGGAGAGCATGAAATTCGACCCTCAATTAATCCGATATACCGCCCCGTACAAACCAGCATTCTCGCTCTGTTCGTTTCTTCCCCCAGGAACGCTCGCTCGCTGAAGACGCACCGCTGAAGTAAGGAATAAACTCGCACTTGGCCGGGAAAGCGCCCCTGTTTTCCAACGCGAGGCAACACGCCGAAAATTGGCTTGGCGCCATGAGCGAATTGACGCGTTCGCACGCACCTATTTCAGAGAGCGAGAGAAAGCTAGCACGCTGACGACCTTAAGGTACGATGATGAGTGGTCTCATTTAGGTTTTTTTCTTTTTCTTTTTCTTTTTCCCGACCAGCGCGATCAAATGAGGCGTATGCCGTAGGGCGCAAGTCGGGCGGTAGCGGTAAGCGCCACCTAGGGAGTTGGCGCCGAACCGCCGCAGGACAGACGCGCGGGCACCAGACGAACAGCCAGCGCATGACTCCCGGCGAAGGCACAGCAAACGCAGGAGAGCGCGAGCGAAACAGCACTATCAAAAACTTCGGCTAGAATCATTGATGATTTTCATAATGCTGTTACTGTTTACATGCACATGATCTTTTTATAACACTGTCCTTCCGCGGATGTTTCTCTGTTCATGAAGAGATGACGTCCTTTATTATATTTCTGGCAACAACACTAAAAAAAAGTCGCATTTACCAACACCGATTGTGAGAAAAATCTGCAATGCGGACTCATTTAGGCTTCCGTGAAGAGATCGCGTACATGAGAATATTCACAGAGGTCAGCGCATATCAGCATCTGTTTAAATAAAGCTATCCAGATTCACACGGTTAGACCGCTTGTCACCCAGCGACGCATTACGTGCTCTGCCTACAGTGTAATTCCTTAAAGGAGCCCCATGAAGAGAAAACACAAGTTTGGTTCAGTCAAAAGATTGCCTCGTTAGAATCAAACTGACCCCACTTTTAACGTAAACTTCGCTCAAATCAGCGATATAATCAGGAAAAAAGGGTATGGCCATGCGACCCAGTAGCTCATTTCCCGCAACAGAACCTTATGATGTCATACCAGCCAGCTCTACGATTGGCGGAGGCCGGCAAAAGCAAGCGCGATTTAGGCAGAGCTTATCAGCATACCGAACGAGCTATTTACGCTTAAATTCAGCGCACATTCTTCTTATATCAGTAAGAATGGTGGGACAAACAGTGGAAGTTACGAAAGCCCACGTAAACATAGCACCGATGCGTACTGCTGTTGGTACTGCGCGCACTATGCTTGGTTTAGCTACACAGCACTGCGGAGCTTTGGGGTTGCCACAGACAACACTGGCCGATTGATGCAAGCAGGGTGCCTTACGTGACCATGTTTGTCGAGGGAGCTCTATGTTTCACGCAACGATTATTTTCTCCCAGAACAAAAACAAGTCAGGTTTAAATACGGTCAAAACAAACCCAAGGCAGAAAACGGCTTGCAACGGTATGGGGGCGCCATCTAGGTTCCCTAACGGTAAACAAGATTTCCGAATCGGCTGCACAGCGGTCAGTTCCTGTGACGTCATTGCGGACCACGAAAACACACCGTTTAGCAAGAAAATCAAAATCTTAACCTAAATTGATTAACTTCTCAGTGAATAAAGCATCGTTTGTATCCGGACAAGCGCTGGGGACACTATAAAACACGAAATCTTTCGAATAAAACAAACTTCTATTCTGTCTACATGGCTCCATTAAAGGCCCAGTTCGAATGTTTTCTAGAAGAGTCTAATCAACATTCCTGCTTTACTTATCTGAGCATTGCACCCACCATTCTTGCTTCCACAACTCTCCGGGATGCTCCGCTTTCGACACGTTTCTACAGACCCTAAGCTCTTTTTGTCCTTCGCTTATCAAGAATGGAGCAAGCCGCCTTTAATAAGGCGAGAATACCTCTCAAACGTTCGCGGGGACTGCAGCCTTGTCAAGCCGGCATCGCACCAGCTTTTTCTGCAGGTCTCCTGCATGATGTATCTTTGATGCAAATAACCATTATTATTATTATCATTATCATTATTATTATATGCGGTCTCACACCTCGTATCGAAAGAGTATACGCTCTCCCTGTTTCGCCCTGCCCTGACTATTCGCTCAAGCTAGCTCAAGAAGACGCTACCGTTTTTGAAAGCTTCCCTGATTCACGGCTACTTTGGCCTCCCTCCCACTTAAACCTTGGCCTTGAAAATTCGACCAGTGCAGCGCATGAAAAAGGTTTTAATGCGAAGCATTATCCTCCCACACACACTATCGCTAACCAGAAGCGGTAACTGTACAACCACCCACACAGGCCCTCTGAGGCGCGCTGCTGAATGCAGTGGAGGGCATTGGATTAATTTCGACCTTAATATAAAATTCCGTGCGCAAGAGCGCTTTTGTTCACCATATCAGTAACCAGCAGTAGAACTGACACCGGAAACACAACCCGCGAGCTTAGCAGCTGAACTACTTAGCCACCGAGCCACGGTCGGCACACGCCGTCAGGCGCGTGCTCAGAGCAAGGGGCGCTTTCTCCCCAGGAGCGCAGCGCCGCGGCGTGCACAGTCGGCAATTTCGGAACACTCAAACGGGCAGGCAAGCTTGCTTTGCACGCGACACCGACACCCGCGGGTGGCCGAAGGTGGCGCCAGTTCGCGTGGCCTTGGTGAGCAGCCTGAACCCTCACGAGGTAGCCCCTTCAACTCAGCCAAGCCGCCGAATGCAAAACTAATAGAACATAGCTGCTCGGCAAGCAGAGGGTTCCGACAGCGGCCATTCGCGGAGATCGCAAGGCCACTTTGATGCAAACAAGTGAGATTCCCGGAAATGTGCGGACAAAGGCGGCTGCTGCCTTTCGTCCAGCGGCAGAAATAACACGGGCTGGCAGCGCGGCGACCTCGTGGCGATCTGCAGTAGAGCGCCGGGTGAGGCAGGAGGAAGAAACGGACGGAGCCTTCGAGGCGGCCTCCGCCGAGAAGGCCGGACGCCGCCAACGTCGGCGAGAGGCCCGGGCGAAGAGACGGCGGAGAAAGCGACCTCCGCCTCCCTCCTCACCCCCGACCTCTGCCTCCGGGGCCTGGGCGCAGAAGGTCCTGCCGGATCGCAACCTTCGCCTCACTTGGACACGTTGCACCTTGACCGGTGCTGGTGCGCCGTGCACTACCCTAGGCGGCTTCTTTTTTTCGCTCTCTCGAGTTAACTAAACGTTCGGCGCGGCCATTTGGGAGCAGTAATGCCTTGCCGCCGGCGCAGTCGTTCGAGCGCTCGCACAGAAGATACACGATGGCAATATCGGGGAACGTGAGCGGCTTCGCTCGGGGGTAGGGTTCACGCCAAATAAAATATACCGTAATGTACCGAAAGGACACTCACCCAAAGTGCGGAGATATCAAACGAAAAATACGGGATGGGCGAACTATCGGGTCAGGCGCTAAAAACTACAAAAAAAGTGGCCACATCAACACATGAATAGGTGATTCGTGTTTATATTCTTCAATCATTGGCGCTAAAGCCAACGATTTTATGTGGTGGGCGGCCTTTGGGGTCTTTTAGTAAATTGAATACTTTACTGCTAAAGGGAGGCAGGCGATGTTTCGGGGAGGGCGCTCTCTCGGAACTTTACGGTGTACCAATCATACTACAAATAATTACTTATATATACAAGTACGCCTTAAACAAAATCTAAGGCAGTGAAGCCCTCCTTTGGAATGGAAACCAATGATGAATGAAACGACGGAATTCGCCGCCAGGAAACTTTTTCCACCGCGCCTTTTTTCTGCTACTGTTTAGTCACGACCGGTGTGGACAGCGGATCATGAGAAACTTCCGACATTTCTGCCCCAAAAATCCAGCCAGCGTTTCACAGCTTCGCGCACAGGCTCCAGTGGGCACCTAAGCGAACATAACACGCACTCCCAGGGAATTCTTATGTCTAGAAAGCTTCGAGCCAAAAGGTCCGTGTGACGAGCTGCCTGACGACGAGCTTGCCCGTGACCAGTGGGACTGCGATAAGTGTTGGCTCGCTGTCCCGTTATTTCTTCCTCGTGTGCGAGTTTCTTCTTCAAAGCATGGCAACCTTATGCTTAAAGCTCCCCCCCCCCCCCCCCCACCCCACGCCCCTCAAAAGTAAGGTGTTTTTCCAGCACGTATAACCACTTTCCTTTTGTTTCAATAAGTGTGCTTGTGTACACCGATAAACCAGCACAGAAAGCGAGTGCGGCGAGTGCTAAGTCCAGCCATAAATTGCCAGAGACCTCGAACCGGCTCGGCTGCAGGCAAGAGAGAGAGAGAGAGAGAGAGAGAGAGAGAGAGAGAGAGAGAGAGAGAGAGAGAGAGAAATGCGAACGGACACGTGCAGCTTCCGCTTTGCAATCACGATGCAATCCACGGCGGGCAACTGCCGAGGCCGCTTTCCCGCAACGCAGCAGCGCGTTGCTCGGAAGCCCACATGCCATACTTTGGAAGTGAAGCAACAGGGGCCAGAGCGCAGGAGACAATGCCGCCCATTCAGATCTTCCAAAAGACACATAGCGTTACTTTTTTCCACGCTGTCTTGGAAAGCCGGCTACCAGAACGGGTGACCCCATACGAACTTTCCCCAACTACAACCAAATTACATTTCTTGGATCGCAGCTCCACCCATGTATTTGCGACTGAGTTACCAATCGGAGCCCAGAAACTGATTTATATAAGTGATTCTGTAGTGCAGCGCTGAAGCGTCAGCCCGTTCACTACTGGTAATGCATTCTTGCTCAACCATCGCGCCCGGCCACTTTTCGTCGAACGCTCATAG